>NC_044055.1:24474799-24814799 GCF_902167405.1 Gadus morhua | reverse complement strand
ATTCTTAGTTCACTCAAAGTTCAATTAAAAGATTTTTGGGATATTAACACAAAGGAATGCTCCACTCCACAAATTTTATGGGAGGACACAAAGTTTATACAGATTAAGTTTCACTTTATTCTGTATTTCATTCTCCTCAACTCTAGCTGAAACAAAAGCTTCCCAGATCGCAAATCTTGAATGCAAAATAAGATCGTTAGAAAACTTACAAATACATAGATTCTCAGATGATCAGTCTAAACTGCTGAAATCTTTGAAAGATGAATACAAGACACTGGCTGTATCAAAGGCGGGAATTATCCTGCATACAACTAGACAAAAATACTACTTTGAATCAGAGAGGCCTAGTCACCTGCTGGCTCTAGTGTTTAAGGAATGTGAAAGAAAACTCACATCCCAGCAATAATTAAGCCTGATGGCAAAATTACAACCAATCCGCAGTCCATTAATAATTCATTTTTAAAATTTTATGAAAATCTATATAAATCAGAAATTGCTTATGACGACACTTATTGTATACATTATCTTGACAAATTGGAGCTTCCCTGCCTTGAACAAACAAGATGAACAACATAGAGCTTTGAAATGTCTCAATAAAGGCAAATCGCCTGGCTTGGATGGCTTCCCACCAGAGCTATATTTAGAACTTTGGGACATGGCGGGCACACTCATGCTTGATTAATTAAATTTTGCAATCAAGAGTGGGACCTTTCATAGAGACCAAAAACAGCACTCAAAGACTATTGGTCTTTTCAGATCAGAGCACTCAGCACATGGGTTGACCCACAGTCTACTACTGCATGGACATTGATTGAAGGTGCTAAGATATTACCACACAAACTGCAAGAAATCCTATTGTCTAGCG
Organism: Gadus morhua; assembly: GCF_902167405.1. Lineage (NCBI taxonomy): Eukaryota > Metazoa > Chordata > Actinopteri > Gadiformes > Gadidae > Gadus > Gadus morhua. Next base: position 24,813,934 of record NC_044055.1, on the reverse strand, counting down.
TAACAATGTAATAATTTTTGGCCCATCATTGCAAACTATATGTGGAAGAAAGCAGAACGTTGGATGGGCACCCCTTCTAAATTCTGTCAGAATGCACCACTATGACTTAATCCGAGGTTATTATGCGGTAACAAACAATTTCATCAAGCATCTTGGTCATCTCTTTCAGTGAATACATTAGGTGACATATATAACGCTCAAGGTCTTTGCTCCATACAAGTCTTAAAGGGCAACTTCACCCATTTCATATAAGCTTTGTATTTTTAGAACCCCCCGCATATTTTTGAATGGTCTAGCATCATTCCCTTATTTTCTGGAGAGACTGGAGAGATCCGTATCGATCTCCAACACTTCCTGTTTTCAATGACGCATATGACGATTTTTGCGTACAAGAAAATAGGAAGTGTAAGAGGGGATGATTCTCGTAAGACTACAACCACTAGTGGGCACTAGTGGGGGTGGGACCCACTGACGCTACAGACCTATTAGAGCAGTGCCAGTGGGTGGGACTTCACCAGCAGAAACTAACATCCACAGCGTCTGAAGCTAAGATAACAGAGGCTGTTGATAAAACTGAAGTACATTGGCGGAGGGTACTGGATCTGACATAGAAGATGGCTCCATGCAAAAGTTCACCATTTCGAAAGAAATACAAACGAGGACTACCGTATTTTCCGCATTATAAGGCACACCGGATTATAAGGCGCACGGTCGACCTTTAATGAATGGCCTATTTTAGAACTGTTTTCATATATAGGGCGCACCGGATTATAAGGCGCATAGAATAGAAGATACTGCAGTCAAACGTTTGACTGGGGTTGCGTTATGCATCGACTAGACCGAGCTGTGCTAAAGGGAATGTCAACAAAACAGTCAGATAAAGTCAAACTTTATTAAGCGTTCTGACAACTCCGGTCACTCCCATGGTAACGATGTTCAAACGTTAATGTGCATATTAACAATATCTCATCAATATCTGATCAATATCAATATCTCTTAACAATAAGCTCACTTTTCAGTTCATTCCCCGTCTACGACTCCCTCGAATTCTTGTGTGTCCGAATTGAACAGTTGGGCGAGTACGGCATCCAACATGCCCGGATCCCTCTCGTCATTATCCGAGTCAGTGTCGCTGCTGTTGCCTGGCAGTTCAGTGATTATTCCTGCCTTCGTGAAAGCTTGGACCACAGTTGAGACTGTTATATCAGCCCAGGCATCCAAGATCCATTGGCAGATAGTGGCGCAAGTCGCCTGGCGCTGTCTTGGTGACTTGGTGACGTGATGTTCGCCTTCTTGGCCCCGTCCACACGAAGCCGATTTTTTGGGTGAAACCGCATAATGCTACGGCCACGCCAACGCGCCTGTGGCTGCGCTGGATTTAGGAGTCCGAGGTAGGAAACCCAAACGCCGCCGTGTTTGGGTGCATGATAGAGTTTAGATCGGGTTAGATTAAATAATCTCGGATATAAATAACAATAATCGGGTTAAATGACTTCACATGGTGTGTCTGGTGTGTTTCCAGCATTCGTAGTGTTGATCAGCAGATAGTCTGCTGATGATGTTTACATAAACGCATTTAATGGCGTAACTATGTTACTATTTCCACCCAGAATAAAGAAAGATGTCGGCCGTATGCTTCTGTGCAAGCGTCACTACTCTCTGCCAGTGACGTCGGTTCAAGCTCCACGCTGATTTGTTCCATTAGTAGATGGAACAAGGAGGTGTCCGATAGGCGGAGATGATCAGCGGGAGTGGCCGCCAGCGAAGCTGTGCATGGTGGGAGTTGTTGTCTTCAATCCACAAGCGCCAAAAAGTCACTTTCTGCCTTTTCTCGGTCAAGACGGCACCAAATTAGAATTTTATTTTATTATTCGACTACATATAGGACCCAATTTCAATACAATTCATGCCTCCACCGGTGAAATGCTCCTTTAAGAACACGCTTTTCTCTTCCTGCGTCCTTTTATTTTGTTTACTTTCAGGTAAGATCTGCCTTAAAAACGTATGGAGTTCCCTGGAATTCTCCTCTCCCCTCACATCCCTTGTTACAATGGATTGCATCATTACTGGGCAGATCTTCTGTCTCCTTAATATATAATTCACTGATTCAGCACAGGGCCAAGGCTTTACCAATTGAATCCATATAGAACAGGGAGCTGGGGAGTTTGAATACAAACTTGGATTGGGAGAGAATTTGGTGCAATTTAAGTAAGACTTCTAAGAACCTAGCTCACCAACTAATTCACTTCAAAACCCTACACTGGGCCTACATCACACCCTATAAGAGATTTCAAATGAAATTGAAGACTACTGCCAACTGTAATATATGTAACACTGCTTCACCCGGAACATTCTTACACATGTTTTGGGATTGTCCGGTTATCTCTAAGTTCTGGTTTCATGTAAACTCAGTTTTAGCGGATATACTTGATATTTTTTATCTTCCTAATCCTGTTTTTTGTCTGCTTCATGATAATTCTGATATAAATCTAAAGCAAATTCAGTTCAAAATGATATTCGCAGGGTTGTCCTCTGCAAAGAAAACAATTTTGAAAAACTGGTTTACTCCAGATATGTGTATGAAATCATTCTGGATCCATAGCCTGAGGCCTGTTTCAGGTAGCTGGTTTAACATACTCTGAGTTTAATCCTGCGCTCTGAGTTGGTTGACTCAGAGTTCAGGGTTGAAAAGCAACTCTGGGTTTTCGGTTTCAGAACAGGTGATCAGCGTTGGGTTAATCAACTCTGAGTATGTTCACTCTGGGTTGGGGGCGTGCCTGTTGACTATGAAGAGCCATCATCAATGGATCTCTGATAACATGATCAAACATGGACCAAAAGCGTAGATCCACTTACTTTTCCCCCACGGAATTGGAAATTCTAATGAACGTGTATGCCGAGCAGTTACCCATTTTAACAAAAAAAAGCAATACCGCCGCGGCAGCGAGAGCGCGAGAGAGAGCTTGGCAGGAAATAGCTGAACAAGTCAATGCGTGAGTCAAATAAATTAGTAAAATAAAATAAAATAAGAGGAAAGTTTAATATCTTCCACTTATTCAATATGTAAATTGTGTGTGTGTGTGTGTGTGTGTGTGTGTGTGTGTGTGTGTGTGTGTGTGTGTGTGTGTGTGTGTGTGTGTGTGTGTGTGTGTGTGTGTGTGTGTGTGTGTGTGTGTGTGTGTGTGTGTCAATTTACGCAACCCCGAGTTGCCCCACGAGGACTTGGCAGCAAATGAATTACAAAAATATAGTTTAAACAGGTAAACTAATGTTTAATTGAAATCAAATCAATTGTGCTGTTTTGCCTGCTCTACCTAATTTAACAGCTATGTTCAACATGTATTATATATTTGTATACTATATTTAAGCAGTAAATGTAAGTAGTACATTTCCCAGCCACCCCAACACTGCCAATATTTAATAGGATTTAGATATATTAGAAGGCTACACCTAGGCAAAATGCATTATAAATATATATGTGTCTTCAAAATAGCGCTTACTGAATATTAGGGTAACATTTTCCTCCATCTTAGCAAATCGAAAAATTGCAGAGGCCCGGCAGACTGGAGGGGGTCCACCACCTGCAGCCCTCACAGAGGCTGAGGAGATGGCCCTCAGCCAACAGAGTATGCGTCCTGTGGCTGAGGGCATCCCTGGGGGAGCTCCTCTGATCCCCCCCACCCCCCAGGATAGAAGTGCCTTTACAGTATAAGAGGTTGGTTATTCAAAATAATTTAATATGTACACGCAACCCAGCGCGTTGCAAATTAGATGGGGCAATATTCTGGCTCAAGTAATAATTGCACTGTCTAATCATCTTCTTCCAGTTACTGATGGCGTCATCGCCCTACTTGAACCAGATGCCCTCACCAACCTCCATGCAATTGTAACAATTCAAAAGATGCAAAAGGATGCTTTGGAGATCCAAATTTTGGAACATAAGTTATAGGTGGGTGAGGTGCAAACTTGGATAGGCTACTGTTCCCTGCTCTAAAAACATACCCAATATAAATGACTTTTTTATTTTTTTGTGCTTTCAGGAAATAAAAAAATCCTCATAAGTAGATTGTCTTTATTAGAACACGGGCTGTGGTGGGACAAGTTATTTTGTTGAACAGTTTACTCAAAGGGTTTTACTTCAGTGAACAATGCAGACGATTATGCTGAGCATGTGCATGTAGAGAAGAACAGCATCTGGTTAAAAGCAGTACCAGGGTCTTTTCTGTCTTTTCTGATAGCGCTCGTGAAGAAAATTATCAGGATAATAAAGTATATCCAACCGGGGTCTTAATAATCGTTCCTCACGGAGATTCCTTCTGAGGATCGCAGCCTCTACGTCCACAGGCTCTCGTAGAAAAGGACATGCCATTTCTAACACTTCCTTCTGTCGGAGAGCTGCCTTCAGCCTTATAGACAACAAATTCAGAGTAGGTCTAACCACCTCCCGAGCAGGTTAGACCCACGGCATATGTTGCCGCAGCAACTAACTCTCGGTTGCGCTGAACCTGCTACCTGAAACGGAAAATCCAGAGTTTCCACTAACTCAGAGCGAACAAACTCGGGGTTGCCTCAAAACCAGCTACCTGAAACAGGCCTCTGAAACAGGGCTCTGGTCAACATTATCAATCTTGAACATACAACTGCCGACTTAATAAGGCACGACCAGTGACTGTTCAAGCTTGGTACTCTCTCATTCAAGATAATTTCTTGGGCTAGGGACGACGACAACAACAACTAGGCAATCTTTGTAGTGATTTACCTGCTGAACATGTTTTTGTTGCTTTATGTCTTGCCAAACTGATATTTTTTCTTTTCTACTTCTTAATTTAACATATGACTTTTGATGTAATAATAATAATAATAATTATAATAAATTCTATTTATAATGCACTTTATATTCAAGAATCTCAAAGTGCTTCAGAGAAAAAAAAACTATTAAAAGGGGGAACCTCAAAGAAAGTTCAGCTAAATGCTCTTATAAAGAGATGGGTTTTGAGGTTCCGTTTAAAAAGAGCTGTAGTCTGTGGAGCCCTCAGGTGGTCAGGGAGGGCGTTCCATAGTCTAGGGGCAGCAGCAGAAAAGGCCCGATCACCCATGGTGCACAGCTTTGTATGTCGGGTTTGGAGGGTGTGAGTGTACGTGAGGTTGTCGGGGGGGGTGAGGAGTTCCTGAAGGTAGAGGGGGGCAAGTCCGTGAAGGCACTGGTGGGTGAGGAGGGAGACCTTGTACTCAATTCTGAGTGGGACAGGGAGCCATTGCAGTGATTTCAGGATGGGGGTGATGTGGTCATGCTTGCGCACCCTCATCAGGACCCTGGCAGCACTGTTTTGAATGTATTGGAGCCTCTGGATGCTCTTACCAGGGATCCCAATTAGGAGTGCATTGCAGTAGTCCAACCTGGAGGAGACAAAGGCATGGACGAGCTTCTCTGCATCAGCCAGGGTGAGTGATTGGCGGAGTTTGGCGATGTTCCTGAGGTGGTATAATGCTGTCTTACAGAGGTGTTTGATGTGGGTGTCAAAATTAAGTTGTGGGTCCATTTTAACACCGAGGTTGGTGACGGATGTGGAAAGGGGGATGTTTTGGCCAGAGAAGGTGATATTGGTGATGATGGGGGAGCGGAGCTGATGTGGCGTGCCAACAAGGATGGCTTCCTTTTTATGGCTGTTAAGTTGTAGGAAGTTGAGCTTCATCCACGCCTCTATCTCCTCCAGGCAGGTGGTCAGTGTGGATGTTGGCAGAGGGGCAGAAGAAGTAGGGGTTGTCCTGATGTAGAGCTGTGTATCATCAGCATAGCAGTGGTAAGATAAGCCATGCCTGCTAATGACACTACCCAGGGGGAGCATGTACAGTGAGAACAGTGTGGGGCCCAACACCGAGCCCTGGGGGACACCGCAGGTGACGTTGTTGGTGTGTGATTTTGCTTTGCCCAGGGCGATGTGCTCTGTTCTGTCAGTGAGGTACGAGGTGAACCAGTTCTTTACATTTCCTGATAGTCCAATGGTGTATTGCAGGCGGTGAAGGAGAATATTGTGGTCAACCGTATCAAAAGCAGCTGTTAAGTCCAGGAGGATGAGGGGAGATGGGGAGCCGGTGTCTGCTGCCATCCGGAGGTCATTTGTGACCCTGACCAAGGCTGTTTCTGTACTGTGGCCATAGCGGAAACCAGACTGGAATTTTTCAAACAAGTGATGTTGTATGAGGTGATCCTGGAGTTGTGCTGCAACTGTTTTTTCCAGAACTTTTGACAGAAATGGGAGATTTGAGATGGGCCTGTAGTTGGAGAGGACTTCTGGATCAAGGGTAGGTTTTTTTAATGATGGTCTGATGACAGCAGTTTTTAATGCAGATGGGATATGGCCGGCCAGGAGGGAGTGGTTAATGATATTGGTGATGAGTGGAGAGACAGCAGAGATGTTGGCCTTCAGCAGAGCTGTAGGGAAGGGGTCTAGTGCACAGGTGGATGGCTTCATTTTCCTGATGACGTCCTCCACCTCTTCCTTTGTGATGCTGGAGAAGGAGCAGAGGGTCTGGACAGAGTCAATCGGTGGGTCAGCAGTTGGAAGGAGCAGGACAGTAGTGGTGGAGAGGTGTGAGCGGATGTTATTCACTTTTTGTTTAAAAAAGTTGATGTGCATGTTGCACCTCTCCGTGGTGACATCAGATTGGGATGGTAAAGGGGGTTTGAGAAGGTGATTGATAGTTGAAAAGAGCTGTTTGGAGTTACCAGGGCTATTGTTGATTATTGTGGAATAGAACCTGGACCGTGCATTATTCAGGGCTTCAGCAAATGCCCTCCTGTGTTCCCTGTATGCCTGTTTGTAAACGGTCAGACCAGAGGCCTTGAGTCGCCGCTCAAGGACACGCCCAGCCGCCTTCATTGTACGTAGTTCACTGGTGTACCAGGGTGCGGAGCGCGAGAAGGAGACTGACCTCGATGTTAAGGGGGCGTGGAGATCCAGGAGACTGCTCAGGGACTGGTTGTATAAGTCCACGGAGTCAGCAACAGAGAGGGAGTCAGTTGAGCCAGAGGAGAGATGTTGAAGGTCCAGGGCCAGGGCATCCATGTTGATATTTTTCACATTCCTGAAGTGGATCTGCCGCTTTGGTTTGGTGTGGGAGGAAGGAAAAGGGAGCTCCATTGACACAACTCTGTGATCCGAGACGCCAAGATTTTGATGCGTCTGTAACCCCCCCCCCCCCCACCCCCCCATTTGAAATACAATAAAAATGTTGATCACAAACAAAAATGATGAAAAAGGATTAAGGTTTGAAAACAAACCTGCATGGGTAAATAAAAATATAATATAATGTGCAAATATTTAGCCAGATGTACTTTTTCTTTTTAACGTTTTGAGGCGTCTTTGAGCTTGGCCTAACATATAACCAATAAGGTATGTGTTAGGCTGTAGACATGATTTTCACTTCAGTGAAAGACGTATTAAGAGGTTGCTTCGTGCCGGAGGGTTATCACAACGGAGTCTGATGGACCACATCGAATTCATTTGAGCTGGAGTACTCCGGACAGCTTCACGAGTACAATGTGAGTACAAGTGTATTGAACATGGCCTGTGAGGAAAGAAGATGTGCGCTTGGTTCTGAAGGAGCTGGATCCTCAAGGATCTTAAGTGAGGAAATGAAGACATCTCACACGACAAAATGACTTCTAAAGGGGACCCAGTCTGATCTGGCACGTTGACTCGTATGATAAAGTAAAGCCATATGGTATTTGTGTCAATGGACACATGAACGGCTTATCGAGAAGAATGATCTGGCTTAATGCGTACACAACAAGTAGTGATCCCAGGGTTGGGGGAGGTTTTTACATTGAAGCAGTGCAACATTTGGGGGTCTGCCCCAGAGTTGTGATCTTGGGACTGATAATAGTAACATACGAGTGTTTAGGGTCTCCTCTGCTCAATCTCCCCAGTTACAACCTTCACAGCTATTTGGAAGGTGCCAGTACTGCCAATCAACTCATTGTGTTCTTTGGTGGAGATTTCTGGACAAAAGCCTCCTAAAGTTGTGCTTCATGGGATTAATCTGAGTTAGTTGATAGAGTCGTGATGCTTGTGAGTGTGTCAGCCTCAAAGAAACAGGGGGGACCCATACTACTATTTTGTTATGATTGTTGTTGCATGGATATTTTTGCAAATAACAATGCTTTGCAAAATATTTTCAAAGGAGCTGATATGGCAGAGGTTTGGAAAGGATTTTCCGGTGTCCCCCGGAAAAACAATATTCTTTGTTACTCCCCTTATCCCACATGTGATCCATCTTAACCGGTTTGGTGAGGAAGACCAAAGCATGTTTTAGTTGTCTAACTTAAGCAGTTAAGCTGAGACTAGTTGGATATAAAGAGAGAGCACAATTACTCATACTCCAACTCCTGGACGATGTAACCAGCAAATTATTTTACAAACGTATCTAAGTAGAAGCACAGGCAGAAAAATACTGAATGTAAATCAGATCCCTGAAGCGGCATGTGACGGTCATAGTGTGTTCTGTTCTCTCCCAAGATTGCCCCGCTTCCTGCAACTCTGGCAATCAGGCGTTTTAGTGCACCTGTGCTCTACGGAGTTTGGAGGTGAGAGAGGGATTTGATTATTAATTTTAATTTTTTTATTTGGAATAAAAGACATATCCAAGGGATATAAGAAAAACATGACAAAGTGCAAGCAATTATATTACATATATCCACATAAAACAAAACATCATAAAAAATAGACTATGAGAGGCTAAACATATAAAATAATCTTCCCTAACCCTGCGTTCACACCAAAAGATGCATTTGCTGCCCGAACGCGTTGACGCCTGAGTTTTGCGGCGCGTCAAATCAAGTTTTGCGGCGCGCCAAAAGTTTTGCAGCGCGGCAAAGGTTTTGCGGCGTGTCAAAAGTTGAAATATTTCAACTCGAGCAGCATTTGACGCGCCGCAAAATACGTGAACGCGCCCTTCGCCCGTGCCCGACAGCGGGCACGGGCATGCCGCGCCGCAAATCAGATTTTGACGCGCCACAAATCAAGTTTTGCTGCCCGTTTTCTCGACAGCAAATGCTGCGGCAGCAAAGCAGCAACGCGTCTCTACATTCACTTTGAATGGGATCACGACGCGCGTCAACTTTTTGCATCTTTTGGTGTGAACGCAGGGTAATGCTTAATTTCTGTATTAAAGTGCAAAGTGCATACATAGACAAACACCAACAGACAACAGCTCACATGGAGGAAGACATGTTGGTGTCACTAGGGATTTTAATTCACCATGAGCCAGGATTTTACCTTTTTATGCTCTTAATTTCCAAAGGTAATTCATTCCAGTTCACCACACCACTATTTTTGAGAGTACGCATACCAATGTTTGTTTTGAACTTAGGCAAGTGCATGTCTGCATTACTTGCTCTGGTGTGGTAAGCATGGGCATCCCTACTCCTTATGAAGTGATTTCTAAGGTATGCCGGTGACTTGTGATTGCAAATAGGGATGCACCGATATGAAAATTTTGACCGATACCGATATCCGATATTAAAATTGCTGTTACGGCCGATAACCGATATTTACCGATATCGATATTGGTATAAAAACAAGTTTCCATGATGATTTTGTATACTGAAGAACATGTAAACACTGAATATGAAAAAGTTATTTCTTCTTTATTTACCAAAACTTCGAAATACATTGTTTCTTCAGCAAGTTACAGGGCATCCATAACAAACACAAGTTAATAACAGTGTTAGTTTCAGGCTACTTTTACAACTTGCATCTATGAAAAAGTTTGGATCATAAATCACTAACGATCACAAATCAAAATATCTTGACAAGGTTTTATAACTTAAATCAAATTTGTTATAAATATATTCATGGTAACCAGACACTTGTCTAATAAATTACAAAAAGTGTTTCAAGTTTAAGTCAATTTCAACTCAAATATGTGAAATATATCAGGGAAGGTTGGTTGTAGTCTTTTCACTCGGTTCTAGCCCTATTGTTGATCCGGAGAACCGAGCGAAAAGACTACAACCAAATATAAACATATCCGGTTCCGGTTTCCGGTTCAATGGGATTGGAACGCCAAAGAAAACACAACAGAAACTGTATTTCGCTACGATAATGTATATAATGATTTGACACGGCATCCTCCGCGCATTACTTCGGCTTTGCAAGTACTGCATATTGCAATTCGAGTACCTTTATTTGAGACCGTAAAAATCATCCAAACCGCCGACATTGATTCTTTTCCGTTAAGGTGACAAACACTCCTGTTTCCCAATGTCAAGGAAGCATGCTCAACGGCCGCCCTTTAAGGACGCTACGTCATAGAACGCCGACAAGCACTGTTCCAATGTTGAGGACACTCGAAAGCCGCGCCATTTTTGCGTCCTTTGTTTTTGAGAATTCCGAGATTTTTCAAGGATGCATCACTGCATTCTAGACGAGCCAAAACTACCCACAATCCTCTGCGTTCACTGGGCGGGTTCTTGAAAATGGCAGAGCAGTACACGTTCAAACGAAGTGAAGTTACATTAGTTTTCAGAAATATTTTGTGCCGTATTGCTTTTTATAGTTAATGTTAATGCAAATAATCAAGCCTAAAGACCTGTGCCACTTTTCAAACGTTTTTGCAACTTAATGATACGTTGCTATATTTTGCATGGACGTAGCTGGTGTTAAACACCACTGTCACCAATGTCAATTTACTCGCACACAAGATTACATTATTTATGTATACCTATTTATGTTTGTGTTTAATCTGTTTTTTTAGGGTCAGCCCAGCAAACGGAGGCTTTTGTGCGCCTTAGGGTGGCGCACAAACATTTGTTTACCGGTGGAAGGGATAGTGCCACTATCCAATGTTGTACAATTAATGCACAACCGATCATTTGCAATGTTTGTAATTTTTAATGAACGTATATAAATGTATTTTATATGATATACTTATGTGTTCAAAGCACTAGTAGATTGTAGGCATATATGAATGAATGAATCAGATCAGTTAAATAATATATCCAAATAAATACACGTTTATCATCTCTTTCTTTGTATTTTTCCCCCTGCATAATAGTAATCAACCGTACTGTAAATGTGATGCATGAATTAAGTTCTCAGACAATTTCACTTAGTTTTATAAAAATTGAATGGATTTTCCTTTTAATAAAGACAATTCGATCAACCACAACAAAGCTTTTGTGACTTCCCCAAAGAGGCTCCATGCGAAGGAGACATGACCGCATTCATAACAGACAAAAGTCAAATAAATATCGATCAGCTTGATTGCTGCCATGTTTTATTCATAAGGGCACATGTGTTTACAAGCGGACACGCAGTATTAAAAAGCGGAAGCGCTTCCACACTACCAAGTCGTTCCCAAAGTCCGACGTTACAAACGCTAGGAAGCACTCGAGCTAGCACTCTAGTCTCATCTCCATAGGACGCGACTAGCAAGGATGCGTCCTAGCAAGGCTGCAGCCTTCACTTTGGGAAACAGACCTGTACTGCCTCTCCGTGCGTCTCTGGCTGTGTCACTGACAATGTCACATGACCAAACAAGCTGCGCATGGGCAAAAAACACACACAACGGCAACTAGACGGAAATAAATATCGGCTGTTAATATCGGACCAGTTTTACTTATCGGGCCGATGCCGATATGTTAAAAAATGACTAACATCGTCCGATAACGATATCACTGCCGATATATCGTGCATCCCTAATTGCAAACATTATGGACCACCACCCTGAGCTGGAGCTGAACTGCCTTAGCCTCCAGGGGGAGCCAGCCCAGCTGTTGGAACTGGAGCTTACCCACATGATCCCTTGATGTGAGCCCCTGCACTACCCTCCCTGACTAACCTATTCTGAGCAACCTGCAGTTTGAGCAACCAATATGCCATGAGCCAAGGCCATAATCAAAGCAGCATAAAAGCAGTAAATTAGCTAGCAGTCTGAGGCTAACTGCATCAAGGAATGGAGCTTTCCTAGCTAGCCATCGGGATCGGCCATTTACCTTGCTCATGACATTTGAAGCCATGCTCCCCCCATCTAGGTTGCTGTCTAAACAGCATCCTAAATAGGTCACTGAGGGCTTGGCAGGGAAGAGCTGCCCACCAAGGCTGATACTGGACAACTCTTTCTTGTGCAGTCTTGGCTTAGAGCCAAACACTATGAATACAGTTTTGGCCACATGAAGACACAATTTATTGTGTAATAGCCAGACTCTGATCTTACTGAATTTCTCTGGCAAAATGGCATGCAGCTCAAGCTCATTTTTGTTGGACGCTATAATAGCTTAATCATCAGCATATAAAAACAAGTTCTCATTGCAGGTGGACTTCATGTCATAGATGTAGATTAAAAACAGTAATGGCCCCAAGACGCTTCCTTGTGGAACTCCACAAGTTACCAGTTGAACCTTGGATATATGAACTTTGAATTCAGTCTTTTGGGATCTACCGGAGAGGTAGGAAAAAAAACATCTTAAGGCGGAAGGGCACGTGCCCTGACATCTTGTTGTACAGTAGGCTATGATCGACCATATCAAAGGCCTTCTGTAAGTCTATTAGGATCATGCCACATAGTTTGCCGACATCTATTTCGTCCCTTCAGAAGTCAGTTAGGTTCAGTAAACATGAGTCAGTTGAATGTGACTGTCTGAACCCTGACTGAACTCCGAATTAATAGAGGAGTTTGGCATCCACAGCATATTGATACAATTGTTCATGAACTGCTTTCTCCAGGACCTTGGAGACTACACTCAATATAGAAACCTGTCGATAATTTCCCAGATCAGACCTATCACCTTCTTGAATAGTGGGATGACTTTATAATGTTTCATGTCAACAGGAACAGTGCCTTGCTCCAAGGACAGATTAATAATATGAGCAATAAAAGGGGCTATGAGATCAGCTGCATCTTTCAAGAACCTGGCTGAGATATTATCTAGCCCTCTGGCTTTGGCAGAGTTAAGGCCCTTTAGCATGTCGCCAATTTTCTACTGACACAGGCTTGAAGGAAAAACTATTGGGAGTCACACCTATCTTAGCATAAAAATCCTGAATGTGTTCAGGCCCGTACAATCTTGGGCCGAGTGGCAGCTTCTCCACAAGTTTATGGGCAACTGAGGTAAAGTGATTGGCAATATCCTCTTTTCCATCAATGGAGAGAGTAATACAAAAACTGGGAGGGATTTTTGTCTTAGATAAGCATCCTAGATTTTTCAGAACCTTCCACAATTTCTGGGGTTTGTCCTTGTTTTCGTTTATCATTTCAGAAAAGTAGGTTATTTTGGACTCTTTGATTATACGTTGGGCCTCGTTCCTACAAACTTTAAACTGAGAAGTCAGCTGGATCCCCTGTGCGTTTGTGCTTTGACATGTCTTTATCCCTAGCCCTGATGGCTTCAAGTACATCTGAGTGAAACCAAGGATGGGACCTTTGCTTTACCCTGACCGACCTTGCTGGGGCCACTGAGTCAATGGCAGAAAGGAGCAGGGTTTTAAACTTAACCCAGGTCAGGTTGATATCCATAGTTTCTAGGACTGGTGAGTCGTGACCAATCCAGCGTTTGGATTTTCTCTCTAAGACTGTTAGCTGAATAGCGTTTGAATGACCTAATTTTGATTGTTTTGTGTCTGTTAAATGTGGCTCTTTGCAGCTTTCTAGTGCAATATATTAGAAAGTGGTCACTCAAGGAATACTCTATTACCCCGCTCTGGGAGATATGCTCCTTATCTGGGACCAAAATCAGATAAATTGTGCTCTGGGTTGATTTACCAATTGGTGCACGGGGATGTTTCCACACCACTGTCAGGTCGCGTAGTCCCCCGCAGCGGAGTTGAAGAGCCAGCGGTAAGGCCTCCACCGACGCCCTCACCCGTCGAAGTCCAAGCCTGAGCCGGGGCACCATCGAGCCTTGGCAGCAGTTCCTCCATCACGCCGCTCGGACAACAGACAGCAGTGTCAAGGTTAGACAGCTGGATACCTTCATTCCTTGCAGATTCACTGCTCCCATTGTTGTTGCTTTCCTCTCCCATCAGTGTGATTGATGCGGTGGCGTTGAAATTTGGGCTGGGGCATTGGTGAATATCACCGGAGAGTAACAAAAGAGGTATTGTGAAAAAACTTGTAACTTCGCCGGTATTTTTAAGTTGCCATTGTCCGTTTTTTAGCTGTATTGCGCCGGGAGGAATGGAGAAAGGTAGCAAGCAGTATATTGTTTCCGAATCCAAAGTGTTTACAAACTTTGGATCTCTCGAGATTAAAAAGGTTTGAAGTCTGAAATGGTGCATAGTGGTCATTTATGTCGGATCTGACAAGGTTAAAAACTTGGCCAGAGGTAAAGGGTTTGATAGTAAAACCGTATAATGAAAGAGCTGTCAGAACGTCACCAGTGGCGTGTCCAGACATTTTTGATAGGGGTGGCACCAGTGGGGCACTGACATATGCAGGGGTGGCATGAAGTGTGAGCAGGAGCTCCTGCGCAGACATGTACACTCTCGTATGCACACCTGCACTTTCTGAAGACTCTGGGCAAAATATGAACTTAACAAAACTGTGCAAAACTTAACATGTGCAACAATAAAGTGCCAACAAAATAAAGTGCCAACAAAATTAAAATAAATAAGACTCTTTGGGCAAAATATGACCTTAACAAAACTGTGCAAAACTTAACATGTGCAACAATGGCTGGAAGTACAGACCCCTGGCTCATGGACTATTAAGCTTAGGTAAACAGGAGGGTTAAAACAGTGCGATTCGCCTGTTCTTGTGTTTGCTTGCAAACACTTTGATAAAATCATCCATGTTGAGTGCCCTCGCTCTTCTTGACTCAATACTTAGCAAAGATAAATGGCTTAGTCTGTTGTCTAGCATGGTTGTCCTCAAATGAGTTTGAGGACAATCTGCCACAATCTGCCTCTGGAACTGACTTTACAGTGTCAACCAAGACCAGGTTTAGACAGTGCGCATTACAGTGGACATAAAACGCAGTTTTAGCCTCTGTCTTAATTCTGGCTGCCACACCCGAATGTTTACCACTCATTACTGAGGCGCCGTCATAACCTTGTCCAACAAGGTTTGATTTATACTGAAGGCCATAGCTTTCTAAGCACTTGATGATCATGTCACTGAGCCCCTTAGCATCTAGATGTTGTGCATGCTGCATTTCAAGGAAGCTTTCATGAACAGCCCCATTGTAATAATATCAAAGTACTAATGACAGCTGCTCCTTTTTTTGCAAATCTTTGGTTTCATCAGCGATGATGGAGAATACCTCACTCTCTTTCATTTCTTTCACAATGGAATCCTGCACCATACTGGCTAAGCACTGCAGAATTTCATTTTGTATGGTATTGCTTGTGTATTTTGCATTGCCTGTTGCTTTCATTTTTTTGGCTACCATGGGATTGTGTTTAGCAATCATTTCAAGAATTTCTAAGAAATTCCCTTTGTTGTCAGATTGCTCAGACTCACGGTGCCCTCTTTGTGCCATATTTTGTGTGGCTGTCAAAAGCAGTACATCTGCAACAGTTTTAATGTAACTGCGATTCTCTTCAACCTTCTTTTTGTACTCATTGTTGAGCATGTTCAATACAGAAGCATCTGTAAGTGCAGCCTTCTTGTGTTCACTCCAAGCTAACATGGCAGTAATATGAGAATCTGATTTTTCATGCACCCTTAAAGCCAGCATCTTTATACATTGCTTTTTTCCAATGTGAAAAGCCGGATTCTGAGGTAAAAACGGATTCTGACGTGCTAGGCAAAGAGAAGTGTCTGCATGCATAGCAGTAAGCGCAGTCTTTCATAAGTGAGTACTCAAGCCATGAAAACGTGTTGTACCAAGATGGATTGAATGACCTCCTCTTCTCTCCTTGCATGGTTTTTGGATATATCTTTAACCGGGGTTGAGTGGGTCCTGCTGCTCTTGACTGTGAAATATCTGTAAGTGACAAATGTATGGGAATCAGAACCTTTAAGTGTCATTTAATTCACTGATTTGACTTAAATTAATTGTTAAGACATACCAATAGGTCCGGGCCGACGAAAAGGGGCTGCCACACCACTATCCCCTTGTGGATGGCCTGCAGGAACCTCTGTATTGTCAGCACTGGACACACCTGAAGCAATACAGAGATTTTATTAGTTTAATTACATTTCAAATTGCCACATTTAGCTTTTAAACACCTGTATTATTGATATCCTGATCCAAATAAAAGCAGATACTGTAATGTTTTTTTTTTTCTAAAGGTAAAGCATACATACCCTGCTGCATATGTGACGGTAAGGGGCCTTCATCACAGGAATCTTCGCCTGAAGCAATACAGAGATTCTATCAGTTTAATTATATTTCAAATTGTCCCATTTAGCTTTTAAACACCAGTTTTATTAATATAATGATCCAAATAAAAGCGGATACTGTAATGTTTAAAAACACTACAACAAAAAAAAAAAAGGTAAAGCATACATACTGTGCTGTGTATGTGACGGTAAGGGGCCTTCATCACAGGAATCTTCGCCTGCCTCTGCAATAACACATAGGTTGTCATTAGAATGATAATAAAATGTGCCTAAAATATTAAGCATATGATACTTCATATGAAAAATGAATTGTTAAGACATACCAATAGGTCCGAGCCCGCCAAATGGGGCTGCCACACCACTATCCCCCTGTGCATGGCCTGCAGGAACCTCTGGATTGTCAGCAGCACTGGACACACCTGAAGCAATACAGAGATTGTATCATTCATTTATATGTCAAATTGTCACATTTAGGCTTTTCACACCAGCATTGTTAAAAAATGTGTCTACACGCTTGTTAAAAAATGTGTCTACATGCTTAATGACAGTATATGCCACTGTAGTATAAGTGAAATATCCCAGTTCGAATCAATGCACATAATGTTTTAAAGAAGGTAAATTCATACATACCCTGATCTGTTTGTGATGTTGAGGGTCTTTCCTCTTTACCATCCACATGTACATCCACAGAAACTGTGATTAAAATGATAATACAATCAGCCTTTCCTTAGTAAACTAAGTGGTATGTTACAGTCAAACCAAATGAGTAAGTTCAAACATGAGAACAAACTTGAACCATCAGGATTTCACATACCTATGTGTACAGCTGAAGCTGAAGCCTGGCTCTCATCCTCTGACTGACTGCTCTGCCCCTGCTCTGGCTCTATTTTGGATTTCTTCCTTATGAAGAAATCCTTAATATTCTGACCTCTTTTCATACTGTAATAGTCCCATAATGCACGACATTCTTATATGTTGTACAATAGATAATTGTGCATACACACGAATGATATTGATGTTACACGGGTCTAACCAGGGTTGCCAACAGTCACGCCCCTGGCGTGACTCTCACGCTTTCACCATCAATCTCACGCTGTCACGCACACGCAAGAAATAGATAGATAGATAGATAGATATATACTTTATTAATCCCGGGGGAAATTCAAGTATCCAGTAGCAGCCGAAAACACACATAAAAACAGTGCAGATGGATGTGCAAAAATACAGATATAAATAAATATAAATAAATAAATAAATAAAATGTCCATTGTTGTTATCTATTGTCCTCCCTGCCTTTACTGGGAGCTGTTGTACAGTCTGATGGCCAGGGGGACGAAAGAGTTTTTTAGTCTATTAGTGGAGCTGGACTGGGACAGCAGTCGGCCACTGAAAACACTCCTCTGCCTGGTGAAGGTGTCATGCAGAGGGTGGTGGGTGTTGTCCAGGATGGACAGCAGTTTGTCAAGGGTCCTTCTCTCTGCCACTGTCACCAGAGAGTCCAGCTCTGTTCCCACTACTGAGCCAGCACTCCTCACCAGTCTGTCCATTCGACCAGCGTCTCTCCTCCTGCTGCTTCCTCCCCAGCAAACCACAGCATAAAAGAGCACGCTGGCCACCACAGACTGGTAAAACATCTGCAGTAGTTTTTTGCAGACGTTGAAAGACCCCAGCCTTCTTAGGAAGTACAGACGGCTCTGCCCTTTCCTGTATAAAGCTTCCATATTTGCTGTCCAGTCCAGCTTGTCGTCCAGCTGCAGTCCCAGATATTTATAGGTCCTGACCACCTCCACATCGACCCCCTCGATGGACACGGGTAGGAGATGTGGTTTCTTCCTTCTGAAGTCCACCACCATCTCCTTGGTCTTGGAGGAGTTCAGCTGCAGATGGTTGGACCTGCACCACCTCACGAAGTCCTCGACCAGGCTCCTGTACTCCCCCTCCCTTCCATCCTTGATACAGCAAACTATCGCAGTGTCGTCTGAGTATTTCTGCACATGGCAGAGCCCAGAGTTATGCTGGAAGTCGGATGTATACAAGGTGAAGAGGACGGGAGATAGCACGGTGCCTTATGGTGCTCCGGTGCTGCTGACCACAGTGTCTGACGTGCAGCCCTTCAGTCTAACGTATTGTTGTCTCTCTGTGAGGTAGTCCGTAATCCATGTAACCAGGAGTGGGTCCACTCTCATCTCTGTCAGCTTGTCTCTCAGCAGGAGGGGCCGGATGGTGTTGAAGGCGCTGGAGAAATCAAAAAAAATGTCACGCCAAAATAAAAAATCCTCCCGTTCATTTTCTGCGGGAGCAGACTAACGGTTGTATCATCTGCCTACCTACAACGTGATCACGGCAGTATTCTCTGATCGTTGATTCGCTGAAAACCACGCACATGATACTAAGTTGCGTTTGAAAAGGTCAGAGAGAGTTCAAAGCCGGAGTCGGAGCCCACTGATGCGCGTTTGGGGATGGGTCGGTCGCGACCGATTCGTTCACAACGAATGAATCCCGAACGTGAACGACAAGAACTTGTTCCCCAAAACAAGAAGAACTGGTTCTTTGATTCTTTTTTTTTTTAACATAAAACAAAAATATGGTTACGTAAATAAAATGTACAAACGAACAGAGCTTCGTCTCCCCGCCACCTTATATCGATTGAGTCTACATTTTCTCAAAGATTCAGCCAATGAGAGGTAGCAATGGTGTTGCCATGGCACCTGGGTAAACAAATGACAAGGTGGTACCGTCGAATTTGCGCGCTTTCTCTGTCTGACGTATCTTGGGTCATACCATTCGACGTGGGGCCACTAATATATCCCCCTACATTTCCGAAAATAGACTTGACCTCCATCTGTTTATTGGATAAACGCATTTCCCAATCCCATGAGCCTTTTCTCCATTCTACGTCAATTCAAGAACAAACAAAGAAATTAAACTGCAGTTCGTATTTTTTATTTATGACCATGAAAGTTCTGTAATGCCTGAATTATGAAGAATTAAATGTAAAGTAAAATAAAAATTATAAAAATAAAACCATGAATGACATATAGAGAGTAAGCAAGTGGTATAAATATTGGTGGGACGTTTGCCTATACAAAATAGTATATCTTGTCGATTTTCACAGGGGGTAGAGCCTAGCCCAGGGTATATCTTGGAATACTTGAGAATCGGGCGAGTGGCACTTTTAAATTCCCCAAATGATTCAAGGTGGCCCAGATTGTACATTTTGAAAAAGCGTTTCCATTCTTTAACTTTTTTTCATAGATGAGGCTTTATACTAAACGAGGACCATTTTGTATAAAACATTTTTTTAGGGTTAAGGGTCGTCCAAAAAATTAGCCGCTCACACTAATATTTTAGAGTCTCACTCCAGCCAAAGTCCCAAAGTTGGCAACCCTGGGTCTAACATAACAATGTTACGCAGTACAGAATAGCTAAATGTTAGCTTTAGCATCGTTGACAGTCAAAACAGTGTTTGCTAATGAGATGAGATGATGACAGCCTTGTGCCAATTACAATAAAAAGAAATAAAACAAGACAGGATAAACGTTTAGCTTATTACCGTTACAGCTTTTAACTACAGGCACAGTGAGTGTAGTGAAATGTAGGTTACTCACATCTTTCTCGACGACGCTCCAGAAACGTGTTGCTTCCATAGACAGTTTGTTTCACGTTTGCTCAAACTTCTTCTTCGGGATTTTTTTTTTGCAGGCTTCATACTACTTTAGCGCATCTCTGCTGCCTCTCAGGTTTGAGAAGGAACTGCAACTCTAAACAAGCTTCCAGTTTACATTCAGTGCCGTGAATATTGGGGTGGCACTTGGGGTGGCCAATCAGATTTCAGGGGTGGCCCCTGCCACCCTAGGCCACTCCCTGAACACGCCACTGAACGTCACGTAGGCCTACTCCATGAATGCCGGGCGCCGCCATAGCCTTTCCATGCGTTAACAACAGGCTCTCCGCTTATCGGAAGCGGGAGCACAGGAGCACAGAGCCATTCAGCAGTCGATGTGCTGCATGTGCGTGCGAAAACTAGTGAATAAAGTGCTGTGTTACAGTTTCTTGGAACTGAGCAAGCTACTTTTGTGAGATGAGGCTTGGTTTTATTTTGGGTGATTAGTTGTTTTTTTTCTTTTGGGAAAAGATAGGGTCAATAGGTTCAAAAGCCTTTTTAACTAAGCTGAAGTGTGTTGTGTGGAAAAACCTAAAAACAATCTTTCACTATTGTCATGAAATATGACTCGCCTCAATTCAACTTTCCCCAACCCATACATTGTAGTTGAGAATCTGCCTAAACTCCTCAGCCATCTCCTAGTATGACATGTAGGCGTTGGGATCCCCAATAGCAGCCACAGGTGTGCGTAGGGGCTTTAGACAAACCGGATGGTTTGACAGATAGCACATGGATGGTAGACAGCAAATGTGCAACATTAATAATATATAGAAAGAACAAGTGTGTGTGTGTGTGTGTGTGTGTGTGTGTGTACTGACACTAATTGTGCAATATCCTTTAAATGTATGTTACTCTTTGGCTCAAAGGATAAAGGAAATGTTCCTACCTGGTAGTGACACTTAAAACGTACACTTAAATAATCCCCCGGAGGACAATTATTTTCAAAGAAGAGATACAAGATAGTATTATTATAATACAAAGTAATGCTCAGAAAATGAAAAAGAAAGAAAAACGAAATGCTAAAAAATCTGATGGCATACACTTTAAGAGGTTTTCCAACATTAATGAGTTCCCCTAGCCTGCTTATGGTCCCCAAGTAGCTAGAAATGGCGTTAGGTCTAAAACGAGTACTAGACTACCTTTGAAAAAACAAAGCCCAGACGCGCCGATTTTGAATCTTTCCCCTTCTCTGCTTTGCCCAATGAGCTTATACGACCGTGCGAGCGCCACATTTGTGTGTGTGAATACACACACTGTAACGCAAGTGTGTGTATTCACACACTCTTTGTTCTTTGGATAACCTTTCTGCTGTTGGTGTCATGGCGCATAACACGTCGGGTTCTCCGACGTCTCTGGTATTTCCACACCGAGATTCGTAGTGAGGGTTATCTCAGCCATGGTTGAGAAGGAATTGGGGGGAATGGAACTTTGGCTTTGACACTCTGAAGTCCATGAACCGCGGGGGAAGGGATTTAGAGCTCCACGACTCCCACAGGAGCACCCGTAGTGTTCTAGAATATTTACAGAACACGGCCAAAGGCTGTGTGCGCCTCGGCATTGAGAGATTTTATCCACTGGAAACAGAGCGCATGGTACCGTGGCCGCAAGCTGCCCTTGGCCACACCCCAACCCTCATCCTCTCTCCTCATTTGCAATGAGGAGGAGAAATATTAACCTTTCCCATTGGAATGGCATCTCCAAATGAAAGGTGTTGGAAGGAGTTGGGCCCAAACTAAACCATTTGGTGCCCCCCCACTGGCCGGTGCCCCGGGCACTCGCCGTATGCAATCTATTTCTAATTCGGCCTTGAGCTTGAAGCCTAGGCCAAATTCAAGCGTGAAGGGAAAGAAACCTGTCTGCTGGATATAATTGAAAATACAGTTCTTTGAATCTGAATCTGCATTACCTCTATAATCAAATATATCCTATTTTATGTTTTATCAAGTGAAGTCAGGGATGCAAACGGGGGGGGGGGGGGGGGCGTCCAAGTAATCGGCGAACGCAAGCTGTCATAAATACTTATTCCAAGCTTGTTCGTTTGGCCAACCCATGTAATCATGTCATCTTCGGGTCTGTAGCTGCCTTGATGCCGTACTAGACAGGAGTGACGTTGGTACGCTTCAAAAACGTCAGGCTTTCTAACGTAGGCTAACGTGCTAATGTCAGACAGTTCGCTGACATACGCATCGCAAATCACAACCATTTTTGCTGATTACAATAACGGTGTTATCGGATAGTACAGTGTCTATTTCTCAGGAACCTTTGAAAAATCTAAGCGAGAAAACAACGTTAAATGTACCATACCTTCATATTAAAAAAAAACAACCTAAAATAAATAATGGAAAATCAACGGAGCAAAGGCTTACTCTGATATCGATGTAATGTTAGCGAATGAGGGGTGAGAAGCCCCCTACCTCCCCTTGCTAATATTTATTCCGTTCGTCCAGAGTCAAATCTATTCTTGAGGTTCCAAATATTTTCAAAGCAGTTTGTCTTTCACTGTGATGAGTCGATCGAGTTATTTTATGTTCCGTCGTTTGAAGCAAACCTTTTAGCCCTTGCATTGGTCTCCCATTATTTATACCTTCACTGGAAGGGAAGTCCATTTTCCAGGCTCTCGCACGCCCCCTTCAGTGAGGCAGAGGTTAGGTATGCCTTCCATGCTTTTTCACTGTGGTTTTATGTCTAAATAGCTTCTACACATACGTGAAATACACTACCTATTCTATGGATACAAACAACATAATAAAATACAAATATAAATTGTAAAATAAAATACGAATATTTCAGGGATGACAAACAATGAGAAAGCAAAAGGCATGCGCTCAACCCAGTGTGTGAGGGATTGTCGCTGCCTCATCTCGCGAGTCTCCTCTCTGTATGAACTGGACATGGTCAAATTCAGCGATTTTGATTATTAAAATGTTTGGGATCATTGTAATCATATAAAAATGACATTTAAAGCACAGATCAGTAGATACATATTAATATGTATTTTATTTGATCATTATTTGTTTTTTGCGTTTCATAATGACTTTTGTTTAATGATGACGAGGCGAAATTACGCGTTGAAACGCACCGTTACGTCCCGTTAGCAAAAATATAGAAAAAATTGTTCACAACGGTCCTTCATGCCGGCTGTCCAGCGAGACAACGTTACAACACTTAAGGAAGCTGCTCTCGTTTTACGGTAAGCAATCTGTATATTATATACAATACAATAAGTAATTTTGCAGGTTACCTTGTCAAGTTCGTTTTTTTTCTTTTGGCTTGCCAACGTAGTTAGCTAGCCAATATTTAAAATGCCTTTTTATACCTTAACTGTTTTATAATATCCCCATTTATTGCAATGTAAAGCACGTTTTAGTTGTTCTAAGTATGAAAGCCTAGCTAGCAAATTCACCACTCTCCCACTTCAGTTTGTTTTCAGAATGAGAGATTTTGAGGAGGAGGATGCCATTACTGTGGCTCAACTAGAGGCAGGAGTAAGGTGCAAATGGTCCTGGTCCTGGCTGAAGCTAGACTCTAAGAGCAATGTGAAGGAAGTAGAATATGTGTTTCCACTTTCTCAATTTTTCAAAAAAATTGACAAACCAGGCCATGCCCGATGCAGCCTCTGCTGCAAAGAGATAAATTATTCTACCAAGGGCTCCCATGCCCTTTTGCCACACTGTAAAACAGAAAAACATACCCAAAAGGTGGTGGGTATTATGACCACACGTAGCATATTAGTGTCAACAACTCAGGGCCAGTCACAGCAGGGACCATCAATGCCTGGCCCATCACAACAGAGCTCATCAATGCCCGGCCCATCACAGCAGAGCTCCTCAATTCCAGGCCCTGAGCAGATGAGGGAAAGAGTGAAGGTGCCAGTACCACTCTTTGAAAGGGTAGCAAATGCAGAAGTGAGTGTTGGTTAGCCAGTATGTGCTAGTTGTTGTCATAGATCATTACATTAAGCCTAGATAAGCAGACAAGGAAATCATTTTTTTAATAAAGAATGTGCTTTGCAAGTGGTATCATATAAAATACTAATTTTTTATTTTTTTTCAGGCACTGGTTCTTGGAACCATTGCAGAACATTCCCTCCCCCTATCTGTAGCTCCTGTCATTGTTGAGCTTGCCCAGACACTGGCTCGGGATAAACCAGCTTTGACGGGCATGAAGCTGTCCCGGACTGCTGCCTCATACAAGATGGTCCAGGGCCTGGGGCACACCTCCGAGAGGACGTATGAGCGCATCAGATCAACACCATTCTCAATTAATTTAGATGAGAGCACATCAAACTCAAATAAGAAGGTGTTGTCCATTCTTGTGTGGTACTTTAATCAGGAGCTTAAGCATGTGGTTGTTGAACACCTTGGCTCCATTGAAGTCCTAAAGGGAACGGCTCAATATTTGGAAACGGCCTTGGTGACCTTTTTCAATGACCATAACATTCCCTTTGCCAACCTCATCAGTATGATGATGGACTCCTGTAATGTCATGCGTGGGAGCAAGTCTGGGCTGGAGACCAGAATCAGAGGGACGCACTGCCAAAACCTCTTGGATGTTGATGGAGATTCTTGCCACCACATCCATAATGCCGCCAAACAGTTTGCTGCCCCCTTCGGCCACCACCTAGAGCAGCTCTTTTCTGACCTGCACACAGACCACCAGTGGGCTTCAGACCAGTCGAAATACCTGATTGAGATCTGTGAGTTTATGGGCATTCAGGGAACGAACCCACAACGGTTTGTGGCACATCGGTGGCTGTCGGCTTATGATGTGGGGCTCAGCATTCCCCGAATGTTGCCGGCATACAAGGTGCTCTACTATGGATTCCTTAGCAAGGCAGACCAGACCCTCTACGAAGAAGTCCTACAGGAGATCTACAAGGACCATAGTGTTGGTGAGCGGGCAAAGGCCAGGATCAACTATTTCCACCAGGATCTCTCCAAAAAAGGAATGACACAGGTTGGTAAGGACAGAAAAGAGAGGGTGGTGAAGAAACTCTGGTTCGAGAGTCTCAACACTAACCTCCAGCTGAGCGCTTCCAATCCTCAAGGAGTATGTGATGGTGTTCCAGGGTAGCCAAACCCTTGTCCACAAACTGCATGACAAGCAGCTTGGAGTGGTCACCAACTTCATGGCATGCTTTGTCAAGGCTGAGCATCTTCACACCACACCGAAGAAGCTCATGGAGATGGAGTTCAGGGACAAAATGCTGCCTCTCAGGGAGTTTTATGTCGGACCGGTGGCTGAGAAACTCAAGGCAGAAAATCCAAGTCATCCGATTGTGCTGCAGTTTCTCGACACAGTGAAGACTGCATACATGTCAACAGCAGCCTACATGCAGAAAAAGCTCCAACTGAACAGCAGGACCCTACAGGCACTGTCTGCTCTGGACCCATTGGTAAGAGGCCACTCAGAGACTGGAATACTGCTGAAGCGGCTGTCAGGGCCAGGGATGATGGGCCACTTGGTGCCACCCCAGTGTGACGTGCCACTGGAAGTGGTGAAATTCAATGTGGATTCTACCCTTCCCCTGTACAGCGATGGTGACAACATGGTGAACTGGTGGGCAAAAGTGATGGACACTGGCAGGTACCCAGGCCTAAACCATGTGGTTCGAGGGGCTCTCTCCATTTTCCACGGACCCATGGTAGAATCATCATTCAGTGCCATGGGAGACATAATAACCAACAAAAGCACCAAAATGAGCGTGGCAACCTACAATGCTATCCAGACAACCAAATATGCCCTCAGGTCCAGGAGTCAGACGGCCATCCAGATGTTTAAGAGAGATGATGTGAAGCTCTCCAGGGTCGATAAGGTCCTCTGCAGGAACATCCACACTGTAGGAACATTGGACAAGGCTCGCAGACAACAGGCCATGTTGAAAAAAAAAGAGAGGCAGGAAGAGTTTGAGTGCCAGCCATCAACCAGTGGCGAGCAAAGCAGGAAGACTGCAGTGGAGGACAGGCAAGCCAAATTGAGGCACATAACCGCTCAAAAGCAGAAAAAGGCACTGGAAGTACTGGTACAGGCAAAAAAGGCAAAAAAGATTTGAGATTTTTGTGCACCTGACATGTTTATTTTATTTAGTTTTGTATGTAGTTCAATATTGTATACAAAGGTTTATTTAAATATTTGGTTGTGTTTCTGTCAAGGGATGCTGGGTTGGGGTGGGGGGAGCCAAATGGGAAGGGAGTTAAGTAGGAAGTATTTCAAATGTTCATTCTGTGAGTTACCCATGTCAAATTCTAATAAACAGAAGTAAAAAACAAAGAACTGGCTTCATTTCTCATTCCCTTGTTCGGAAAAGAATCAAGGACGAGTTAAAGGGGTTGTGAAAGTTGATAACCATCCAAGCTAAATAGCCGCAACTTATTTGTGTTTTACTGGAATAACATTGAAGCATATGCAATATATATATATATATATGTGTGTGTATATATATATATATTGTGTGTGTGTATATATATATATATATTCCGCGAGGGGGTTTGGGTCCTTTGGGTCACCTTTTTCATCCCTGATTTTTTTTGCACCCCTGGAAGTATCAATATATTAATATAACTGTGGCGTGTGTGGTTGGTGGATGGTTTAAGCAGCCTCACCTGGCCCGAGTCAGACTGGTTGGACTTTGGGGCTGGTGAGGCTGCAAACCTGTGGTGCATTGACCAATCAAGGCTCACGGTTTAAACCAGTCCATTTGATGCGTCATGCCTACTCTACAACACATTACCATCAATCAGCACACTGGGCAATGTTAAACAGTTAATTTCTTAAAGGGGACAAATTATGAGAACAACACTTTTCCTGGGTTTTGGGGTGTTATTTTGGGTCCCTGTTGCTCCCACACGCATACAAACTTTGCAACAAGTCTGTACATGATTTTTTTTCCGCCGAGATCCCCCAGTCCGGAGGAGGAGAAATGCAGGAGAAACGGATTGTACTCCCGGAGCTGAGCTGCCGGACTGCCGCTCGGCGTCAGTCCAGTCGTCAAAGCCGTCCGGCCGCTGCCGATGCTTCGGCGGCAGTCCGGCAGCTCCGGCGCTGTACTCTGGGAGATGAACTGCCACCGAAGCTGGCATCTCCTGGGCGGGAGGAGCTCGGCGGCAGTCCTGCAGCTCATCTCCCGGAGTATAATCCCTTTCTCCTCCATGTCACAGTTCATGGACTTCAGAGAGTCAAGGCCAAAGTTCCTTTCTCCCCCAATTCTTCTCAACCATGGCCGAGATATCCCCCACTACGAGTCTTTACATGTTGTGGAAGTACCAGAGACGTCAGACGCAGTCTTTTTGATTCATAATATCATCCAAGGCGCACATATCTTTTGGCCATTATATTTGATATAATATTATATAAACACCCATACTGAATATTATTAGTATTATATTATATTATACAGATATATATAATAGCTCCAGGAGTCCGCAAACGGCAACAATCCCTTCTCCTCCATGCTGTTGTTCAGTTTCACAGCTCATTGGTCAATGGGCAGCAGCTAATTTGCATTAAAGCTACAGACTCCAGCGCATTCTGAAGGGACTAAAAATGAGGGAAATAGCGGTAGGCAAGATCATTTTTCCTATAAGCTATTTCCAGCAAACGGCTTCAAAAACATGTTTTCTGGAACTCATATACTATGTTTACTTGTTGGGAAAACAGCATAATATGTCTCCTTTAAAGGTATCAAACACAATTGCCGGTGTTTCAACAGCGTATTAAAGTTTTATAGAATTATTATAGTATATGGCCAAAATTGCTTTTTAATGATGCTATGTAGCCAGACAAATCTTTTTCCTTTCAAGTATTTAAACCATGAGTCATTTATACAGCTTTAATAGGAAAACATGCACACATTTTCAACAATAATAGCACCACGCGCCACTCATTTACAATTGCGGCCACTGAAGTGTATTCCATTTCATTTGTGGAGACCTTTGTGCTTCATATTAGGCAGCAATTGACAGAACATTGCGAAACTTTTCATGAAACACTGTTACGACTGCGTCGTCGTAAATAGAAGAATTACAAATGCACATCAGGTTTGACAAAGTTCTTTTTTTATATTATTATTATTTTGTTGGATTATCTGTCCGTCTCAAAACTAAAATAAAAAAACAACTACCCGGAGTCCTTCCATTCAGCTTGGGCATCTAGAAAGAGAACAAAAATCCCTTATGAAAACTTGTTCCCAGCGAATATACCTTTCACAACATCCATTTGAAATACCTAAAAAATGTTACTGAAAATATGCATTACCTTGTTACCTTGCCCAAACTTCTCAAGATTATGGCCATGGCTTGCTCTTCCTCATCGTTCAGGGACTGCGCCTTGTTCACCCCTGCACCAGTCAAAGTGGTTTGTTGTCGAAGTTCCAACCCTGAAAAGGTCTTGCCATTTCTTTCTGACCTCCACATCGGACCTAGTGGTACCAGTGACCACAGTCATTCTCTCTGCTATTTCCCCACTTCTTTCATTTTTGCTTGTTGGTGTGGGGGTACCTTTTGAAGCGATCTAATAAAAGGCCTTTGTTGGCCTCTACCTCCCCAAGGAGAACGTGAAGTTTTTCTGCTTTAAAGGTTTCTCTCCTCATTCAAACATTGTCCTCCATTTTGCAAAATGCCTTCCCTGTTTCCGGAGGGTATAATATAGGTGTGTCATTTCACGTGAGCAATTAATTAATTGAACAATAACGCCATAGGCTGTTTAGCAATGTAGCACAGGGGCGCAACCAGGTTTGTATTCCATAGTACGCACAGTCCGGCTCCACCAGGCCCCCCCGCCGATATATTACTCGTAGACTGCTGTTAAATTTTAATCAGCAAAGACAGAGATATGTTAGAAGTCAACCACAACAACGTTTATTGCAGGAATTTAAAATTCCAAAAATACATGCACATCCGAATTGCATCGATCAAACGCCATGTCACAAGGCAACCCTATCACAATAATATATCAAATGATTCCATTGCGCTTGTGTGGGAGGTCACTTTCGAGCTGCACTTGCTGTCTCCCTCTGATTTTAATTATACCAACTTGGTTAAAATGTCCTCATAGTGATCAATGACAGGAGACGCACATAAATCATACTGAGACCAGCGGGTGTCTGAGAATTTCTGCAGGCGTTTTTTGTTGCGATCGCTTGCCATAAAGCACTGTAGGCACTTCGGTGACGCTCTGAAGCTCACTTTTTTTTGGACCTTGACAGTTACGAACATCCCCAACATTAGTGGAGTGCACAATCGACCAGTTTGGAGCGTGGTTTCTGCAGTGAACATAGACTGCTGCGGGACACTGCGATGCGTGCCTGAACGCTGCGTGCTTTCCCGCTTACATTGCTAACCCCATCATGCCCCTGCCCAACAATATGGGCAGGATCGATACCAAAATCTCCTAATCGGGTCAGCAATAGCCGTGTCAATGCCTAGCTTCTGGGTTTGAATGATTTGAATGAATGGAACGTTGCATTTTTAATGTTTACGCCAAAGATCCTTGACTAGAGAATGCGAGCCAATCAATGAAACCTTATGCGGAATCAGAGAAAGTGTGCTCTCTCTGCTATGCAAAGCATGTTTCAGGAATCAGCACATTAAGGCCCCGTCCACACGAAGCCGAAACGGGCGAAACCGTTCCGGTTTCGATCTATCCGGTTTCGGAGTATCTCCGTAAAGACGGAGTCAAGGGAAACCGGGTAGATCTGTAGAAACGCTGTAGTACACATGCCAGGCCCATAAGGGACGCTGCTTCTGCTACAGAAATCCAGAAGGAAATTAAATAAGAAGAAGAGGAGAGCATGCGCATAAAGGCTGCCCCCCGAACCACTAACAACACAAACAAACAGTCAGTCAACAGTCTCAATAAATAATGGCTTAGCAACCGAACAAGGGAAATGATCTGCTGCAGAACGATTACAAGCCTGTAGTCCGCCATCATCTTTGTTGTTGTGAGTTCCGAGACTCCGCGGGCTTAACAGTCATTGGCTAGAGGGTAGAGGGGTGGGGCGATGACTTCATGGTTTACGGTTTCAGTCGGTTTCAGGCGTCCACACCAATCCAAAACGAAACCGGGTAGATTTGAAACCACCTCCGAGGGTGGTTTCAGAAGTTTACGGTTTCGGTCAGCGGATTCGCCGGCTTTGTGTGGACGGAAGGCCGAACCGTACAAGACCTTTGTGGTTTCGCCATGAAATCGGCTTTGTGTGGACGGGGCCTAAGATAAATGTAGTTGTCACGCAGTTACAAGCTAATTTAATTTTTGTAACTTGGAATTATTTCAGGGGGGAAAATGAAGAAAGAAATTGTACGCACAGCAAGTTCAGGATTTAAGACTGATGTCGGACGAGGCCTAATCAATTGTGTTTTAATACTTTAAGCATTCATATTATTGTAGTCTATACTTTTCGTAGGCTACTCTGCTGTTGGCCTTGATGGGGAGATATTTCTTTGCTGCCACAAAATATAAAATTTCAACAACATTCCTGCATCTCCCCCTCCTACAGAGCCCATTTCAGCACCGTGTCAGTGGACAGTTACAAGCCTACGAACGTTGTTAGAGCAGTGCATGCGCGTTCATGTTAAGAGTAGTTTTGGGAAATGCACCGATTTTTTTTACGAACGTTCGAAAGATCATTTGTGAGAATGTTCATACGAGCGTGGAACCATCGTTATCGGGAAACTGGGCCCTGGTCAGCTAGACACCAACAAGTCATCTCTGCAGGGAAGTATATGAAGCCGTATCTAAAAATAAGCAAGTCTATGTGCTTGTCCCTCTGCATGCACACTATGAACTCCTCCTTTCTGAAGTCAGGACCTAAACTTGGCATAACTGCAGGTTTTTAGTGTATTTTATGAAATTAATACTTTAATAACAGAATGCAAAGGCAATGTTGTTGTGTATTTTATACATTAACCTCAACATGTGGCAAACATTGTTATGTGTGGGAATTAATTATCCTAGATATTTAAATGAGATTCTGAAATAGTCTTCAAACTATTAACTTCTAGTCTGCACTGCTTAATTTAAGGTGTGAGAGTGTCAGGACAGTGGCATGTTTGAGTCCCAGCCCAAATCTTGTTTAGTATAGACATCTCTGGCAGGATGCCCCCATACCATTTCATTAATTAAAAAAACCACCTAAATGACTTTGTAGTAAGGGCAGGATAGTCTAGCGTCTTCTAAATGACTAGCTAGTAAAGGCAGGATAGTGTAGTGCAGGGGTCCCCAATTACTATTAAACTCCCCTTGGAAACAATGGACGACTCAACCCCCAACCCCAACGGCCATCGAGCTACCAAACCAATCAGCTTGAAAACTCACCCCTTGACAGGCCTTCCTGTAGTCTTCTTGCTGTTTTGTGTATTGTTGTTTGCTAGATTGTACGCGCTTTGAGATTGTACAAACAAAAAGTGATTCACAAATAAAATGTATTATAATACTACTATTTGTATATATGACATCAGATCGTCTTCCTTAGCAGGATAATCAGACAGAAAAAATACTAAAGATTACTTTACAAATAAATAAGTTTATACTTTATAACCATTTTATTTGAACATAAGGGAACTGGTTATTCCCTGAAATTAAAACATTACAAAAATAGGCAAAATAGACAGACAAAACAAAACATATGTTAACAATGGTTCAGTTCAATAGTGTTGCTGATATTAGAGGGGGGCTGGATTATGGGGAAATGTGTGGTTTGAATTAGTTTGAATTAATTTAATATATTGTATTTTCTGTGTTGATTAATTATTATTTCTCTGATTCTGCTTCAAGCGATAAAATGACAGAACGTTAGTGATATCTCTACTTCTCTGATCGCCACAATATATATATATATATATATATATATATATATAATCTAATTAAAATTAAAATATACATATTTTGTTGTCTTCAGATCAATTTATGGTGGGCTGGGTCTGGCCCTTGGGCCGCCTATTGGGGCCCTCTGGTGTAGTGCCTCCTAAAGTACTAGGTAATACATTTTCTTTACTAATAAGAGAGATAGTGGGAGAGAGATAATACCTTGTTAAGCAAATACTTATTTGGCTTTGGAAAGCAGAACAGACCTCTGAGTTAAATGACAGACTCAGCGCTGACCTGGTTACCAAACGTCTCCTAGTGCTGTGCAGTGTGCCTATGTTCCCATGACTACTCTACTACAACCTCTGGAGCCAACCTTCTGTCTATGTCACATATGAATGGAATAATGAATCAAATGTGTTATAACAATACGAATAACAGGCTTTATTATTAATTGTGAAAGCTACAAATCTTAAAAAATAAATAAATTCAAAGCTTACAATATGCCAGAGGGTGTATATCAACCGTCCCATTGAGACAGCAAGCGCAGGATACTTCTCTTCAGTGGAAAAACTCAAAGCTCCAAACTAATTAATCAAAGCCTACCCTTCAGTGCACAGTCATCGCTGGAGATGGCATATTCAGGCCCAAGTGCATTCTGGGTTCACAAGGCTGCTTGACTGCCACAGATAATGTCCTCTTACTAGACTCCTGAGTTCTCGCCGTTCTAACATTGCAGAAATTGTTATATGCTTTGATTTTGAGACAGAACCCCTGAGTTGTTGTCAAGTGGAAACTAAGATAATATCTGAAACTTAAAGGGAGAAGTCCTCTCCCTTTAAACCGTACTGTAACCACTGTCGCCGTATGACGTCAAATATCCACAGAAGTAGAAATGGTAAAATAAGACCTAAGATCACCATTAGACGTTTTGTACCAACGTGAATGTCTTGGCCAATACTGTGTAAACATACCATTTTTCACAGGACCTAGCTGCATAACAAATAATCCAAACAGGAAAATATTCCAACTCATAAAGATAGTTAACAATAAATCCCAAACATTAATTCAAAATAAATAAAGGTAGAAAGGTTGGTTGAGAGGCACCATAAGCTTTTAAGCAAAGCGAAAAGAGCGGTGCAATACTATCATACGCAGCCTATCCTAGCCCATGGTGCACGACCATGACTTCGCTCGGGCCGCGTGTGTGTGTGTGTGTGTGGGTGTGTAAAAGGACAATAAGGAGCATGATTGCAATGTATGCATGGACAATTGCAGAACAAATTACTTTGGCTTTCAATTCGCCTCCACTTTTTTCCGGTTCCTACCATCAAGTGCTTTCACTACCTTTCCTATTTTTGTCACACATTCATCTCTTATTACATTTGATTTTCCTTCTGGCTGCAGAAAGATGAGCCAACGGCAGCTACAATTTTGCCGCTTCCTTTCAGCTGCTGATTGGTTCTTTTGAGACAAACATGTTTACTTTAGACCAGAGGACATCACACACACTCTGTTTATCTTCCCCTTTCGTTAACTGTTGGAGAACAGATTACCGGAGACTTCAGAAGGTTTTTGTTCAGTGGGTTCAGATGAGTTCTGGCGCTCCATAAGGGGAGGTGGATGGGCGGGGGACTCTGCAGAAATGAAGGAGCTCTTAATGTTGACAACTCTGGAACACTGTTATTTGTCAAGCTAGATGGATGAGGTATAACCGACATTCTTGTCTGCTCGTGGCCAAAGTAAAAAACTAGCCCGCATCAAGCACTGTGGATAAACTCAGAAGATCAATAGTTGTGTCAAATCAAAAACACATCATTGGGAATTCTATTTTCAGCAAATGAATTCACCTGTGTACCGGAGCACCGATGTGAATGCAAATGGGCCCTTTGGCAAGGTGTATCTGAAAGGGATCTGTCGACCCTCTGGTGCTCCAGGGAAGTGGGAAAACCCTCACTACATTAATAAACTGAATATTATTCAAGAACAGAGTTTTTACAGCTCAAACCCACGGTGGCAAACCGTTCGGATTACAACTTCTAAGTTCTAAAATACGTGACGAGAGCCTTGAAGAAGTTCCCACTAGTAAAACCCTATCCGGAGGTCTTAAAGGAGAAATCCGGTGTAAAATGGATTTGGGATATGTTTGGTATGAGTTGGAATGTTCATTTTGGAGCAAAAAAGCGCATGTAGAGGCATTCTTCAGTTGGCTTTTTTTAGCCAATTCTATCAAAATGTTATAAACTTGGAACGATAGGGGCATTTGTTTTGGTAAAAACAAAATCGGTATTTTAAACCACTTAAAAGGCGAGAGAGAGAGAGAGAGAGAGAGAGAGAGAGAGAGAGAGGGACTTCTTTGGTAGTATAATCAGGGTCTTAACATATAAAACAAGGCATTGATAACTTTGCAAGTGTACAGATTGTTTATTAAAAAGGACATTTTATACACACAATACAGTGGTTCACCCATCGACGCCATCTTGTTTTTAAGACTCGATAAGTTTGTGACATCCGTCAGCAAAACGCAAGAGCTCTGTGTTCGCCAATCTACTTATCGAGTCTTAAAAACAAGATGGCATTGATCGGTGATTTACTAATGGTATTGTGTGTATAAAATGTCCTTTTTAAAGGGGGCATATCATACCACCAGGTGTGAGTGTGATTAGCCATTACAAGCAGGTTTGAAAATGTACAGCATTGTGACATCACAGGTGGGCATGTCCACCTAGATGTGTGCTGGATAGATCAGTCTACCAGCCTACCCAGTGGACTGAAGTAAACGTTGCTCATCTATGCGTCACACATCTAGGTGGACACGCCCATCTGTGATGTCACAATGCTGCACATTTTGAAAACGGCTTGTAATGGCTATTCACACTCACACCTGGTGGTACGATAGGTCCCCTTTAATAAACAATCTGTAAACTTACAAAGTTCTCAATGCCTCGCTTTATATGTTAAGACCCTTATTATACTAACAAAAGAAGTGTCGGGCTACTTTTAGCTTTTTAAGTGGTTTAAAATAACGATTTAGTTTTTACCATAACCAGTTCCCCCATCGTTCCAAGCTTATAGCGTTTTGATAGAATCGGCTAAAAACAGCCATATGAAGAAAGCGTCTACATGCGGTTTTTGTGCTCCAAAACGAATGTTTCAACTCGTTATCACACAAAACACACCCCAAATCCATTTTACACCGGATTTACCCTTTAATCGCGTGATAAAAAAAATTAACGCCGTTGAAATTGGTTTGTGTTAACGCCATTAATAACGCGTTAAACTGACAGCACTGTATTTATGTTATATATAGCCTATTTGTTTTGTTAAATGTTGTGAAGTCTAATAAGATAAATTGTGTACAAATGTCTTATTTCTAGTGTCATCGAATCCCTCTATCAGATTTATTTTTGTTCTTATAAACCAGCTCATTGATGCAATCTGCCTCTTTCATTTGAACAATTTAGTACAATGGTCCGATAATTATAGGCTTAGAGCATCGCAACGCTTTTTTGATCACAACACTTTTTAGGCAGCCAGAACCAGCAACCAGCCGTAGCCGACAGCCACCAGTCAGGCGTTGTAGGCATTTCTTTGTATCGTCCTGTTTTGATCAGTATATGCCAATGTTGTTATATCTAAAAAAACATTTGCACAAGGCAAGCCGATGCACTTCTCCATGTTGATAAGAGCATTAAAATGAGAAAAAATCAATGGGACAAAGAAATGAAGGGATATTTAGCGTAGAAAAAAGAATTGCGATTAATCGCGATTGCATATTTTAATCGATTGACAACACTAATAATAATATAATCTAATAATAATAAAATGTAATATATGGGTATTTATAAAATATTATATCTAATATCACGGCCAAAGGCTATGTGCGCCTCGGATGATATTATGAATCATGACTGTGTCTGACGTCTCTGGTACTTCCACAACAAGTAAAGACTCGTAGTGGGGTTTATCTCAGACATGGTTGAGAAGAATTGACGGAAAGGAACTTTGGTGACTCTCTGAATTCCATATTGAACAGCGATATGGAGGAGAAAGGGATTGTACTGCCGTAGCTGACATGCCGAAGCTTTGGCGGCAGTCCGGCAGCTCCGGCGGGGGGAGCTCGGCGGCAGTCCAGCAGCTCAGCTCCGGCAGTACAATCCCTTTCTCTTCGATGTCTCCTCCTCCGGAGTGCCACCGAAGCTCCGGCGGGGGGAGCTGCCGGGCTGCCGCCGATTTACCCCCACCGGAGCCTCCGGACTGCCACCGAAGCTTCGCTCGCCCGCAGGTCCACAAAATCGTATTTATGCTCTGATTGGAGGGGGATGGGGAAGTGGGACGTAACATTCAAATGTGCCCCCTTCATACGTAGGAAGGGGTGCCGAAACTGACTCGCTCGTTTGCTAACTGTAGGCGGGGTACTTTCAGAAATGCATATCTCACTCAAAAAATCATGTACAGACTATTTTCAAAGTTTGTATCCGTGTGGGAGCACCAGAGACCCAAAACAACACCCCAAATCCCAGGAAAAAGTGTTGTTTTCATATTTATCAACTTTTTATTGATAAAATATACGTGACATATTCCATAAAAGTACAGGTTTTTTTTTAACATCATAAAATCATGTACACTTAAAAATAGGAACATAGCAGGTCTTTAAATTGACAAAAAGGAAGTACGTAAATGCAACATGATCAATTTATATTCTTCTTGTGGACATGCTATAATCATGTCAACTTTGATTGTTTATGGAGAATGTTAGATGTACTAATGTCTTTCACGTTGATTGAAATTGATTTAATTAAAACACTCATGCCGATGTGATCGAGTTTGGTGCTTTTCTGGCGCCAAAGTGTAATTTGCATTGCGAGCAGAGGGTCGCAGTGGTGCACCAATAGGCTGGATCCAAATTGTGCTGAAGTAAAAGAGAGACGAAGGAGTGCATTTGACCCCGAAAATTCGAGAAGGGTCCATCTTCAGGGTTGGTGATGAAGAGAAAGTTCTCTCACGGACACGTCGGACAGCTGCAAAGGTTACCAAGAACACATTCGAACAAGATTCTTATAGGCAAACGTTTTCATTGTGGGTAGGGAGTGGGAGTGACCTTAGGCCAAGTAAATTTGTAATACAATAGGTGGATATTGGACATGTCTGCAGGTCTGTAAGACATGGCTGTAAGCAGTTTACACAACAAAGAAGTCAGTAGATTGGCCTGATTTCAATACCAGACTGGCTGGCTCCAGTGGAGGAAGGGATGTGTTTTAAGATACAGGGAGAATGAATACAGTTCCTTCTAATGTAATAATTATATAAACAAGGTTAATATAATTTGTATGTGATTGTATATTTATAGTTATGATTGATATTTCCACGGCAGTTCCTCCCTTTTTGATCATAAGATCAAGGCAAGGCAAGGCAACTTTATTTATATAGCACTTTTCATACACAAGGCAGACTCAAAGTGCTTCACCTATAAACATTGTCATACAATAAAATAAAATAATAGATAAGTATAAGAAAACATATGCAAGAAATTAGTAAAATAGAAAGTGCAATGTATTTAAGAGAAAATTAAATTGAAAGTTAAAAAGGCTTTTTAGTAAGTAAAATTGAAAGTGCAATGTATTTAAGATCAGATCAACAGTCTCTCTGGAACCCAAGTCGGGACTACAACCCGACCTAAAGGACAATATTCTAGGACTCTAACCCAGCTTCTAGGACTCTAGCCCAGACCAAAGGCCTTATTCAACAAAACTCAGGACTCTAACCCTTATACACAAACTCAGGACTCTAACCCTTATACAAACAAACTCAGGACTCGAACCCTTAAACAAACAAACTCAGGACTCTAACCCTTATACAAATACAAACTCAGGACTCTAACACTTATACAATATTCTAGGACTCTAACCCAGCTTCTAGGACTCTAGCCCAGACCAAAGGCCTTATTCAACAAAACTCAGGACTCTAACCCTTTCACTCAGGACTCTAACCCTTACACAAATACAAACTCAGGACTCTAACCCTTATACAAATACAAACTCAGGACTCTAACCCTTATACAAACAAACTCAGGACTCTAACCCTTATACAACCTTTCTCTCTGGTATCAGATCATGTATTTTTCTGGTAAAAAAATAGAAAATAAAGGGAAAGTTAAAAAGGCATTTTAGTAAAATAAAGGTAAAGTATTTAAGATTTAGCAGAAAGCTAAAGCAAACATAAAAGTCTTCAATCTTGTTTTAAAGGTGCTCAGAGTTGGGGCAAGTCTTAAATCCTCAGGGAGTTTATTCCAGCTATTTGTTGCATAGTAACTAAATCCTGCTTTCCCATGTTTCGTGTTTACTCTGGGGATAATTAACAGATTGGTCTCAGAAGATCTTAGTGTTCTAGAAGGCTTATGTAGTGGAAGCATATCAGTTAAATATTTTGGGCCTAAACCATGTAGGGATTTATAGGTTAGCAACGATGATTTTAAAATCAATTCTCTGACCTACAGGAAGCCAATGTAACGATTTAAGAATTGGTGTAATATGTTCAAATTTTTTGGTCTTTGTTAAAACTCTAGCAGCAGCATTCTGAACAAGCTGAAGCTTCCTTAGAGTTTGTTTTGGGAGACCTGTAAGGAGACCATTGCAGTTTTTGTAAGTCTTCGGTGGACATGAGCCCTCTAAGTCTTGCTACATTTTTAAGGTGATAATATGCAGATTTTGTAACTGATTTGATGTGACTTTCGAAATGTAAATCAGAATCCATGATAACCCCTAGATTTCTGGCTTTGATTGAGGTTTTCAGGGACAGAGAGTGAAGGTGTTGGGTTACTTTAAACCTTTCCGTTTTAGCACCAAATACAATTATCTCTGTTTTATCCTCATTTAGCTGAAGGAAATTTCGGCACATCCAGTCTTTCACTTGCTCAATGCACTGGCACAGCAGATCTATGGGCCGATAGTCATTTGGTGATAGCGATACATAGATTTGCGTGTCAACAGCATAGTAATGATGGTCAATATTGTTATTATGCATGATTTGCCCTAGTGGGAGCATGTAGATGTTGAATAAAGAGGGTCCTAAGATCGAACCTTGTGGGACTCCACACATCCCGTTGGTTGATTCTGATACAAAGTCGCCAATGGAAAAAAAGTAGTTCCTATTTTGTAGGTAGGATCTGAACCAATTTAAGACTGTGCCTGAAAGCCCCACCCAGTTTTCTAACCTGTCCAAAAGTATTGTATGGTCTACAGTGTCGAATGCAGCACTGAGGTCTAGTAGCATTAGTATTGAGGTTTTGCCAGAGTCTGCGTTAAGACGGATGTCGTTTACAACTTTAATGAGGGCGGTCTCTGTGCTGTGCAGGGGTCGAAATCCTGATTGGAAGGTGTCATAACAACCAGTTGATGCCAGGAAGTGATTAAGTTGCTGGAGGACAACTTTCTCAATGATTTTACTTATGAAGGGTAGATTTGATATTGGTCTGTAGTTGTTAATAATAGAGGTATCTAGGCTCCGCTTTTTTAAAAGGGGTTTAATAACTGCAGTTTTCAGGGCTTTTGGGAAGTTGCCTGACTGGAGAGAGTTGTTAACTATCTGCAATATGCCTATTTCTAGGAAGTCAAAAACATTCTTAAAGAGGTTGGTAGGTAAAGAATCAAGGCAACAGGTGGATGGCTTTAGTTGTGTAACAGTTTCCACAAGAGTTTTAGAGTCAATAACATTAAAGCATGCCATCCCTGCCACGTTACTTTTGCCTGAACAGGGTGGTAGTCCAACATTTTTGTTTGAAGTGGAGATATTGATGGCGCGTCTGATGCCTTCATTTTTATCAGTATAAAAAGCTGCAAACTCATTGCATTTCTGTGTGGAATGGAGATCAGGTGGAATTTGTGTTGGGGGGTTGGTCAGTCTGTCAACAGTTGCAAATAGGGTTTTTGCATTATTATTATTGGATTTAATGATATTGGAGAAAAATGTTTCTCTAGCACTTTATAAGTCTGAATTGTAGGCACGGAGGCTCTCTTTGTAGATATCATGGTGAATATGAAGTTTTGTTTTACGCCACATGCGTTCAACCTTCCTGCATTCTTTTTTCTGTGCTGTTACAGAAGCAGCTTTTCTCCAGGGTGCCTTTTGCTTTCCAGAAATCGTTTTAACCTTATAAGGTGCAATGACATCCATGACTTTCAAAATTGTCAAATTAAAGTTTTCTACAAGATCATCAGCAGAACATGGGTTGAGAGGTGGTAGTAAGGAGATGGCCTTTCCAAAAAAGTACATAAGATTCTTCATTGATATACCGTTTTTTGACAGTATTTGATTTTGTCTGTATGTCGGGAATGAAAGATATATTAAAGGAAACACAAAAAGTGGTCAGACAAGGAAGGATCAGTCACAGAGAGATCAGAAACATTGAGGCCCTTTGTGATAACCAGGTCTAGAGTGTGGCCCTTACAATGAGTAGTCTCTTTCACATGTTGGGACAGTTCAAATGTGTCCAAAATGGTAAAAGGTTTTTTTGCACACTTGTCATTCAAATCATCAGTATGAAAATTGAAGTCACCAGTTATAACTAGACAGTCAAAGTCTGTGGAGATGCTAGACAATAATTCTGTGAATTCATCGAAAAAATTTGCAGAGTATGTGGGTGGCCTGTAAATAATTAATAGGAGAACACTGGGGGAGCATTTCAATACAGCACAAAGGTATTCGAATGATGGAAAATCACCAAATAACATCTGTTTCCCCTGAAAAACATTTTTAAATATAACAGCAACCCCTCCACCTCTTTTTCCAGATCTACAAGCATCAAAAAAGTTATAGTTGGGAGGAGCTGTCTCTATCAGAACGGTTGCACTGTTATTTTGTTCCAGCCATGTTTCAGTTAAAAACATAAAATCCAGTTTAGAGGTGGTAATAAAATCATTAACTAAAAGTGATTTGTTATTAAGAGACCTAACATTAAGTAGACCCATCCTGATGGTGTTGTTGATAGGCTTTAAGGTTGTTTTTGGTTTGAAGGAAATATGTATGAGATTTGTGAGGTTAGCAGTGTGTCTAAGTTTCCCTTTGTTTACTCTCTTAGTGGTTACAGCAGGAATGCAAAAGTTGCCATGTTTTGACATAGGCAACCTTGGGTTCAGCAGATTATGCGAAAAATCCTTTATACTTTGTCTACGGCTGAACCCTTTTTTGTCTCAGTAATACTCAGGACTACTATCAGGGCGGGGGGCTGGGGCTCCCTCCGCTTTGGTGTTATCAGCCTGTGGGAATGACCTGGCGATGCTATCATTGACACAGATGCAAGTTTGATGCCTACATATTCCTGTTTCTTAAATTCAGCTGGAAAATCGCAAAGGGAGGAGACAGTGGAGCTGGAGTTGTTGTGGCTATGGGAGAGATGAGGAGGGGGGTGGCCGTTCCTCGCCAAGCCAGCATCAGCGATGGGGGAAGGCACGGTGTCCATGGTGTCGGGCAGGCTGTTGTCTCTCTTCAAGGTCTTTGGTCTGTAATGCACTTATTACAGGTGATATATGTATACATATGGCACAGGATTACAAATGATGGTAAAACAATTTAAAACACAGAATAATAGGAACAAAATTCAAAGAAATTAGTAAAAATCAATCATTAATAAAGTAATCAATATGTACATTAGTAAAATTGCAAATTCAAAGAAATTAGTAAAAGTAAAAGTAATCATTAATAAAGTAATAAAATGTAAGTCGAAGAAATTAGTAAAAGCAATCATTAATAAAGAAATACAATGAATTTCAAAGAAATTAGTCAAAATAAACAATAAAGCAATAAATATGTACACTAGTAAAACTTGTAAATAGAGAGCTTAAGATTAACTATGTGTCAATCATTAATAAGGCCATAAAAATGTACAATAGTAAAAATTATGTTTGGTATGTTAGGTCACTCATTTTCCATTTGGTATCTCTTCATTGGAGTAAGGGGCCTATTCTGATTTGTAGTAGGAGTAGAAAGCGTCTGCCATAGCGCATGGGGATAGCGCTACGGCCATCAAGGGTAATTCTGAGGATACAGAGTGGGGTCTGATGCTGGCGCTGTTTGTTCGCCGCTTCTCCAAGCAATTTTTGGGCCAATTTTATTTTAAAAAGTGATTTTTTTTTGTGGACATATAATCTCTACTTGGTTCCCTGCAAGCTACATCAGCGACGAAAAGCAAGCTGATGGACTGTCTTTAGTTGTTCCAGTGTTATTGTTATTGTTATGTGAAGAGCTGTGTAGCTCACTTGCTATTTTGGCGTCCCTAGCAACGGCTAAAAACAACGGCTAAAAACAAGTAGCCGATGTGACATTTTCCTGGTCACTGCTGGCGTTTTTTTTTTTTTGGTGTTCCTGGGGAGGAATATGCCCTGGTCAACCTGCTAAGCTTTGTTTTATGTGGATATATGTAATATAATTGCTTGCACTTTGTCATGTTTTTCTTATATCCCTTGGATATGTCTCTTATTCCAAATAAAAAAATAAATAATAATAATCAAATCCCTCTCTCACCTCCAAACTCCGCAGAGCACAGGTGCACTAAAACGCCTGATTGCCAGAGTTGCAGGAAGCGGGGCAATCTTGGGAGAGAACAGAACACACTATGACCGTCACATGCCGCTTCAGGGATCTGATTTACATTCAGTATTTTTCTGCCGGTGCTTCTACTTAGATACGTTTGTAAAATAATTTGCTGGTTACATCGTCCAGGAGTTGGAGTATGAGTAATTGTGCTCTCTCTTTATATCCAACTAGTCTCCGCTTAACTGCTTAAGTTAGACAACTAAAACATGCTTTGGTCTTCCTCACCAAACCGGTTAAGATGGATCACATGTGGGATAAAGGGAGTAACAAAGAATATTGTTTTTCCGGGGGACACCGGAAAATCCTTTCCAAACCTCTGCCATATCAGCTCCTTAGAAAATATTTTGCAAAGCATTGTTATTTGCAAAAATATCCATGCAACAACAATCATAACAAAATGGTAGTATGGGTCCCCCCTGTTTCTTTGAGGCTGACACACTCACAAGCATCACGACTCTATCAACTAACTCAGATTAATCCCATGAAGCACAACTTTAGGAGGCTTTTGTCCAGAAATCTCCACCAAAGAACACAATGAGTTGATTGGCAGTACTGGCACCTTCCAAATAGCTGTGAAGGTTGTAACTGGGGAGATTGAGCAGAGGAGACCCTAAACACTCGTATGTTACTATTATCAGTCCCAAGATCACAACTCTGGGGCAGACCCCCAAATGTTGCACTGCTTCAATGTAAAAACCTCCCCCAACCCTGGGATCACTACTTGTTGTGTACGCATTAAGCCAGATCATTCTTCTCGATAAGCCGTCCATGTGTCCATTGACACAAATACCATATGGCTTTA
Organism: Gadus morhua; assembly: GCF_902167405.1. Classification (NCBI taxonomy): domain Eukaryota; kingdom Metazoa; phylum Chordata; class Actinopteri; order Gadiformes; family Gadidae; genus Gadus; species Gadus morhua. The sequence goes on along the minus strand of NC_044055.1, from coordinate 24,770,792 downwards.
CTTTATCATACGAGTCAACGTGCCAGATCAGACTGGGCCCCCTTTAGAAGTCATTTTGTCGTGTGAGATGTCTTCATTTCCTCACTTAAGATCCTTGAGGATCCAGCTCCTTCAGAACCAAGCGCACATCTTCTTTCCTCACAGGCCATGTTCAATACACTTGTACTCACATTGTACTCGTGAAGCTGTCCGGAGTACTCCAGCTCGAATGAATTCGATGTGGTCCATCAGACTCCGTTGTGATAACCCTCCGGCACGAAGCAACCTCTTAATACGTCTTTCACTTAAGTGAAAATCATGTCTACAGCCTAACACATACCTTATTGGTTATATGTTAGGCCAAGCTCAAAGACGCCTCAAAACGTTAAAAAGAAAAAGTACATCTGGCTAAATATTTGCACATTATATTATATTTTTATTTACCCATGCAGGTTTGTTTTTCAAACTTTAATCCTTTTTCATCATTTTTTTTGTGATCAACATTTTTATTGTATTTCAAATGGGGGGGGGGGGGGGGGTGGGGTTACAGACACATCAAAATCTTGGCGTCTCGGATCACAGAGTTGTGTCAATGGAGCTCCCTTTTCCTTCCTCCCACACCAAACCAAAGCGGCAGATCCACTTCAGGAATGTGAAAAATATCAACATGGATGCCCTGGCCCTGGACCTTCAACATCTCTCCTCTGGCTCAACTGACTCCCTCTCTGTTGCTGACTCTGTGGACTTATACAACCAGTCCCTGAGCAGTCTCCTGGATCTCCACGCCCCCTTAACATCGAGGTCAGTCTCCTTCTCGCGCTCCGCACCCTGGTACACCAGTGAACTACGTACAATGAAGGAGGCTGGGCGTGTCCTTGAGCGGCGACTCAAGGCCTCTGGTCTGACCGTTTACAAACAGGCATACAGGGAACACAGGAGGGCATATGCTGAAGCCCTGAATAATGCACGGTCCAGGTTCTATTCCACAATAATCAACAATAGCCCTGGTAACTCCAAACAGCTCTTTTCAACTATCAATCACCTTCTCAAACCCCCTTTACCATCCCAATCTGATGTCACCACGGAGAGGTGCAACATGCACATCAACTTTTTTAAACAATAAGTGAATAACATCCGCTCACACCTCTTCACCACTACTGTCCTGCCCCTTCCAACTGCTGACCCACCGATTGACTCTGTCCAGACCCTCTGCTCCTTCTCCAGCATCACAAAGGAAGAGGTGGAGGGCGTCATCAGGAAAATGAAGCCATCCACCTGTGCATTAGACCCCTTCCCTACAGCTCTGCTGAAGGCCAACATCTCTGCTGTCTCTCCACTCATCACCAATATCATTAACCACTCCCTCCTGGCCGGCCATATCCCATCTGCATTAAAAACTGCTGTCATCAGACCATCATTAAAAAAACCTACCCTTGATCCAGAAGTCCTCTCCAACTACAGGCCCATCTCAAATCTCCCATTTCTGTCAAAAGTTCTGGAAAAAACAGTTGCAGCACAACTCCAGGATCACCTCATACAACATCACTTGTTTGAAAAATTCCAGTTTGGTTTCCGCTATGGCCACAGCACAGAAACAGCCTTGGTCAGGGTCACAAATGACCTCCTGATGGCAGCAGACACCAGCTCCCCATCTCTCCTCATCCTCCTGGACTTAACAGCTGCTTTTGATACGGTTGACCACAATATTCTCCTTCACCACCTGCAATACACCATTGGACTATCAGGAAATGTAAAGAACTGGTTCACCTCGTACCTCACTGACAGAACTGAGCACGTCGCCCTGGGCAAAGCAAAATCACACACCAACAACGTCACCTGCGGTGTCCCCCAGGGCTCGGTGTTGGGCCCCACACTGTTCTCACTGTAGATGCTCCCCCTGGGTAGTGTCATTAGCAGGCATGGCTTATCTTACCACTGCTATTCTGATGATACACAGCTCTACATCAGGACAACCCCCACTTCTTCTGCCCCTCTGCCAACATCCACACTGACCACCTGCCTGGAGGAGATAGAGGCGTGGATGAGGCTCAACTTCCTACAACTTAACAGCCATAAAACGGAAGCCATCCTTGTTGGCACGCCACATCAGCTCCGCTCCCCCACCATCACCAATATCACCTTCTCTGGCCAAAACATCCCCCTTTCCACATCTGTCACCAACCTCGGTGTTAAAATGGACCCACAACTTAATTTTGACACCCACATCAAACACCTCTGTAAGACAGCATTATACCACCTCAGGAACATCGCCAAACTCCGCCAATCACTCACCCTGGCTGATGCAGAGAAGCTCGTTCATGCCTTTGTCTCCTCCAGGTTGGACTACTGCAATGCACTCCTCATTGGGATCCCTGGCAAGAGCATCCAGAGGCTCCAATACATTCAAAACAGTGCTGCCAGGGTCCTGATGAGGGTGCGCAAGCATGACCACATCACCCCCATCCTGAAATCACTGCACTGGCTCCCTGTCCCACTCAGAATTGAGTACAAGGTCTCCCTCCTCACCCACCAGTGCCTTCACGGACTTGCCCCCCTCTACCTTCAGGAACTCCTCACCCCCCCGACAACCTCACGTACACTCCGTTCAGGATCCACTCACACCCTCCAAACCCGACATACAAAGCTGTGCACCATGGGTGATCGGGCCTTTTCTGCTGCTGCCCCTAGACTATGGAACGCCCTCCCTGACCACCTGAGGGCTCCACAGACTACAGCTCTTTTTAAACGGAACCTCAAAACCCATCTCTTTAAAAGAGCACTTAGCTAAACTTTCTTTGAGGTTCTCCCTTTTAATAGTTATTTTTTCCTCTGAAGCACTTTGAGATTCTTGAATATAAAGTGCATTATAAATAAAAAATATTATTATTATTATTATTATGCAGATCAGGGTAGGGGTGGTCCATCCGAGTCGTTGGTGCTTTCCTCTTCCGGAGGTGCTTGCATCGGCTTGCATGGAACCATTCTGGTTTTCCTTGGAGTTTGACTGCAGTCCTCGTGGTCATTAACACCTGGATTGGTCCTTGCCATCTGCACGGAGCATTTTGGATTTTCGGTGGGGGTGGAAGACAGTTGAAGAAGCGTTGCCTGGATCCTTGTTTCCTTCTCCAAGGGGTCCTAGTAATGATTATACTCACCTGGGCGTTGGAGCGGGTTCTTCATGGTGTGGGGGGCGCGGACTGGTTCCATGGACGGGGCCGACGGTTTGGCCTCGTTGCTGTGTTTCTTTCTGCAATATCTCTCCCGACGACCAATCTTTTCGCAGTAATAGCATCTGTTTAGGTCTCTAACGAGTTGAAGTTGGCTCCATACACAAAGTGTAGCGAGGGCGGTTTTGTCTTTTATGTTGTTTTGGGCTGTTTTAATAGCGTCTACTTCTGCGGCTGTTAACTCTATTTCAGTCATTAATTTATCAACATGTTCTGCATTACTAGTTGCTGTTATGTTCAACAGAGCTGTTCTATACACTTCTGTCCAATCTGGGTTGATTTGCATCGTTATTTTGAAAATGTTAGACGCGATTTCTGGAGTTAAGTCTTGTTTAGCTGGTTTCGGTATTGGGTGTCGTTTTGCCGTGCAAATCCATGCATCTAAACAATTCTGTGTGTAATGAAAATCCCATTTCGGATCTGGTCCAGACGTTATTGTTTCTTTTAATTCTTGTAGTTTGCAAGAATCAAAAGAACCACCTATTGGCCAACAGCCATCTGTCCATTCGTACACATCATAAATAATTGGAAAGACCGAGTATATGCCTTCTTCTCTCAAGACTATATCTGCCGGGGATCTTGGTGGCACTATAGGATGTTTATTTTTATTTTTTTATAGTGGGTTTTTACCACGTCCGCTCTTTTTTTAATTTGCTTAGATACCGTTATTGTCACCTTAGCGTCCCGTTTTGATGAATGGGCGCCCATTTTACTCTTCCTTATGATTGTGGAAGTCAGACGCTCTTTTGGAAAGAAAACACAAACAAATTAATACAAATAAAGGAATACACACACAGCTGATACAACAGATAGGGATATACGAAACAAAATACAATCACTTTTGTTATAGTTTTACGTCATGAATTCTTTAATGCTAAAAGTAGGCTATGTTAATGTCATTTAATAATTTTAAAACATGTGGAACTCGACGTAAATGGAGACCACAGATCTGTTTGATAAAGAAACAAAGAAATGTTACCTAACTGAATGATATTAATATATTTTGTACAAATTTGTAAATCAGAGTAAAGTCAATGTCTCAAAGGAGCCCGATTTATTTATTTCTATGTTAGTTTCAGGGTACTCATTCGTGGTTTGTCAATCAAACCTGTTTGAAGAATAAACTTCTGTGGAGTTGAATTGTCCTCTGGCTCTGGATCAGTGTCCTGAACTGCTACTTTTTCGGGCATTCGTTCCTTGGACATTGCTATTTATCTGAAAAAATCGATACGATCTCTCAGATCATATTAATACAACTCAGCAGTAAATCTATTACAATCGCATTCAAATACATTTAGAATTTCGGGACGGCGTAAAACTGCTTCTCCAGCGCAGTGGAGAGAAGAAGGGTCTACAAGAGGTTGTAGACAACATGAAAGCAAAGCATGGAAAGAAAGGATAGAAATACGGCGCGAAAAATACATGACATAACAATTGGGATGAGACACAACGATGTTCTTTATATATTTTTTCTTTTCACAACCGAGGGGGGCCTATTCCCTCAGTTGTTTCAGTGCCATACTTACCTGCTGGCACTGTTTGCGTCCGTAAAGGCCGGACGTTATTTCTCTATTATATTTAGTTTTACCACTCGTCCACTTTTCTGAAAAAAAAAAAGTTTAGTAACATGACAAGAAAAGTTGAACAGTGGTTAAATCAAATTTTCCGCCGTCGTTGGTGTCTTTAGGTTGGGAGGCTCCTCTATTTTGTGTATATTTCATTCAGGCTCAAACAACATGAGGCCACTCAATTCATCCTACTTGGTTTTCCCGTGGGTGCAATCATCGCCCCTATCTGAAATAGATCTCTTGTCTATATTCATCATACCAGTGAAAGGTCTGCCAGTGCAAAAACGGCGTTCAAAGGTCCGGGTCAGAATTGCATAACTTCCTAGGGACATACACTACCCATTCATCTGAGGTCCAAGACTGGTTGGCCGTATGTGGGGTCCCAAACTGTTTTATTACTGGGCTACTTACTGAATGGGTTTTACTTGGGATGCACAGTTTTGCACACCAACATAACTCTTGTAATGTACGTAGTTCTTTGGAGGGTTATTACCCTTAATGAGAGTAATCAAAACGTCCTCCGCCAACACTCCTGCATACGTCACATAACAAGAGAGAGTCTGCAGTGCGAAATCTTGCTATTGATCCACAAGGCACAAGCTTTCCATTCGTAGGAACAAACAGTCTACTACCGGCCAATCCTTGATGCCTACATAGTACGGATTATCAATTCGTAGGGATTCCTAATTCTTCGATATTTTAGCAAAAAATATCAGACAGAGCCTCCGCCTAAATAAGAATTTAAATGAAACCTCATGCTTTTAGATCGGTCTTCCCGAGGGCGTTATCTTAACCCTTATATAAAATAAACCACTAGTTTACATTCATCACACCAGAGGCAGGCAACTATGTCCACTTATCCCCTCTTTAGCTGAATAGTTGTTTTAGTACTAATAGCCTCCAAAGGTTCGGGTCAGATCCTAATTGCATGTGTTTATCTATTTTCCAAATTCCGGATCCCGTCAGAGGGTCAGAATGGCAAGATAGTAATTTAAAAAAAAACATAACTTACCAGTCTGATGATCTCATATTGGGATCCTGCCGACAACGCCATTTGATGAAGAGAAAGTTCTCTCACGGACACGTCGGACAGCGAAATATTTGATTTAATCTTAAGGCATGATCATGGGAAAAGTACTGGCTGCAAAGGTTACCAAGAACACATTCGACGAGACAATAGGTGAACAAGATTCTTATAGGCAAACGTTTTCATTGTGGGTAGGGAGTGGGAGTGACCTTAGGCCAAGTCAATTTGTAATACAATAGGTGGATATTGGACATGTCTGCAGGTCTGTAAGACATGGTTGTAAGCAGTTTACCCAACAAAGAAGTCAGTAGATTGGCCTGATTTCAATACCAGACTGGCTGGCTCCAGTGGAGGAAGGGATGTGTTTTAAGATACAGGGAGAATGAATACAGTTCCTTCTAATAATAATAATTATATAAACAAGGTTAATATAATTTGTATGTTATTGTATATTTATAGTTATGATTGATATTTCCACGAAAGTTGGGCTTTTCCGTCATGACACAAGAACGTCCTGGTAGTGTTTCATCGACCAATCACGAGGTGTTTTGAAAGGCATACTGGGTTTCGCAAGGCATACTGCGAAGCACAGTCGCAAGGCATACTATGCTTTACTTCCTTAATGGCAATTTTACCTCTCTCATTAGATTTAGCAATCATGGAGCCCCACTTGGCTAACGTTAGTTCTATTCTACCCGTACTTACAACTAGATCTTATTTTGAAACTACTGTTTGAGAAAATCTAAATAGCGAATGTTCCGGATGTTGACAGCCGTGCGAAGAAGAAGGGGTTTGGGGTCATTGACCGGAAAATAATGAGGAGGCCCGAAAATTCTAAATGTCCCCCGTCAGAATGACCAATGGAAATAATTCTCTGCACAATTTGAATTATGTTTAAATATGCTACAGTGGTCATTTGTTTAGCCAATTAATGTTAAACAATATCGGCCCGCCGATGTTTCCCACCACTGTCCTTGAGCCGGGTCGGGCCGCCGGGCCTTTGATCGAGCGTTTGTGTTTTTTGGTTTTTGTTATCGTTGCTTTATTGGCCTAATCTGAGGAGAAATCTATGGCATAAACAGAAATATTATAGGCCTTTATTACATGGGTCTTCTCAATGCCGTGGAACGCTCCGTTCACTTGCATGGGTAGTAGTCCGGTAACTTGTCAACCCCAGCGTCTTCGGTTGCTAAGCGACATCAACGTCTTTGGCTGACTATTTCACCGCTGATCAACACTACGAATGCTGCCAACGAATATATTGTAAAAAGACACACCATGTGAAGTTATTTTCCAAATAAGATTTGAAAAGCTTTGGAAGTTTATTTACAACACTATTTACATGGTTTCGGAGTAGTACACTTTAGTAGTGACATTTTAATACAGTTCAGCGAGAAAGGCAACGAAGAATAAGAAGTGGGCGTTCCAGCCTGGGTAAACGGGAACCCCCACCACACGAGAACGCCCATTTGTGTCTGCAGTGAGATGATATTGGAAAATTCTGGAAGCAATCACATTTCCCCCTTCAGCCACAACGGCTAGTACGTTTGTGAATTTGGAAACATTTGCACTACACTGCTTTGGTTCAATGTGTAACTATTAAAATATTTAGTCGACTCGTTTGTGTCTGTAGGCTATGTACGTATAGGTTATATTTATTTTTTAGGGCGCTAATTAGTCTGGGTCCGCGTGTGTGAGAGCCTAACGGCTAAAGCTAGTGGTTAACTTAGGCTATATATTGGAGGTTTTGCATTTATAAACATACGTGTGTGCATGTGTGTGTCAATGTCGGGAGGGTTACATGTGGGGACTGCACACGTGTATGTCAGTCCCAAGAATCCTTGATTAGGCGGCATGTTTTCTTAAATAATGCGATAAAAATATGCGGCATATTTATGCAATGAAATTGCGGGAACTTGCAAAAAATGCGGGACCTTGCGAAAAAAATGCGGGAACTTACGAAAATGCAGCTTTTCGATGACGTTCACGTTGCATAATTACGTCACTTCATAACGATCCCATGGCAACGAGGGAAATGGCTGCTCTTGTGTGAAGGAAACGCAACATTTTTCAACTTTCTGCTAAGATATATGTGACTCTTTTGCAATGAAAATGCAGGGATTATGAAATCATGCAAGCCCCAAATAGGCAATGTATGCAGTGAAAGTGCGGCATATTTGAAACAATGCGACCCCTGCATGAATATGCGGACTTTGGCTGATTATGCGTTGAATTATACGATCGCATAATCGCGTTTTTCTGAAGGGACTGTATGTGTTTGAGCACCATTCTTTTCTCACTAGCTGTTATTGCCTGTCATGGCTGTTCATGCAAAGTATGGTCCAACAAGCATTCTCCTGAATCGGTGACTCCACCTTTTAATATATATTTTTCCTTATGTGTTAGTCCTTGTATTTAAACACATTAATCAGGTAATTTGAAAGCGATAACAGATTTTCATGTGCTTTGAATTTTGGGCTTTGAATGTGGAGTTGTAAAAGCTGCAAAGAAACTGTATCAAGTAGGTCCGAGCTTTTGCATCACTACAAGTTAAAGCATCTGAACTGCCCATGCACATTTAAGACATGGAATGCCCTGAATTCAGTTTGAAACCTGAATCCTTTGTGATTTTTTTGTGCTTACTACTATTTAGATCCGTCTCAGCTGGACGTTCACTCTGACAAACTGAGGATGTTCCAAAGGAGAGAAGGACCCCTCGGGCAAAAGCTAAAAAAAAAACGTTGCACAAATCGTAGATGTAAGTTATACGGGATTCCAACTTTCATAAAAAAAGAATTGACTGTTTTTGGAAGATATTATGATTTATTTTGGAATTGTTGAGATGTTATGCAACACTATAGAATGTTTTAGTTGCCACATAATTGAATGTCAAGGAGGGTACATGAATTGTACACAAAGCCAGGGAGATGATAAGTGCATTTATTTTTCATCTTCCCCTTCCACTATTTGTGCATCTATTTTGTCTCACAGCAAGGCTCTTAATCATATGAAGAAGCCAGGTGCTATATTCTGAAGTTTCTAAATTATTTCATTCTTACTTCAAATGACAGTGTACATGGTGATATAATCGAAATGTATTTCTTAATTGCAATGTCCTGCAACTAGGCCATATTGTCATATTAAAATAATTAGATCCCATGCCATGCTATTTATGGATGCTTTAATATAGGTATTAGTGGGCTACAAACACAGTATTCAAAGACGTCCCCGAAATTCAGCCGTGGTGCAGAGTTACAGCCACTCCAAACCAGTCGCACATTGAGCTTCCCCCAAACGCGCTGTTTCGGTGGGCGTGTCAAGGCAGGTCAAGGAGGGGGGTGGGGGTGTGGCCCTGAGCAGCTTGTAGCCACAGTACAATGCGCTCTGGTTACGGTGGGTGTGTCAAGGCAGGTCAAGGAGGGGGGTGGGGGTGTGGCCCTGAGCAGCTTGTAGCCACAGTACGATGCGCTCGCCGCTCTGTTGACGGTGGATGTATCGCAATGGCTCGTAGAAACCCATATTATACATAGATATCTATATAATATAATATAATATATGATGTATATTATCACCTGGCCCTGCATGCGCTCTGTTTACCATGGATGTATCGCAATGGCTCTTATAAACCCATATTATACATAGATATCTATATCATATAATCTATAATATATATTATCACCTGGCCCTGAGCAGCTTGTAGCCACGGTACCATGCGCTCTGTTTACGGTGGATGTATCGCAATGGCTCTTAGAAACCCATTTTATACATAGATATCTATATCATAATATATATTATCACGGCCAAAAGCTGACCGCGTCTTCTTCAGATTGATGTGGAAGTGGAAGAACCAGAGACGTCGGAGAACCCGACGAAGTCCTTTGCGATTCATTATATCGTCTGCACACAGGTTTTGGCCGTGATAATATGTATTATTTGATATAGATATCTATGTATTATATGATATTATTTAGATGTAGAGCCCCAGGATTGCAACGCTGCTGGAGTTGTTATTAGGATCTAAACAACACGTCGGACTCTCGTCTCTGGTATTTCTACAACGAGACTCGTAGTGGGGGTTATCTCAGCCATGGTTGAGAATGAATTGGGGGAAAGGAACTTTGGCTTTGACTCCCTGAAGTACATGAACCACGACATGGAGGAGAAGGGGATTACTCTGGATGGCTAGTGTGCTTCGTTGCCCTGTGCTCTTCAAAATAAAAGTTCTTCCGTTTGATAATGTCGACAAAAATGCAGTGGGGGTGCAGTGCCCTATTTCTTACAGTGAATTTAAATAACAGGCAACTTAAATAAACTAAATTAAGTCTACTTCAGGAAAAGTGGCAGGTTCTTCTTGATGAAAAGGAGCTTCTCTGCTTTGTCACATGAAAGTCTGTTCCTCTTCTCATCGATGACATGAGAAGCAGCGCTAAACAGTCTCTCGCTATCGGTGCTTGTGAATGGAGCAGACATGTATCTAATTTAATGCTGCAAGTAAGGGGATAACGTCTGCCACAGATGCACCCGATGAGCTTATCTCCTTCTTTATCTGCTCAAAGGGGGCAAGGAGAGAGAGAATGTTCTCTATTAAAACCCACTGGTATGCGCTGAATGTCGCGGGGAGTTCATGATCGGCAATGTATGTAGCCAGGAGTCACTTTTGTGCGAAAAGGCTTTCCAGCATGTAATACGTACTGTTCCACCTTATGCACACATCTTGTTGGAGACGTTTTGGTGGCATTCCCAATTGCTCTTGGATTGCTTTTAGGCGCCCATAGGCAAGCGGAGAACGCTTAAAATGGCCCACAATTTTCCTGCCGGTCGCAATTACATCCGCTAAACTGCGCTGACTCAACACTCCCTCGTTGACGGCCAGTTGAAGCATGTGGGCCATGCACCGTATGCCATTAAGGTTGCTGTCTTCGATGGCTTTGGTCATATTTCTTGCGTCGTCACTCACTATCGTATGTACTTTGGATGGGTCGATAGGCCAAGTGTCAAACATTTTGGCAAATGCATCTGAGATGGATGCAGCTGTATGGGACCCTCTGAACTCTTGCGAGTGAAGAACAACCTTTTGTAGGTTGAACTCAGTGTCTATCCACTGTGCCGTTAAACTCAGCATGCTGGTGGGACTGACATCCGAGCTCCAGATATCTGTGGTGAAGCTAAAGGTTGCAATATCTGTAGCCAAGAGCTCGTGGACATGAGTTTACACAACGTTATATATTTCGGGTAAGCATACATCCGAGAAATACCATCTACTTGGGACGGTATAACGGGGCTCAAAATGTTCCATTAGCCTACGGAATCCTACGTGCTCTACAACTGAGAATGGTTGGTCATCCAAGGCAATGAATTCCATTATTTTAGTAGTTATGCCCTTAGCTTTAGCACCGTCATTGGCAAACTTTTTTGCCTTTTCAAATACGTCAGCCACCGATGGAGTGTGTGAGCTGGGTAGGCCTACTTTTCTTTTCGTTGCTGCCGCCGCGTTGTCTCTCTCGTACTCCGCATGTTGTCCGGGGTGTTTTGATTTTAGGTGATGGATCAAGCTTGTTGTGCTGAAAGTCTTCGCAGATGTTTCCCCTCTAGAAAAGTTCAGCAGAACACTGTCTGCAAACGGCCTTATTCGCTTCGTTTTCGGAAACATTTTCAACTTTTTGCAAGTAGCCGTGTAGTAAGCGGGATAATATATAGAACGTCGCCGGTCGAATTTAAGCCCCTTCAGTGGGAAGCAATTACCCTCGCTGCGCGTCGGTGTCCTGTTCGCCCTGTCGGGGCTTATTTTCCCGATAATGACCGGCATTCTATACATTATCCCTTACTTATTACACGGCTCTTCTCATTGCTGTAGACTACATTCGTATTCGGTTGCTAAGCGACGTCAACGACTTTGGCGAATTATTTCTCTGTTGATCAACGCTACGAATGATAACAAATACATTGGAAAAAGACACGCTGTGTGAAGTTATTTTTTCGTTTTGGCAAGTAGCCATTACTAATAATACCAATACTCTTTGGCTGGGATGATGAGGAATCAGACAATCAAGTCATTTTAGCCTGAATAAGAAGCACCAGAGCAGGTTGCTAGTACCATGGACAGTATCAGAACGATAACCTGTTGAACTAAATGGATGTGGTAGGCTACACCACGGGATGCATCTGCAGACCACTGCCACATAAATAAAGGTAAGACGCGATATTTATTGCTTAAGATTTGCTAGTGCTGTGGCGAGGTCTTTTGTGTTTTTTGCACTCAAGTGGTCGGCTGTTTTAACTTGCAATTGATAGTCGATGGAGTCAGTCTCTTGTTGACACAAACTGACTTTTGGTCATTCTTGAATTCTGGAATAATTGAGGGGGGGAGTTCATGAGTTTTGGTCAGAATGCCTGATGTAGTCTAGTTTTGATGAAATGCGTGTTGTGAATTGAGAACAGCCAGCTCCTGATGTGATACAGCGTTCAGCTGTGCAACAAATATTTTTTTATTTTTCAATCTTGACGACTTTTGTAGTGCTGTGTGTAGCCACACCTTTGGCTCTTCTGAACTTAAACACACAGTTAAATTCCTTTCCTAGCTCCTCTTGTTTATGTTGTTAGCTTAGCCATATCATGTCACGTTGTCAACATTGGATACATGGAGCAGAACATAGTGGGTCATATGTCTAATGCTTTTTGAAAAAGTTTTCTTCATAAAACGTGCCAGACAGATTTTGTATACATTTTATTCCTTAGTAATTAGCTACATGGTTATGCCGTCTTTCAGAACCTTTCATTACCGGCACTAAAGAGAGAAAAAGGAGTGTATCCTCATTGTACCCAGCACTTCTAAAAATGCTCTTCCGAATACGTCTCTGTCCCCAGCACATTTCAAACCAAACTGACGCCAATGATCTCAGGCCACCTTTTCATATCATCCGTCCAGTTTTTGATTATTGTAGGATGCGGCAATGTAGCTCCATTTGGATGCCGTAACTCTCCTAGCGTCTCCTCCCATTTAATTTGGTTCATTATGTAAATGAAACCTCCGTCAGTTGTTGGCCAGCTGAAAATATTTAACTGGAGGTAACTGACCGGAAGTCCAAACACAAATGCGGAAGAATTTTCTATTAAATGTGGGCGGGGCCAAATAAGGTGGATATGAGACTGGCCCTCATTTATCAAACGAGCGTACGACAGAAAACGTGCGTAAAATGGACGTACGCTCATTTCAACGTTGAGCTTGGCATTTATCAATTTGAACGTGAGCGCAGGCTGCGATGAAATCTCACGTCAGGTCTGAGCTTGTGTACGCAAGTTTTTTTGGCGCAACACACGGGTATTTCACTGATGAATAGTGCAGCACAAGTAGCCCAATTAATCTATATTAATTACTAAATAAATTGGAATTAGCCCAGCCGTTCAAACAATTACAATCAAGTCAGCCCTAATTAAAAACAGTATTGCTATGAAAATAATTAGAATGTGACAGGTGAAATGTTTATTCAGCTGTCTATATAAACAGGTGCTTTGCCAAATAGGTGGTCGAGTCGCAGCGATGGCAGATCTGGCTCTGTTAGAGGACCTCAACGCACGTCTAAGACGAGAGAGAGTTTTTTGAGACCGCGCCAATTTTTTTATGGAGAGCGATGAATGGCTCTTGAGTCGTTTTCGTCTCCCAAGGCATCTCCTGATGGAGCTATGCAATGCTTTGGAGCCACAGTTAAGGCGAGAAACTAGGCGATCAAACGCAATACCTGTGCCAGTGCAGGTGTGCTCTACCTTGGGGTTTTTGGCCACCGGGACCTTTCAGCGGGAGATCGGGGACAGGTCTGGTATTTCCCAGCCAAGTATTAGCCGAACCATGCCAGCAGTTTTGGCAGCTATACTGTCCCTCTCTGAACGTTATATTAAATTCCCATACACTAACGATCAGCAAACTGGAATCAAACAGGATTTTTATGCTATTGCTAGGTTTCCAAATGTGATTGGTGCGGTTGATTGTACCCATGTGCGTATGAAGCCACCATCTATTAATGATTACGCGTACATCAACCGCAAAAGCTACCATTCAGTTAATGTTCAGATTATTTGCGATGCAAGAATGTCAATCCTGAACATGGTAGCCCGATGGCCTGGGGGCACGTACGACTATTTTATTTTCCAAAATAGCAACGTCGTCTGCATCAGGGCGCACTTCATGGTCAGAGTCATCACCTCGGTGAGTTACGCTGCAGTCGCACTTTTTTTTCTCTTAAAACGTTTAAGACATCGCACTAAATGTTTGATGTGATTCATCTAGGTGACAAAGGCTATGCCCTGAACGAGTACCTAATAACTCCTCTGGCTCATCCGAACACGGATCAGGAGCGCAACTTCAACAGCGCGCACACGGGCAACGGTGGAGCGATGTATAGGCCTACTCAAGGGCAGGTGGATGTCCATCGGGTCAGCGGGGGGAACGTTGCTCTACAGCCCAGAAAAGACATGCAATATTATTTTAGCATGTGGGGTTCTGCATAATATTGCGCTGGCAAATGGGGTGCCATTTGCCGACCTGCAGCCAGATGACCCGATGCCCAGAGATCCCTGGCCACAGGCGCCACATGCTCGAGCTCTACGACGAAGGGAGGATTTAATTCGGCTCTTCTAATATCTAAGACAGCCTGCCAAATCTGCTCATACCGGTCACCTTTGAAAAATGCACATAGGAAGCCTAATTACTCACAAGTATTTTTGTGTACTATTAAGTTGATTATGTCAATGGGTATTCCCATGAGTACAGAATAATTCTTACCTTGTTCTTCATTGATGCCATGTTCCCCCAAAATCTCTCAAAGTCAAACATTGCTGGGTCGTCGGGCATGGCAATGTCCATGGTCTGGTAGTCCAGAAACTCCTCACAAAGTTTGTCATGCTCTTCAGGTCCATTGTATGGGAGAAGTTCAGGAAATCTAAAAAGAAAAAAAATGTGCAGTGATCTGGTAAAGTAGTGTAACTGAAACAGGGGTTGTTTTTCAGATGTGGATCAAACAAGAAAATGTGCCTGTTCTTAAGCCTGCTCTACTTGCAAAGCATATTGAGATAACTTGTGTTAGGATTTGGCACTATAGATAAAATGTACTTTACTTGATAGCCCAACTTGACAAAGTAGAAGGCATCTTCCACTCCACACTCTGCTCTCTGCTGGACATCCAGAAACATGGCATGTTTAATCAGAGGCTCTTTCATGGGGAGTTTCTTGATGGCATACTCCACAGCCCTTTCCAGAAACGCCACTGCTGCCTTCTGGAACCTCTGCACTTGCTGCGGTGTAATGGCTCCTGCTTCAAGGAGCCTGTTGAGTGTAACTCGAGTAGTGAAGCCAATCACCAACTTTTCTCCTACAAGAGACACAAATCAACAACTGCAGAGGTCATTAACGATGCTGTATGCAGTAACATGTCAGTATGAGACGGGAACAAGACTGTGTTGAGTCACTTTAGTCACCATCAAAAACCACAATAGCCAACTTGAAAGCACCCCTTTAAGTATCTTCATCATATCAGTGATTGTGACGAGATGACTGCAGCCCTCTAACGAAAAGTGTGTTGAGTGAGATCAGTGAGTGGATAGTGCATGTGTAAAACCTGGACAATTAGTAATCACCTGGCAGTTGGTTGGATGGCTCCTTAAAGCATATTTCATGCAGTTCCCGGTGCTGCAATGCTGCGGGCTTCAGAAACTTTGAGAGCAGCTTGCGGATAAAACCCCTCATCTAAAAATGTCAGAAAAGATTTACAAATTTACATTTATTTCCTGCTAATAAAAAAGGAACAAAGATAGAACATCATACTAGCAAACTGTATCCCAACGGTTCCAATTTACCTCATCATGTAGTAGGAAGATTGACGACTTCTCTCTCTGGAGGAGGAGGTTGAATGTGGAGAAGACTGGAAAAGTTGCTTGAAAGAACAGTAGGTACACCTCTGTAATTGAGTCAGAGAATGCCTCCACAAGCCTCCTGAACCTTGGCTGTTTGTCATCTGTGGGAAAAAGAGAGAAAAAAATGGTTGTGCATACTACATACTTTATTTACTTTTCAGTCTGCTCTAATAACCATGCATTTGCATCATTAAAATGTGATGCCTACTTAATGACTTGAAGTAGCTGGCCAGTGGCTCATACTGCTGCAGGATACGAGTCAAACACTTCTCCAGGCTCAACCATCGAACAGAAACGTGCATGAGCATTTCCATATACTCACTTCCATGGAGCTCACAGAATTCTAGGACAAGAATGGAACATCTTAATGCCAATTTGATCAAAGTATTATAGATTTAATTTGTACTACATTGGGACTGCACACACATACCTGTTAGGTAACCTTTGCGATTGGTGCTTCCTTTAAACCTATATCCAACATCCACAGCGAGATCCTACATCCATGGGTGACAAGGGCACCCATGGATGTAGATACTGCCATGTTCTTGATGAGCTCTGGATGCGATGGAGTCCCTTGCTCCTGTATTGACAGGGGCATTATCAACTGACAGACTGACACAGTTTCTCCATGGTATGGCGTTTTTCTGCATGGCCTCATCCATCTTCTTGTAGATGACTTCAGCTGTGCCGCAGTTTGGCCCGCTGGTGGGGCACATATCCAGGAACCTGTGGACAACTTTGCTGAGATCACTGTCATATACCCGCACAGTGAGCGGGTTCATCTTCTCACGTCCTGTAACGATAGGTACATATATGATATATGTCAGATTAAAGGTACACATCAGACTGAAATTGTTTGTGTGTTTGTTCTGATTAATATAATACATTAATTAATATCTAAAATGGGTGCTGGAAAATGTGGAAAATGTAATGACCTGTATCATTTGATCCATCTGTGATCAACGTGAAAGGATTGGTCCTCATCTTCATGACCAGTTCCTTTCCAAAGTGAGGAGCCACTGCTTCATTTATTATGCAGGACATTTTTGTGCGGGCAGCCTTGAAGCTCTGTGCAGTAGGGGAATCTTTGAAGCATTCTTTCAGCAATGGGCTGAAGTGATCGGCTACTGCAAATGGCACATTGTGTTCCACCATCGACACTGCTAACTTTACCTCAGCTCTCCTTGTCTGCAACAGAAAGGATGTAATTAAAGAGCAAATCATGCAAAAACATTAATAAAATTGAATGAATGTCTTAGCAGCAGACTCAAGGTCCATAGGAAAACACTATTACATACAAAAATAAACAAATAAGAACAGTTCAAATGAACATCAGATTAGCTAGGCATTTGTTTCATTTACTATGTATTTATGCTCATATAACCTACAAGTGCAATTCAGCTACTAGCAGCGGGTATAACGCCTAGTACCTTGACTTCCTGAGATGTCATGCCACCAACAGTGGCTGGGCCATAATATGGCGCAATGCTGGCTGTTGACTGTGCTGCCTGTTCTTTTGAACGATGTATTTTGCTTTTGATATGCCTTGCGACATCAGCCTTGCCTTGATGGGCACAGCTGTTCTCATGTCGGCAAACAGAGCACCAAAAGTAGGCGGTGGTTGTGCCTACACTAATGAAGGGCCATTCTGCTGTCCACTCCCTTTTAAAAGTGCACCTGTAGATGGCTGCTCCACTTTTGGCCTTCTGCTTCTTCCCTGAATTTATTCTTATCTCCACATTTTTATCTGCTGGCTTTATATATTAATCTCTGTCTCTGTGTTTTCAATTTGTATACAATCAAAATCTTCGCCCTCACTGTCCTCAATCTCTTCTGATCTCGCTTTATCTTCCATTTCTTCTGTGCCCTCTGCACTCTCATTTTCCGGGGGTGCATAAGGGGGGGCTGTCACTGGCGCTGCCCAGAATGACAGCAGATCTCTCTGTGGGCTCTTCCTCTTACCTAGCATCGTCTTACCTAGCATCTATCAAAAGATAGCTACATGTTAGTGCTTTATTGAATACTGTATTAAAGGCCCCAATGGGTCCATTTGGTTCTATTTGTACACAGTTACAGTTATGTGCTATAAATGTCATATCTGAACAGACAGCGGAGACAAAATATTAGCAAGGGGGAGGGAGAGGCGTCTCACACCTACTTTGCTAACATTAAATTGACATCAGCCCTTGCTCCGTTTATGTCACATTATTTCTCTTAGGATTGTTTAATGTCTATATGAAGCCATTTAACATTACACAAGTGATTGTGATCATTTTGAAACCAAGACTGATTTTATTGGTGAGCTGATTTTGAGAAATCAAACTATGCTGCTACCTAGTTATGCTAGCTAACTAACACGAAGAGTTCAGTAATGTATTACCTTACGTTTTTATACATAATGCTGTTATGAAATATGAAAACAACCAGTAGAAACATCTCTGTGTATAATGTATATTTGAAAGAAGGCGATTGATGTAGGCCTACTTACCCTTCTTGAAAATGTTGCAGAATGCAGTCCAGAAGTCAAATTTGGCACTATGTACAAAGACGCTCCACCAAGACCTCCACCAAGACGCTCACACGCGCAGGTCGCGGGAGATTGTTTACAAACTGTCAAACGTATACATCGCAAAGTGGACGCCGCGCGACTACATAACCACTCGAAGCCGCGAGGACCAAAGCTTATTATCATGAAAAAAAAAAAATAGAGTAATGAATGGGGAAATAAGCGTGAGAAATGGCAAGTGTGGCGTGTGGTGTAGGCCGCAAGGTGAAGCACGAAAAGTCCTTTAGAAAATGAATCCCGTTCCACTCACTGGCATCTACACAATCTTTAGCTTATAAAAAAGAACGAGTCGTGTTTAGTTACCAAAAAAAAGTTTGTCGCTGATTTTCCCGTCGATTGTCTATATGGCTTTGTTTTATGCAGAACTAGAGACTTCAGAGCGTAATAAGATTTTTGTCGGGAGCCGTGCCACGGTTCGACACGTGATCATGCTACACCAATGAGAAGGCTGCTTTTTGACAACAGAATGGAAAAATGGCGGCTCCCGTGTGGTTAGAAGCAACGTTAATGATATAGGAAAGCACCCGAACATCCTCAAAAGTGCGCTAAATTAATTCTAATTAGTGCTGTATACATAGCCGCGTCCAAGAATAACAATGAGAAAAATATACGATAATGTTATTTTTATGTTAAGTCATTTACATCAAGTTTGACATACATGGGAATACACATTACTGACGATCTTACATGGACTGTGAACACCCAGCACACCGAAGAAATCAAGGCAAAGACTGTACTTCCTACATCAGCTGAGGAAGTTCAGAGCATCCGCACCCATCAGCTGTGTGTCCTGACAGCATCACTTGGTATGGGAACTGTACAGCCTGTGACTGCAGCACCGAATCATCAGAGCATCTCTCCATATTCTGCAGGAGACCTACAAGAAAATACTTACCTACCAGCGCCCAAGGTATTGTAAAGGATTCTTAACATCCTGACCATGGACTTTTCAAAACACTGAGGTCAGGCAAACGTCTCTGCTGCTACAAGACCAGAACAGAGAGACTGAGGAGGAGCTTCTTTCCTCAAGCATTCCTTATCCTGAACACACACAATGACTATAAAACATAAATTACACCTTTTTTCACACACTGCTCTTTAAACTCCCTCTTGCTATTTATGAAAAATATTTCTTGATCTTTCTTTCTTCACACTCGCGCAGAAAAAACATTAATATTTCTATGTATGTGACAAATGAACCTCCATGTATCAATAAAAGGCAGTAATTGTACTTATACCAATGACCATCTGTTTGTTCATTCATTCATTCATTCTTCCACAAATGAAAACAACACTAATGAACCATAAAAACACTCTTTATGAAACATGAACAACATTTGCATTTCTTTGCCAGTATGTATGCCACTTATATGATCAGCCAGCTGCTGATAATGTAAATGAAGCTAGGTACAAGGCTTTCTGTATGACATCATCAGCCTTGCCAGAATTATCCATTCCCCCTACCACTGATGCCCTCCATCAGCACTGCAAAAGGGCAAACTACCAGTCTGCAATAATGAGGTTCTGTCTCAAACAAAATATAAGTGCTCCATCACCTGCTGGATATGGTTGGCAAATAGAGGATGGGAACTTGCACGTCACCTGGATGACTAGAAATCCGGCCCCTGACAGTGTTTTGCATGTGATACACTGTGGCTGCAAAGGTGCCTGTGAGACAGACAGATGTTCCTGTTTTTCTGCAGGATTGTGTTGCACAGACCTATGTCGTTGCCGTAGTTGTGCCAACACAAAAGAATCGGAGGAACTGGAAGATAACTGTCCTGACACTGACACTGACAGTGAGGACTGAGTGTCCCTAATCTGTTATTTCTTATTCAGTTTTGTACAGTTTTATATATCATATTTCATGTTTCATAAAGAGTGTTTTTATGGTTCATTAGTGTTGTTTTCATTTGTGGAAGAATGAATGAATGAATGAACAAACAGATGGTCATTGGTATAAGTACAATTACTGCCTTTTATTGATACATGGAGGTTCATTTGTCACATACATAGAAATATTACTGTTTTTTCTGTGCGAGTGTGAAGAAAGAAAGATCAAGAAATATTTTTCATAAATAGCAAGAGGGAGTTTAAAGAGCAGTGTGTGAAAAAAGGTGTAATTGATGTTTTATAGTCATTGTGTGTGTTCAGGATAAGGAATGCTTGAGGAAAGAAGCTCCTCCTCAGTCTCTCTGTTCTGGTCTTGTAGCAGCAGAGACGTTTGCCTGACCTCAGTGTTTTGAAAAGTCCATGGTCAGGATGTTAAGAATCCTTTACAATACCTTGGGCGCTGGTAGGTAAGTCTTTTCTTGTAGGTCTCCTGCAGAATATGGAGAGATGCTCTGATGATTCGGTGCTGCAGTCACAGGCTGTACAGTTCCCATACCAAGTGATGCTGTCAGGACACACAGCTGATGGGTGCGGATGCTCTGAACTTCCTCAGCTGATGTAGGAAGTACAGTCTTTGCCTTGATTTCTTCGGTGTGCTGGGTGTTCACAGTCCATGTAAGATCGTCAGTAATGTGTATTCCCATGTATGTCAAACTTGATGTAAATGACTTAACATGAAAATAACATTATCGTATATTTGCCTCATTGTTATTCTTGGACGCGGCTATGTATACAGCACTAATTAGAATTAATTTAGCCCACTTTTGAGGATGTTCAGGTGTTTTCCTCTATCATTAACGTTGTTTCTAACCACACGGGAGCCGCCATTTTTCCATTCTGTTGTCAAAAAGCAGCCTTCTCATTGGTGTAGCATGATCACGTGTCGAACCGTGGCACGGCTCCCGACAAAAATCTTATTACGCTCTGAAGTCTCTAGTTCTGCATAAAACAAAGCCATATAGACAATCGACTGGAAAATCAGCGACAAACTTTTTTTTGGTAACTAACCACGACTCGTTCTTTTTTATAAGCTAAAGATTGTGTAGATGCCAGTGAGTGGAACGGGCTGAAACGAAAACCGTGTTCACCTTACGGCCTAGTGTGAGAATGGGTCAAATTGCGTGACTGTCACACTCAAAGCGTGAGGCTTGGCAGCTCTGTTGACCTGCATATCGCGGTTTGTTTGTCCAGGACCTCTGCAGTCAAGACCGATGAAGGCAGACTAGCAATTCGGCCAGACACGCGTTCCGGCTTCTTCGGCGGCGGCGGCCCTTCCGTTTCTTCAACTGGGCTTGGCTCTGTTCCCATTTTGGATGAACCTGCTTGCATTTCATCTTTAAAAATAAAAAGCAATCGTGAGATTATTTGTGCCATTACTTTGTAACACGGAAGCTGCAGATATATATATATTTTAAATAATTGCAAAGGCCTTTTTACCACTTCCATGACGGGTCTGGAGTGCATCGGTGTCTCCTCCGCCACTTATGCCCGAAATGGACGGAGACCCGATGAGACCAGCCACTCGCTCCTCAAATGCCGTCAGTTCAAGGCTTGGGTCCACCCGGCCTCCTCCCGTTAATTGCTTGGCCCGCTTCACAGCCGCAACACGTTTTTTGGTGCCGAGCTTCATGTTGGACCATTTTTTCTTCACCTTATTCGGAAAAAAATAACTTTAACGCAAACAATAGCATATATGTGAAATGTTTTAAGCTGGATAACAAGAAATTTTACATTTAATTTATTATTTAATTAATTGAATTAACAAACCTCTTCCGTAGCCCGATGAACATTGGAAACACTATTCACTGCAACAGTTATTTCTTTCCATACAGCATTCTTCTGCTTGCCTTTAATGCCAGCTTTTAGGCTACCAAACAAAAACAGACGGTTCGCATCCACTAGTGACACGAGCGTCTCCATTTCGGTCTCTGAAAAATTACTCTTTTTTTTTGCCGTTGGACATTTCTCCATGTCATAAAAGTTAGGGGCGAGACTTCTGAAGACGTGCTTTTATATGGGCGTGTTACGTTAATTACGATCGATCTCAGCCGCCGTATTTATCAACACCAGATCCTTCGTACGCTGGGATTGGTGTGATACGAAAGTTTCGTGAATCTCACGTGCGTCCTATCGTACGATGAATCATGCGTTCAGATTTGCGCTCATTTCTACGTTTGTTTGATAAATGAGGGCCAGTGTCACTACCGCTTCGGCTAGTGTGCCAACACTGTTATCCGCGGTTTTACTCATATTAAACTATATGAGTTATACAGTATAAAACTAAGAACTTTCTACATAATGTATCTTATTAGACTTCACTACATTTAACAAAACAAATAGGCTATATATAATAAATAAAACACATGATTTGATTACACCGCAAAATACACAGCGACCAAAAGCAGCAACCAATGCGACATACTGTGATTGGACTGTACGTCGGAAGAGAGCAACCAATAGGTTTAGAGCAAAATGGTCCCGCCTCCTGGAACGAGGTGTTATGCTGCGTTCAAGTAATCTCTGCAAACCGACTCGGATCTCGGATCTGACGCCACGCCCACACTTCAAGCGTTTTATTATTTCGCTCGGTCGTTGGAGGAAAACATGGACGCCACCCGGAAAGCTGTTGTCGCGGTAGCATTGGCAGAGGACCAGGCGCTCCAAAATAAGAAGGCTATAGGCCATAGGCAGAGATACGGACGCAGTAAGGTATTGCAGTAATACGAGTGATTGAAATTGCCATTTAAACCACCAAAGTGGTCACAGCTCAATGAAAACAGTTCATACTTCAAGTCACAATGGGCGCAGCCATCTTGAATTCTGTCTCGGAAATTTGCTCGGTCACCACTGAGTTCAACCGAGATGGCGAGTTCACCGTCCGAGGAAAAGGGGTGTGTTTGTGCGTGTCGCTAGGCAATGTCCTCGGACCTCCGAGACGGATGGATATTAAAACGCAGCATTAGACCTACTTTCTTTCAGGCTATAATCTTTGTTCAATGATGCAAAATCTTTTTTACAAGGTGTCAAACTTTTTTTTTCAGGTTTGAATTATGAATTAATCCCATAGAGAGACGTATCAGTCAGTTACAGGAGGAAAAGGTGGCGAGCATAATCACAAAAATTGCGGGCAATAATCCCTTTCGCCTCCATGTCGGTGGTAGTGCTCCAACCCTGCCGCCTGGTAGCGGGGCACAGGCGGGAGACAATCCCGGGCATCATCCCTTTCTCGGCCATGTCGGCGTTGGTGCTCCACCGCCGCCGAGATAACCCCCACTACGAGTCTCGTTGTGGAATTACCGGGACTCTGCAAACGGCAACAATCCCTTTCTCCTCCATGTCGCCGCTCAGTCTCTACTTCAGATTGATGTGGAAGTGGAAGAACCAGAGACGTCAGAGAACCCGACGCAGTCATTTGAGATTCATAATATCATCCGGAGGGGCACACAGCTTTTGGCCGTAATAATATATATGATATTATGTAGATATCTACATATTGTATTATATTATTTCGATATAGAGCTCAAGGACTCTCGCCAGAGTGTTAACAGAACACAGCCATAAACTGTGTGAGACTCCGGATTATAATATGAATCCGAGCCATTGTGATACATCCACTGTGAAAAGTAGCGCATGGTACCATGGCCGCAAGCTGCTCAGGGCCACACCCCCACCCGCCTCTAAAAATGGCACGTTTGTGGAAGGCTCAATCTGAGACTGGCTCGTAGTGGCTGTAATTCTGCACCAAGGCTGAATTTCTCAAACGTCTTCAAATAATGTATTAGGGGCCCACAACACCTAACATCCATAAATAAGCATGCCATGGGACCTTTAAAGCCTTCTCTTCCCACGCAAAGTTTTTGGAGGCATAAGTTGGTCCTCGGTGAAGTGCCAGCTACATACCCTTGTTGTGACTTTTAATAGTGTAATGTTCCCGGGAACATTCACCACCCACCGCTTCTGCAGACGCCATACACTACGGTACACAACAATGTTTATGGTATTTCTGTGTTGCCTTTGGAATACAATTTGTACTTAGACTCATGTGCAATTCAATCTGTTAGATCAGGTAGGCTACTGGGAAGAAAACAGGAAGTATGTATTACGGCCGTATTATGGGTTTATGGATATAACGTTGCGGCGCTACGTGCAAAGAGCCAATTGGCAGAAAGAAACTTTGGCGTTCACAAGAGGTAAGTACTGTACTCACGCAAGTGTTTTGAAAGTCGCGCAAACGAAAAAGAAAAATGGCCTTCAAAAATAATTGGAATTATTTGCAGTGTTCCCAAACCCGGAGGGAGAGGGCTCTCCGTGGTGGAACAGAATACCAGGAGTTCAGAGGCCACTACCCGGACAGAGGTCTCTGGAGTAGTGAGAAAAATTATTGATCATTGAATTATTGAATCATGTTTCTATATTTTGATTTTGAAAGCGGTTCAATTGAGCTGGCTAAGAACGGAGTGAGAAGAGAGGACTGTGAGGTGTACCAGGAAAACGTATCCCTTCTTCTGTTAGTCTGAGTATTTAAGTTCATGACGGAACTCGTATTTGGAGGTGGAATTTTAATGCACACATATTCCATGTAGTGTCATGCAAGCCAAAACATGAACTTGCGTTATGTAAACGAGGTACATTTTTGTTGAAAACAGCAGGAATAATTGGATGGGTTAATCTCTTCTTGAACTAGACCCATTATCATTTGAGGGTGGAAGAGGACAGGCTAAGGGACCTAAGGTTAGGGCCACTTTAAAAAATTGACAGCACTTTAAAACTCCAGCCCATGTCTGGAAATGGCTTCGCCACAAAAACATTCCTTGCTCCTTTTCATTCTCATTCCATTGCTATCTCTCTTCAGCAACACATTTTACTATTCCCATCTTACTAAACAATAACAGTCTCCCTGGGCCCCTGAGGAGGGGAGGGCCAAATGCAGGGCAAGGAGTGAGGCTGCCATTCCTGTTCCTCTTATTAACATCTCCTTCCCTCAGGGTTGAAGGCTAGAATGAAGAGCCAGAGGGAAGAGGAGGCAGCAGTGGCTGGGGTGAAACTGATGAGGGGAAAAGTGGAATTGTTGGGTTCAGTACATTCAAAGGATACACAGTGTACACTCCCCACATCTGTCTGTGTACTCAAGCATCATGTGACACATTGAATACCTGATTATTTAGCAATCAATATGCTTAAATTCTCAAGTAATCGCCTAAGTTAAAGCTGCCCTCACTGTCATCTTACGTGCAATCTTTATATTGTGCTTTGCATTGTGCGAAAATCTTTTCTCAGCAGATTTTCCACAGGAAAGCACTTTTACTAACTCAGTTGTCTTTAACTGTAATCTACAAATAAATGTGACTAGACTTGAATTAACTTGAGTCGGTTTATTTGCAGCTTTGTCTCTTCCTATATCCCCCCAGTGTGGTTTTAGAGTGAGTTCTACCGCCTTGCAGCAAGACATTCCCGGTTTAAATCCCCACAGTAACCTTTGTGGTCGCATGTTCTCCCTCAATGGTAACATGGCTCTGTGCTCACCGCTCACCGCACAACAGGAGACAGGCAGCTTAGTTCCTGATACACCTGCCAAACCAATTGAGCCTGGCATTAGAGATGCTGGTCCCAGCAGAAATGAGGAGAGCAAGAATAAATACTTCCAATGAAACAGAACAGAACTTTCTCTTGAATTGTGGTGAAAAACTGCCCAGTGGTTCATGATTCAGAAATAGATTCTGCATAATTTTCTTTATCTAATGCTAAAGAAATGGAGTTTAAGTTATTGGTGAAACAAATGTTGAGTCCGCTCGGTACACTCTTGATTTAGGCACAAAATAATAAAGAAAGACACAAAATTGATTAATTAAATAAATTTCTGAGAGCCACCAGTTTACTGCAATCATTGAGAGATCATTCCCTTTGATTAGAACAGTGAGGTGAGCCGAGGTAATAATTTAGCAAGAAACAATTTGTACCACGTAACAAGAAATAATTACAACACAATTAACACCAACTGGAGTGGAACATGATGAAGTGAAAACGGCTGACACCATTAAGATTATTCCTCCCTCAATATATTTATATTGAGTGATTTAGCAGACACTACTTAGTGATATGTTTGGATAAAACATATCTAGGAGCTTGTAGGGGTTAGAGTATCTTCAGGATGCCTACAGGTACACTGCAGACATTCTGTATTCAACTCACAGCCTTCTCCTTGGAGTACCAACACACCAGCCTCTGCACCTCACACAAAGAACCAAGTCCAGGTATTCCAAGTGCACCAAAACATTGCCTGTGTGTTTGTTTGTGTGCAAGCGGATGTGTGTATTTGTGTTGATTTACCGAGACTATATAGTGTGTGTGTGTGTGTGTGTGTGTGTGTGTGTGTGTGTGTGTGTGTGTGTGTGTGTGTGTGTGTGTGTGTCTTAGCGGGGTAGCTATGCTAAATTTGCATAGCTAATTTAATAGCCTTCCTCTCCTCCTCAGTGGTGGTTCTAGAATCTAGAGCGTTCCCTCCGGCCGGGCTCGGGGGGGAGGGCCCTGAGACCACATCAAGGGGGTGGCAGTAGCTCAGGTGGTAGAGCGGGTTGGCTGGTAACCTGAAGGTTGTTGGTTCGATCCCCGGCTTCACCAAGCAGAGTGTCGAGGTGTCTTTGACAAAGCACCTAACCCTGACTGATGTCGCGATGTGATGTCGAATCCAGACATCCTGCTGATGCTGCAAAAGACACTTCCAACTCTCCAGCAGAAGCGCCCCAAGGCCATGAAATGCGCCGAGCGGGAAAAAATGATGATGATGATAATGATCAAGTACCGTTAAACGCCATTGGTTCCTTGGCCGCCTCGTCTTAGAACTGTAAGGTCACTTTGTCAAAAGAAGGTTGATGATGATTACTTTGAATTCCATTTAGGAGGGGGGGGGGGGCACAAACTGGGGGGTTGCTTAAGGGGCATGTGTGAACCAGAGGGGAATCCAGTTCTCATGTGTTTTCAATTAATTTCTGCTTATCATGTCTCCCTCATTTTCTCACCCCTCTTTATTTCTCCATCTTCCGTGCATCTTTCCCTCACTTTCTCTCACTCCCTCTTTGTTCCAACAAAGTTTTCAATCACCTTCAAATGACGCTTCCCAGAATTAAATGATTCTTATTTGTAGCGTGATAGAGCAACCTTTCTATTGACTGGGGTTTCTCTGCAGGGGCACCCGGCAGTGAGCTCCAGACTGCAGCTCCCTCCTCCACTCCATCAGTGGGCTGTCCAGAGAAGAAGCACAACTCAGCACGATGTTGTTCTAAATTAGGGAGGCCATTCATTCAACAGGACTCGACAGAGGAGTGCAGATTACCCTGACAAGCTGTTTGATTCCAGCACTGTGTTTCACTGTGTTGTTCATTCAGGGCTGAGGATCAGAGCCCAGCAGTGGTGTTGTGTGCCCTGAGAACCCATTGTTTTCTTGACATGTTTCTTGGTCTGTTTTAAAGGGTTTTGTCAAATTGTCTGGTTGTAGAATATAAATCCACACTCTGAAATTATAATATTGATATTTGTGTATATTTGTAACCTCATGGTTATGATCACGAATATTATTCAGTTAATGAATTCCTCCAATCCATTCATACAGTCATTAATTAATTGATCCATCAATTCCCTGTCATTCATATATTCGTTTATTTATTCATTGATTCATTAAATGAATCAATGGATAATGTCATGCAGTCATCCATTGATTGGATAAATGCATCCAATGCATCCATTCATTGACATTTGTCCATGAATGAAATATCTAATGAAAATAAATAACAAATAATTGTGTTTATCAGTTAATTTAAAAGGCAATGAATGAATAAATGTATTTATTCAATGAACTGATAAAATAATGGGCGAATGATTGAAATAAAAGTAATTTCTGCCAATTCTCTGCCCCATGGACTCCAGACACCAATTAACAGACACAATGAAGTGAAAATCCCTCCACAATGCGTCCCGCAGGTCATCCAACGTAGAGTGGCAACATAATCGTTTGGACAAGAACAAACAGGGGCACTGAGACTGAGCTCAGTTCATCCACTCATCACAGTAATGGATTAATCAATGCCTGGAATCAGCCCGTGGATCAGAAGGGTACTTCACAGCCTCCATATAATGAGTCAACTCCCATGTCCTGTGTGACTAGGTAGAAATGGAGAGGAGCCAGGCCTGTTAATGCACTGTAGGACCCTACTTTGCTAGTTAGTAACATGCTAGTTGAGTGGGTGCCGTCCCCGTGCTTGATAGCCTGCCTATACATGCATGTTTGGTGGTGGGTATCAGAGTGATGGAGCACTAGGCAGCAAGGGGAGAGGTGAGGCAGGTAGAGAGGTGCTACCGGAACAGGAGAATCAGACTCAATGGCAGAGCAGCCCATTAGGAAATTAAGGATGTCCTCAATTTGCCCTCATGTGGTGTGTGTGTGTGTGTGTGTGTGTGTGTGTGTGTGTGTGTGTGTGAGGGAGATAATGTGTTACTACTTTTAGGCTGCCCAACATATGCCCAACATAATTAATGTGTGTAATCATGGATGTACTTCCTAAAATAGATGGGAGATTGCACTTCGCTGCATGTATTTTGTTAACGAGAAACTGCTCAGTTGTGACCATCGCCTGTGTGAGTGTCTGTATGAGATTTGTGGGCCTTTGTATGCGTTTGTGTGTGTGTGCACGTGGGTAACTAACTTTAAGTGTGTGTGTGTGCGTGTGTGTGTGTGTGTGTGTGTGTGTGTGTGTGTGTGTGTGTGTGTGTGTGTGTAGCCATTCATGACCAGGAGATCACAGCGAGGAATTGGCTCGCCAGGCATCTAATGAAGCATAATTGACAAACTTAGATGGGCTGCCGTCCTCCTCCTACACACACACTCCTACCTGTGCTCCAGCCATTAATCATTCCCCAACAGAGATGAAGGGATAAATAGAGGTGTACAGCCTTGTTGTACGAGCCTCTCTGTAGGTCTGACCAAGTTCCACTGAAAACTTATTCTAATCAAACTCTTACCTAAACTAATGTATTATTGAATCCTTACCCTATTTGGTAACAATTTACCGGATAGTCCACACCAGAGTAACAGTTCAGTATTGACATTGCTCAGTTTATTGGCAGTTGAAACTCACTTGACACTAACAGTCTGCCTTCAGATGAGTGTAAAATTGTCTGTTGATTCGATCTGTCAACATTTCGTAAATTGAGACTCGGGCCACACCAGTAAGAGCCATCACCACACACACTGAACACCTGATCTTCTGGTTATATTCTTCCAGCTCTGCAATAAGCTGGTTTTATGGTGGAAAATATCGGCGGCTCCTCAGCCAAATTGTTGGAATATTAGTAGAGATAAATGCACCCGCAGGGGGGATTGGCAGCTCCAGACCCTGTTCCAATGTTATTCACAACACCTCAGAGGGTCCTGGGTTGACTGGCGAACACTCAGACCGACATCCCTCTGTAGTCAATGACATCAGTCTATTTCTCAGTTCACTTAGATAATAAGTATAAGTAAGATCAGACACTATCAGCTTTATGATTATGACTGTATATGCCACAGAGGGGACGTGCTGTGTCATTGTTAACTATTAGATGCATATTTTACTGTTTAAATTAATATTGCTTTCACAGGGCTCATCTCTTAAACGCATGTGGTAAGTCATGGCGATTTAAGATCAGGTTAATAAACAAGGCGATGAATGGATTTTAATCCAAGACCTCACTTCATACAACTGTAATGCAGGGGTTGACATTCAAACAACAGAGGGAGTTAATGCAGTTACAGTTTGAACATGATTTACAAATGCAGCAGAGTAGTGACAGGCGTGAGAAAGCTAAGAGGGAGCATGAGTTACAGGTTTTTAGGTTGGAGTTAATTCGGGAGGGTAAGCTTTCTGGGGATGGTAACCCTACACCAGCTAGGGCTTGTGATATTGCACATAGCTTGCGTCTGGTGCCTAAATTTAATGAGCAGGATCCGGATGTGTTTTTTTCTTTGTTTGAGCGGGTGGCAGAGTTGAAGGAGTGGTCCGATGCGGACAGACTATTGCTGCTACAGGCCGTGTTGGTGGGTAAAGCGCAGGATGCCTATGCGTCTTTGAGTACCGAGCATCTCTCTTACCAGGCGGTTAAAGATGAGGTGTTGGTATGGCGATGAGTTGGTTGGTATGGTAAAGAGTTGGTTGCTATGGCGATGAGTTGGTTGGTATGGCGATGAGTTGGCTGGTATGGCGATGAGTTGGTTGGTATGGTGATGAGTTGGTTGGTATGGTGTGTGTGCTGCTCCGGTGTTGGCTGCTCCTCATGGATGAGCTATTAAAGCTCCAGGTAGACGCTAGTAGGTGGATGCGAGTCATGTCGGGGCAGGGGCCGTGCTGATGCAGGTAGATGAGCACGGTATGGACAGACCTGTTAGTTATTTTTCGAAGCAATTTGACAGGCATCAACTGAATTACTCGGTGATAGAGAAGGAGGCACTTGCGTTAATCTGGGGGCTACAACATTTTGCAGTTTATGTGGGGTCTGGGGTGGCACCAGTGGTGGTCTATACGGACCACAACCCACAAACTTTTTTGCATACTCTGCGGTGCCCTAATCAGAAGCTGATTAGGTGGTCCCTGTTCCTTCAGGCATATGATCTCGATATCCGGCACATTAAAGGCCGTGATAATTTGGTTGCGGATGCTTTGTCGCGGTGTGGCATCCCGCCCCTGAAACCTCGGCCCGGGTGGGTCCGAGGAACAGTGGTGAAAGGGGTATACCGCCGCCACCCACCAGCCGGCGACAGGGAGCACCCTGTCTTTACCCCCAATCAGCGAGATGGGGGACACCTGGCGGCTGGGAGGAGGAAGACCCGGAACCGGCTTAAAAGGGACCACGGAGCGGGAGCAGGGACACATCGGGATTACGCAACCCACCCGAGGACTAGAGGCTCACGGAGACCCTAGAGCGAGAACGCATTCTGTGACTAGAGTTAAATAAATGCGAAGTTCGGCTTAACCCATCGCTTTCGTGTGATTCATACGTGGAACCTGGCACCTTGGGGGAGGGGGTTACCACATATGGTGGAGAATGCAGGCACTCTGAGCGATCCCACTACGCCACCATCACGCCATGCACAATCCGGACGGAACCGCAGCGTCGGCCGCCCAGCAACAGCAGCGGGAGACCTCCGAGAGCATCGCCCTGCTCCGCGAGGCAGTGCTGCGGCTCACCCAGCACGCCGTCCGCGCCGCGCCGACCGCCGCCCCGACCAGCCGGCTTACCAAGCTGGGACCCGACGACGACGTGGAGGCGTACCTCGAGGTCTTCGAACGGACCGCCCGGAGGGAAAGCTGGCCGGAGGAGCAGTGGGCGCATATCGTGGCGCCGTTCCTCACCGGGCCCGCCCAGCAGGCGAGCCAGGACCTGCCGGCGGAGGCCGCCCGAGAGATCCCGGCCCTCAAACAGGCGATACTGGCTTATTACGGACACAAATGCGTCCATGACTGGCGCTTCGATGTTCGGGGAGCTGTACGGACGCAGATCGCCCAACACAGCCGGCTGGTGAAACGGTGGCTGGCATCGGGAGAGGGACCCAGCCCTATCGACAGGGTAATCATCGACAACAACCTGCGGCGGCTCCCGCCGGACGCCGGACACGTGCTGGCCCACCACCATCCCGACACCATGGATGACCTGGTACGACAGCTCGAGAACTGGCAGGTGGCCCAGCACCTGAGCGCCAGACCCGTCTCCACCCCCCGACACGTCGAGACCCGCCGAGACCCAAGGAGACACGCGACCGGGGCCCCGGCTCCCGCCCTCAACCCGCCGAGTGGATTGCCGGAGAGTCGAGAGGGGCGGCGCTGCTACGAGTGCGGCCAGCCCGGCCACATCGCTCGCTACTGCCCGGGAGACCGGGACGTGTCGATGCCATCGGCCTACACGGACCAGGGGGCAGCGTGGTTACCCTCCTTCGCCCCGACTTGGCGGGTGGGAAGGCGGGGGAACCCATGGAGGTGGCCTGCATACATGGGGATACCCGGACGTATGAGACCTGCCATGTGGTCGTCTGGACCCCACACGGGGTGTTCAAGACCCGGGAGGGGATCGTACCCCACCTCCCGGTGCCGC
Organism: Gadus morhua; assembly: GCF_902167405.1. Lineage (NCBI taxonomy): Eukaryota > Metazoa > Chordata > Actinopteri > Gadiformes > Gadidae > Gadus > Gadus morhua. The sequence continues at coordinate 24,738,515 of NC_044055.1, read as the reverse complement.
TGTTAATCGGGAGGGACTGCCGGGAGAGCTGACGGCGGAGGACCAGGAGTCAGAGGGGAACGGACCTTCCCCATCGGGGTCCCCGGTTCACACGAGAAGAGGACCCGTCCGGAGTGAGTCGCCCGAACCTTCCCCCGACATCCCGGAGACCCTCACGGCCTCCGAGCAGCCAGACCCCCCGGAGGGACCAGAGAGTTCCCCCCTCACCGAGTTCTCGGACTTCTTACCAGGGAGGGGGGAAGGCTCGGCCGGACCCGGCCAGTTCGCCACCGCCCAGCTCCAGGACGAGGCCCTAAAACACGCCTGGAGCCACGTCCTGGTCCACGACGGGCAGACCCGAGACTCGGTGAGTCATCTACCACACCCACACTTCAGCACCATGGGGGGTCTACTATACCGAGTAGCGACAGGAGAGGGGGGAGTGAGAGAGCAGTTAGTGGTACCCCGCCCCTACGTCAGCAAGGTGCTCTTCATGGCCCACACCCACCTCCTGGGGGCCCATCTGGGCATGGACAAAACCCGGGAACGGGTCCTCGCGAGGTTCTATTGGCCGGGGGTTAAGAGGGATGTCGAGCGCCACTGTCAGGGGTGCCCCGAGTGCCAGCGGGTAGCCCCCCGGACCACAGCCCGAAACCCCCTCATTCCCATGCCGATTATAGACACCACCTTCGACCGCATAGCACTGGACATTGTGGGGCCCCTGCCCAAGACCAGCCGGGGACACCGCTACATTTTGGTGCTGGTCGACTACGCCACCCGGTACCCCGAGGCTCTTTCCCTGCGTTCCATGAATTCCTTAATATATTGCTTAACCCAAGACTATATGTTAAACAATGTTGTGAATTTAAGCTTGTCAAACTATTATATATATGTTATATAATATAATATTAAATGAAATGGGCCTAAACTCTGTCAGTTACTATTGATAATACCAGACAGTGTTGAGAAGTAATAGTTATCAAGGATGTTTGATTATACTTCAATTTTCTCTTAAGTATATCAAGAAGGCAGTTGTATTTATTTAGATTATTAGATCATTTCAGTAGGCCAAGTCACTGAAATCATATTACTCTTTTTTTAGATGGAAGTTCTTTGGGTGGCAGTCAGGGAGGAAAATCCACCAAGGCCATTGAGAGACAGAATGGATCCGCTTATACTCCCTGATCACATGTTGATTAGACAATATAGGCTCCCTAGGCCTGCAATTATTTATTTAGCAGATATGCTATCAAATGACCTGAAAAGGAAAACAAGGCGATCGTCACCCCTTCCAGTTGTAACGCAATTTATGGCTGCCCTGAGATTTTTTGCCTCTGGGTCTTTTCAAATGGTGGTGGGGGGCACCCTGGGTGTGAGCCAATCATCCGTTAGCCGAGTGGTCAGAGATGTTACAAATGCACTCTGTAGAAGAGCACGGCAGTTCATCAAGTTTCCAGCAACAGACGGAGAATGCATTCGAACCAAACAGCAATGTTTTGAAATAGCCGGATTTCCAAATGTGCTGGGGGCAGTTGATGGGACACATATTGCAATCAAAGTAAGATAATGTTATTTATTTGAATTTTTTTGCAAATCTGTTCATGCTGTTGATGAACGCATCAGCTTGAATCAAAAAACATTTCACGTGGTGCTTGAAGCGTTACCTTAAGTATGAATTATTCCATACATTTTAATTCCATAGGCACCAAATGATGAGGAGGAGGCCTTTGTGAACAGGAAAAATGTCCACTCGATAAACACACAGGTCATATGTGATGCAACACTCCGAGTGACAGACCTTGTTGCAAAGTGGCCGGGTAGCACCCACGACTCCTTTGTTCTTATGAATTCAGGAACAGGCATTACATTTAATGAGGGAGAAATGCCCGGTGGTTGGTTGTTAGGTGAGAACTACACCTAACAACCAATGAATTCTACTTTAGGTTAAAACAAAAACATACTGTATTGCCCTAACTAATGTCCTCTATGACAGGAGACAGTGGCTATGCCTTAAGACCATGGTTGATGACACCCATCCTTCACCCTGCAACAGAGCCAGATGAGCGCTACAGCCGGGCACAACGAAAAACACGTAGTGTTGTGGAGAGGTGCATTGGGGTAGTGAAGTCAAGGTTTAGGTGTATCGACCGTTCTGGTGGAGTGCTCCAGAACACTCCTGAGAGGGCATGTAAAATTATTACCTGTGCTTTTATCCTCCACAACATCTGCATTATGTACCGCTTGCCAATCCCTGACATCCCAGAAGATGATGACCCCGAGGGAGATGTCCCAGTTCCTGCCCCATGTAACACTGGCATGCAAGTGAGACAAGACCTCATAAGGAGGAGATTCATGTGAAGAAAAACCACAATAAACAACACATGAAAACCTCTGAGTGATTGCTATTTTATTCTAGGTTCAACATTCATTTTTTTTAAAATCAAACTTGGCTTGGGCAAGGCGAAGCTTCTCCCTCTCGACGAGCAGCTTTTCCCTCTCCACCTGCAGGAGTTGCTCCGGAGTATGCCTCAGCATTTTAACTTCCTCCAAAAGCTGACGCTGAAGGGAGACCATGTCCTCCGTGTTGCTTCTGGATGTGGCAGGTGTATGAAAGGTTTCCGAGAATAGCTGGGATAATGTCAGGTCATCCCCGGGACTCTGTAACAGCTGTGAGTGGAACGATTGTAAATTAAACAGTATCAAAATGCATGGTTAGGTAAAACAGTTAGTGTCAGATACACTTATTAACTTACGTTTTGATGGTTTGTAAGGGCTTGGATTGGTTCAGCTGCATTGATTGTGTGGGATTGTTCTGCATCCTGGTTGACTGCTATTACGACCAAAGTATCTAAAGAAAAGCAACAGAAACAAAGAAATGTGATGTTAGATGCAGCTGGCTAAAACAACTTACATTTGCAGGGTGAGTGCTTGCTCTTAAGCTACACAGAGTAGCCTACATGATCAAGTTCTAATATTTAAACAATGAGATACCTTGCTTGGTTTATTAAATGGCATAAGGTTTATTCAGTTTATCAAACACTTTTCACAGGACACAATGTTGTTGACAGCTTACAACCCATGGGGCTAATAGCTGAACTACTTGTAACCAATAAATAGATACATCTACACTAAACACTGACAACAACCCAGCCACCTCCAACAAACCCCTATACGCAGACCCGGTCTGATTCGGTTTTGAAATTCCCAGAAGTCATTGCCTCATATAACTTTCGTAAACCAATAATAAAATTAAAAATACAGGCAGATTTATTGTATTTCAATTTCAAACCATGCACTTTTTAAACATCTGATTGAATAAGGCTATGGCCATGACTGTCGTATATACACAGTATATCTGGTATAAATACTGATTTGTTTCCCATATAGCATGAATAGGGATTTAAAGACAAATGGCTAATTTGAAGCTTTTAACACTATAGACGCTTGATAGGGGGCCAAGAGATAATGTGGGGCTGCGTTGCGACGAAGCGGCCGCGCGAACCCGACAAGCATGCCGGCCCAAACGGCCCACGAGAGGCCGCGGCCCCTCTGGCATCTGCCCGAATGCCAGACCGTCCAGTCCGTCACTGCAAGTAATTGATTGACGTAGGTGAGGGCAGATTCCAGACTCAGATTCCACAAAAAGACTATTTCATAATATATGTCAACACTATTAGCGTTTTTATTTACTATAGTTTTATTATAGTAAAGTTCACTTTACATTCCCATTAAGTTTTTGCTGGTAATTATAGCACAAAATGCATCCACCATTAAGTTAAGACTGCATCTGCTGGGGTATACTAGAAATCAGAGTACTTCCAGTTTCCAAGCAGTTTAAACCGAGTCAGCTAGGAATCAGCTTATCCTGTACGAGTCGTTACACAGCAATCACGTTCAACCTTGTGCGCAGCTGCGTGTTAAACTCCAAAACCTCAGTTTTAAGGAGTGCGGTTTTAAAGTGCAGCAATGCTAACTGACGGAGCAATTGGCCCACTAGGTTTAGGGGTGCTGTGCTCTTTGTGATTAGTTTGCAGTAAACAGAGAGGGTTTTTGTTTCATGCTTTTGTTTTAGCTGTTAGTCCATAATCTGGTTTTTGTTACATTGTTTTCAGTAGTTTACACAGCACCCACTTGCCCGTTTTTGATAGTTGGAAATCCTTGGTTAAACTCTGTGCAAATAAATAACCTTAACTTGCCAAAAACCATCTGGTTTATGTTGCTTCCCTTTCCCCTTCCGAGCCGGGTTGTAACGTAAATGGGGGCTCGTCCAGGAACCTATCCGTTAAAGGATTGATCCCATACCTAGGAGTTGTTGTTTTACTCAGAGTTTGCTTGATGGTGTGCAGCTGGTTGGATGGGCACCATGTCTGAGGATTTTGATTTAGATAACCTTTTAGCCAACCCTTCCCTTACTCAATTAAACATGTGTCGTAAGGATGAGTTGGTCCAAATTGCCAATCACTTCCGGATTCCATTTTCTAAACATATACTCAAAAGGGACCTTAAAACCTTAATTGTTGGTGATCTGAGGGGTATTCCACGAACGGAGGTTTAACAAACAGAGTTAATGCTGAACTTAACACAGGGTTGTGCGCGTCCACGCCAAACCTATAAAGACGTGATGCATGGATCATGGAAACCCTGATCGATTTCAATTTCCTTATTTCAATGAAATGGAACTCCAGGTTCTCTTGGAGAGCTATGACGAGGTGAAGGACATTATCACAAGAAACGGGAACGCTAAAGCCTCTGTAACCCAGAGAACCAAAGCCTGGCAGCGGATCGCTGACTGCGTAAATGCGTTAGTGACATGAAAATGAAAATATGTACTCCGATGGCTCCCAAGCGGTCAGCGGATCAAGTAAAAATGAAGTATTAAAACATACAAACTGGTATTTTCCCACCATCGTATTGGTATATTTTGTCAGTCCAGCATTTAAATTGTCACACAATAGTTGTCACTCCTGCATTTAAATAAGCTCGTTTTTTTCAAGCAAATCGTAAAAAGGCAGACAGTGGGCAGACTGGATCTGGCCCTCAAATTGTATTGACCCCGGTGGAGGAGCTGGCAATAGACATAAATTCAGGGCGCCCTGGCATGGAGGGGGTACCTGGAGGTACCTCCTCAGAGAGTCAAGGGCCATGTGAGGGTACCCCACTGGTTGAATGTAGGTTTTTCCGTTTTTCTTGTATTTTAGATTTTATTTGTCTTCGAAGTAACAAATGCAAACCGTGTGCGTGCCACAGCGCAAATGTTCAAAACAATTTTTTTGGTAACTGGGTACAAAACCTAAAAGTGACAATTCATCAACTTCACTGATCAAGATGGATTAGTGCTTGTAATGGAGCAGCCGGCTACGATCGAACATTCTCCAGTGGATGTAATCCGTTAGGACTATTTTATACTCTCTTTCGGCATAGTACTCCAATATTGCTCTTTGGCCGATGAAAATCTTGGTCCAGACGTGGATGGGTCATCTGAAAGGACTGAGATGTGCTCAGCAGTGTTGGGCAAGTTACTTCCAAAATGTAATATATTTCATATTACTAGTTACTTGCATTTGAAAGTAATACGTTTCTTTACAATATTACCTTCTGTGTAGAGTAATAAGTAATAAGTTACTTATTACTTTCACCAAAATCAACATTCAGGACAAGGCGGATGGGGGGGGCAAACATTAAAGTCTAATGAGGTCTATATTGCATCTGCATGTAGTGTGTACCATGAATAGCTGAATTACAATAATGTTATGATATAGAATAATTAAACAACCAAAACCTTTACACGACAAGACACAAACTCTGTCTCTATGCCTCATTTATTAGCTCCTGAGTTACAAAGTACAGCCACACAAACATTTAACAAAAAAGTTGGATTCCCATGAAATCAAACATGTTAATAGTTTATACTATTTCAATGATAAAATAAAAGTGCACTTCAAGAATGACGTCTAACAGCCACCAGACAGGGCATGTTTTGTAAGTATTTTAGAACCTGAGCATATATCTACCTGAAATAGCAGTAAATAGCAGTAATAAAAAAGAGCATGAGAACAGCATAAATAATGAAACACATTCAACATTTCAGTCCCACAGAGACTTTACAAGGAACTTATGCTTAGAGCCTATTAATGTTTTGGTTAGGACCAAACAACAAAGTCTTAATAGACAAAATATACAGCCAAACAAGGGCTGGAGTTTGTGTGGCTCGGATTGTAACCAAGCCCCCAGGAACACTGCATACTTCCGCAATCCACCAGTGCTCAGCGGCCAAGCCTGGTATTGCAGCTGTTTAAGCGGGCTGTGGACGGGTCCCTCAAATCATGGGACCCAGAAGTAGATATCTCCGTTCACTCCAATACAAGTGGGGAACAGGAATGTGTCTCCGCAAAAAATGTCTGGATATCAATCAAAGGCTCATAATTACCTTAAATGCCATGTCCTCAAAACGCCACCTCAAGCGTTTTATTAGCCGTTATCTCGCTGAGGAAGAGGGGTGTGCAGCTGAAAGGATTCGTAGTGAAACAAATGGCATCCGAGAGGGCCTAGTTCAGTACTCCGTTAACGTGTCCGATTTTTGGACTGGTTCATCTGCTGCTCAATAACTCTCACGGTCCTCTGCTTGCGATCATTGTGATTCATCATTTATTGATCCATTTATTCAAAAGATCCAAAGACAAAGAACAGGTGCATTACGGTATCATTTTATATTGTTGTTGGACCGGAGTGGGGGGATGGGCACGCATGCGTTCTATATTTCTGCATCCGGTATGTCACGGACTAGGCCACGTGTCTTGGCCCCATAACGCGGAAGCAAATCGCTCCTGTATGTTATTACCCTGCGCCACTGAGCAGTTTGTAAATGAATGAATGGGCGGCCACTTTCCAGTCCGTGGTCCATCCTTTATTATGACCATGACTGTAACGCGTTACCGGACTCAGTAACTGTAATAATATTACCGAAATATAGTTAGTAATGCGTTATATTACTCCGTTACTGCCTAAATGTAATATATTACGGTAACGCGTTACTTTTGCAACGCGTTACGCCCAACACTGGTGCTCAGCATCTCCAACATTATAAATAAAACTACCATTTGAAAAAAACTGAGGGCTACGCAAATAGTCTGGAGTGAACTGAGGCCAGGTCCTCGATTGGTAGTGTTGGCTATGTACGGCTGGGGAAGAATTTAAATATATTAATGATTTGCGCGAGAATCTATATCTCTCCAGCCATCCGGATATGCCAAGATGTCGAGCCGTGGTCTTATTAATCGCTCCCGGTGGATTGCACGAATAATTTGCGCTCCGATATCAACAAGCCTCTCATCAAAAGGGCATGCCATTGTGAACACATGAAATCTGCGGTGAACGCGGGTTTAAATACCCTAAACCGGGTTATGTTCCAAACTTAACCTGCGCAAAACCTGCTCCGACCAGGTTTGATTCAGAGCATATGTTTCTATAGTAACTAACATACCGTGTTCATTTTGGATCGGAAAACCTAGGGTTACCGCAAACCCCTGGTTAACTTACCCATTTATGTGATAAAACCGGCTTTGTGGAATACCCCACTTAGTTAGGGAAAGTTAGGTATTTTTTTCCTGAAATCATTTATTACAAATAGCTTTTTTTTAACCATGTGTTCCTATAGGTGTCTAGTAACATCTCCCAATTTATCCATGGCCAAATCCTCCTGGGGCCGATATTTCAAAACTTGTAATCCAGATCAGAATGATCCGGATAACCAAATCCCCCTGTCCTCAGCCACGGATCAACCTGATCTATCCCGGTATTTCAAAACTTTGCTGGATTGGATCAGAGTGATCCAGATACCGGCAGATTGGGATGTCCAAATCCGTCCCGCCCCCTGGATCACAGACTGGAAACAGGAAATGGAGCCAACATTTTACAGAAAAAGGAGAAGCTAGCTCAACTATTGTCTCTGAATTAAAGTATAAACTTAGCCAGTGTTGATGCGTCCTCAGACTAGATGAAAGGCAATCATTATATTGAGTTAACCAATTATGTAAATCAGCACAAAGTTGAAAGAAGAGCTCGGCGATCTCTAATTAAGCAGAGTTCGCGCTAATGCGAGCTAACGCTGCTCCATTGACTCCTGTGTTAAGGAGCTAACAAGCTAGTAAATAGGCTAGCGTCTGTATGTCGCGGTCCACAGTCCATTTGAATGCATTCACTCGCAAGGCATTGTGTGTAGATTTTAAAATGTGTTGTACATATCTTTTTAGGAAACAGTTGTTAACAAAGGGGACAGCCCTAAAACCTTAATATTAGATTTTCTTTACAGATGTCTGTGGGAAGAGACTTGCACAGACTTGCTCCAAATGGCATTACTTTTTGAGCTTTGGCTATGAAAATTAAGTGTGTGTGTGTGGAATCCACCGGCACCACCACCACCATGTAAGCGCAAAAGGCAAGCTGAGAAGGGGGATGGCTACAATGAACTACTGAAGGTGGAAACGGAACGGGCTCAGCAACAAATAATTCTAACAAATGAACAAATCAAACTAACACTTCTTAAACAAGAAGAAGTGAAGTTAAGAATTCAGTTGCTGGAAAAGCAGTTAAAAGACTGAAATGTATACTGCATAGTTTAACACTGTTTGTTTAATAAATCACATTGTTTTTCCTTCATAATTCCTTGTTAATTGGAGTTTGTAATGTCACTTACACGCAGTAGTGTAATGTTTATTCTGTGTTGCACTTCTGACGCCGATTTGTTAAAGCATTGCAGTGAACAGCGTGCATGTTTGCAGAAAAAAAAAAGGAACGTGAAAAGGAAATAAACATTGATCAAACAGCAGTGAAGCTTAGTTGTATTAAACAAAGAACTTTGGGAGCAGTTACACTTCAACTGTTCAAATCTTAACATGTAATCTCCCTCAAATCCACCTCTGAGGTGGGATCAGGGTGATCCTGATTTTTAGGATCAAACTGATCCAGATTTCCCACTTAAGTTTTGAAATACTCAACAGCAGCTTTTAATCCGGATCAAAGGCAGGATTGGATTGCCAAATCTGAATCTGAATCTTCAAGATCAGATTTGCTTTGAAATACCCGTTTTCAGGATCTGATCAGGATTTAATCCAATCCAGGTGGATTAATCCTGTCGGATCATTTTGAAATACCGGCCCCTGGGAATCGCCTCAGGAGGGCCTGGGTAAGAATAGTGAAAAAAGAATTATAGCAAAAAGTGCCTTTTGAGATGGCTAACTAGGGTTTTTAAGGGTCCTGCATCTATCCCAGTCATTAGTTTTGAGTAAAAATGACTCAAAATCCATAAAAAATTGATTAATTGAACAATTACAAATCAAAACTTGCGTTATCAGTTGCTTGCTTTTTAAGTCTTGACGAATCTGAATCTCACAGCATGCATTCTTTGTACGTCGATTGTCAGGTTCACGATACAACTTTCAGCCTCTGTCTGGGTTATAGCCACATATATGATTGACTTTCAAGAGAGTTTTACTTTGAATAAAAGACCTTTCAAACTATTCATGAGAACATAGAATACAGGTAACTTACAAGGGTATTTTTCAAGCATTACAACATTGATGCCCTTATTGCAGAGGATACAAACATCAAGGTAGGTCCGTGGATCTTCTGGCCAATCGATTTTCGTTTTAAAACCAGGAAATGGAAAACGGATAACGAGCCGTCTCCCGTCTCGGAGTCGGAAAATGGGAAACGAGGAACGAACCTATTTCCCATTTCCCATTTCAAAACGGGAAACGGGGAACGGGTCGTTTTTTGTGGTTCGTGTGCGTGGTTATGAATGGAAATGCGGGTAAATAAAAACAGGGGCAATTTTCCATCACTGATTTTGCATTAATTTTGCATTAATATGACCCGGAATTTGATGTCTTTTGTCAGTGTCTGTTAATCATGGCTACCGTTGATGAAGTTGGACATTTAATACACGAAATGAGGCAAAGCGGCATGTCTTATGCTGACATTTCAGAAAGACTAGTCGCTGAATTTGGTTTGCAGAGAGGCTTATCAGAGAGAAGTATTCGGCGATACTGCTCCGAGCATGATTTGTTGAGGCGTCCTCTGTCAAGCGACCGATGGAGGTAGAGGTGGCTCGCACGATTCATGAGGTAGGTTAGTAGCCTGGGCGAAAGCCGACTGCGCTGAGCCAAAATGTAATGATGGGCAAATGAAGTTTTGTTGAAGCTCAGATCCATATAGGCATATTGTTTCAAAAATTGGGTTAGTAGGCTACTTGAAGTGTCAGGGCCCTCTCATGTTTGCAATTAAATGCGCCCAATTCGACAAGACGTGACATCCTACCCCCGAAAATATTGGACTGAGCTCAAACTTTTGCACACTATACTTGCATACATTTGACATTTTACGCAACTTGTATTTTTTGGTGATCAGAATAAAGTGTTCCTGAACATCCTCTTCTCCTTCTTTTTCATAAATTATGATGATGATGTGTGTGTACCTAGCCTACTACTGCTCTATTAATGAAGATGGACGTAATGCAGTCAATCTAGCCTTTTCCCGTCCATGAGAAATGTACTGCGTATTCGGCAGTGGGTTAGGCCTATTTATCCTTTGAAATAAGTTATATCTCATGTCATGTGTATGTGAACACTTAGGCCTATGACCTGTGGGTCTTATGTCTGCTAGCGTTTTGGAGTGGGCGCACCCAGTTAAAACAGGTGCCGGACTAAACGCGATCGAACAAAAGAAGAAAAAGGTCCGCACACTGTTCTGCTCCCAGTTTATTATACACAACGTTTCGACCAGTGAAGGGAAAAACGGTCTGTCTAGTTACTGGACCAGATGAAATGAGACGGAGAGGTAATAAAGTCTGTCGGCACGAGGACCTTGGATTTATTAAGTAAAGTGGCAACGGTTATACAGAGTCATAAGCGTGAGAAATCGAATATGTCTAAGTCCCTAATCAGCGCTGATGGTTCGTCCGGAGCTTCGCCTCCGTGGAAGGTCTGCTTCAGAAGAAGGTGAAGAGTCTCTGTGTGATACAGTCTTATACTGTATCTTCCTCCTGATGAGGTGTGTGCGTTTGAGGTGTGTGTGGTTCTGTGTGTTTTTGCTTGGCCTTGGCTCCCAGGCCCTGCTGTGTATGCCTCCTAACGGGGGAGAGCTCCTCGTGTCTTGGGTGTGACAAATTAAACCGGGGAGTGCCCCCCCGAAATGTGGCTTCTCAGGCCCTGGTGTGGTCAGGGGTATCTCTTGGTTCCTCCTAACGGGGAAGAGCTCTCAAAATGTCTCCTATGTGATAAATTAAACCGGGGAGTGCCCCCCGAACTGTCTCGTGTGTGATAATTTAATGTGGCTCTCAGGCTCTTGGTATGGGCAGGTAACGGGGGAGAGCTTCAAAGTGTCTCCTGTTGTGATAAATTAATGTGGCTCTCCCGTTCTTGAGGATGACTGGTGCATTGTCTGAGTGTCCACCATCTGCCAGCCTGGGAAATGGGGCCTTCGGCTCCGGCCTTGACCTGACTATATTCTCATGTATGTGTTATGTGTTAAAAGTTGACTATATTGTAAGGTGACTGCCATGTGATGTGCTCATTAAGCTAGGGTAGGAGTTAGCTATATTTATAATGTACATGTGATGTACTCAGCAGGTTATTTTTCCCAACACCAGTCTGGTCTTCGTCAGGTGTAGGTGTGAGTTTGTGTTTCTGATAGTTCTTTTAATTTTTAAGTTTTAAAGACTCAATCAGGGGCGGGCGCAGTGCGCCGATGAATGACAGCTCCACACTTCATATTTAAAACACAATAAAAAAAGAATTGGGCCTACACAAAAACCCAAATGAATATGAAATAAATTACATAGCCTATGCTAAAGAAAAAGGAACACCATTCAATAGAAACAAAGATGAGAAGTGCACAAATATAGGCCTAGGCCTACAGAAATAGGCCTATGTAGGCCTATCACCAAAAAACGTCTCTCATGTCAAACTGTCCAATACCCAATAAATATAAAGGGATATTCTATCACATATTTAGCGAGTCATAGGCCTACCAAGCAACTCCCCACCCAAGACAAAAACAAACAAACGAGAGCGACAGTGTGTCTCTCTGACCTTTGGTTTGCACATGACGGCTACGGTAGAACTAATCACACACACACACACACACACACACACACACACACACACACACACACACACACACACACACACACACACACACACACACACACACACACACACACATTTTAGTCATTTATTTATGTTCACATTTTACAATAACAAATCTTGAACACAAACACTGGTAGATGCACTCATCAAGCCCAGAATCTCTTTGACATGTCTGATCTCAGTCTATGGATACAGGAAGCAGCGTCTCCTCCATATGTGGCGGCTGCCTATTAATACAGATATGGAGCAGAATTTTGCAAGTGCTTTAGCTTTTGGCTTCGGAATTCCAGCCATCTGCAAACCCCTTATGACGAGTCTGTGGACATGGCCAAGGCTTCCAAATATAAACACAAGTAGTTTGCAGGTGTACCCCAGTTGTGCAATCTCATTTCTGAGAAGTTGGTATTTTGTAACCTTGGCAAGGAATGCCTCCTCCAGACTATAGTCAAACGTACAGCTTACTTCTAAGATGGTGACTTCTCTGCTTACCTCATCAACAACAATAACATCTGGTGTATTGGCTGTCACATTTGAAAAATAGTCAACTTCGTTATTGCACAGAGTAAACATGTCAGATGAAACCCTTGAATGGGTATATACTTTAACGGAGGAAGGTGGGGTATATAAAAGCATGTTCTTAACCAGTAAATCAACAATTCTATCATGTCTGGAAATATACATGCCCTTGTATACATGGCAGCCATTCAGAATATGTGACAGTGATTCTATGGTTGAGTTGTCGTGGTGCAGACAATGAGGAGGAAATCTGTTAGGGTACCACAGAGAGAGATTGAGTCTGGTTGGAAGAACTTGTAATCTGGCTTTAACTGCAAATGTAAGAATATCCTCATCAACTGCATAGTTCTTGAATATTGTGTGAGAAACTGTGTGATCTGCAGTGGGAATACATGCTAGCTTTCCCTGTAGCTTTAGACCAGTCCAGTGTTGTTGCTGCCTCTGCTGTTCTAACCCTAGCAGGTACCTGCGTGTGTGAGCTGGTGATACATGATGTTCAGTATCATTGACAGTTACCCTTACTGAGATTGTACAGTCAGTTATTACATCCTCAGACACCATTACAGTGTCTGAGTCAGACTTCACCCACTCCAGGGAGACTCCAGCTCGCACGCAAAGGTCATTGAGGTCGGGCCAGTCCGACGAGACCCCAAACCCAGCAGAATGTGAGTCCATCTTGTTGTTGGGCTTCCTTCTAAAGCCTAAGAAGCTCGGCTCACCCTCTCCTGCCAGGGGAACTTTACGTCGCTTCATGTCCAGAAACAATGAAGAACGTGCAAGTTCCCTGACAGTCCGGTCATCACTGTTCAGCATATTGGTCAGGTGGGACAGCCTGGTGGCATTATAGATCCACTCCACGTTTGGAACGCCTAGACCTCCCTCCTGTTTGGGCTGGAAAATAATGTCCCTGGTTGTATGGGTGTTCAGTCCAAACCACTTCCTCACTACAGAAACTACTTGGTTGTTTAGTTCCCGAAGTGTTTTGCATGCGAGGTGTACGTTGGAGAAAAGATGTTGAATTCTCGACAGGGCCACCTGTCTGATGGCCTCCAACTTCATGAGCAGAGGAAGTGGTGAAACATCAATCAAATCCAGCCTGGTGGTGAATTCCGTGACCATATATTCAACCTGCTTCTTCCACTCGCCTGCTACATTGAATTTGTGCCCGAGGTAGGTGTACGTCTCGTGCAGGTCGTACACACGGATTGGTTCCGAGTTGATGAAAAACTCTGGATCCCTATCCGTTTTAGATTTGTACCAGCGATTCCCGCCACTCCTTCTCTGGTATAGAACTGCACATTTAGACTGTTTGATCTCCAGACCGGACCAGTCCAGGAATGTGTCAGTTCTGGAGAGCATGTCCTTGATGACACTCTCCTCCCGAGAAGCCAGCTGCACATCATCTGCGTAGCCTTGTATGGGGTTTGGGGAAATCACATTGGGTGGTGCACAGCCGCACAGCCACCTAATCCACTGGTTGATGGCCAGGACAAAATTGATGGCGCTCCACGGGCAGCCGGTTTTAATGCCCACCTGGAGGGGGACGGGATCTGTGAGTTGTTTCCCACAGATAACCTGAATGAAGGAAGAGCTGTAAACATCCTTAATAATGTCAATAAACACGCGAGGTAGCTGGATTTCCTCTAGGGCGTGGATCATGACATTGTGGGTCAGCGTCCCAAAAGCGTCCCTGAAGTCCAGGAAGACAGAGTAGAATTTGCAAGATTCATGCTTGAAATCATCGATCCCAGTTTTCAGACAAAACACGTGTTCATTCATGCCCTGTCTGTTAATGTATGCTTTCTGGTTGGGTGAGAGGATGTTATTGTCCACTAGCCAGGGCAACACACGGGACAGGATACACTTCATGAACACTTCACACACACACACACACACACACACACACACACACACACACACACACACACACACACACACACACACACACACACACAGACAGTTTCACTGAAGTCGCATAGGAATGCATGGTTCACATAACAGTACATAATTGATGTAACTAAACATGAAACATGAGACACTAAATACACACACACACACACACAAATCTTGCAAACAATTCATTAATACTTTGCTATTAATTCAAATATCTGCTATAGGTTGGACCAACCTTTGGAAGGAAGATGCTAACTGGGTATCTGGCCAATAAAGGAGTGAGGGCAGGGGAGAAGCGTGTTGTTGGTGTCCTCCGAGACTTGCACCAGCCATACCACGAAGAACGTTGCAATGTGAGTATTTCAGTAACAGTTGAGACACAGCTTGTTTTTCAGCCTAAGGGAGCAGCCAGGCTATATACTGTGTGTGTGACAAAAATGATTGAAACGTCATATGCTCAGAGGCATACTGTATGTACATACCATCCATACACATTTGTCCTGCCATTTACAGAAGGGGTCAAAGTCTGTTATATCGCATAGCAAGTGCAATGTATTGTTATTTCCTTCTGTCACAGCCATTACACAGATGAATTAAATAGCATTTCAGTGAAGTTGAACTGGAAGGTTGCCAATACAAGACAATAACAGAAATGTTGTAGATGTAATGACATTTTCTCATCTTCATCTTTTCTAGGGGGCAAGAAATCTAAATCCAACACCATACATGGCCGAGTACGTGGGTCATAAAATCCATCTGGACCAAAATGAGAAATGAGTCATGTTTGGTGCTACCCATGTACTGGCGATAGATGGCTACAGCAGCAAAATAGTTGGCTATGCAACTATGCCAGTAAAAAATAATCTTATAATTTATGGAGACGTGTACAGGTACTCTCTATCTATCTATCTATCTATCTATCTATCTATCTATCTATCTATCTATCTATCTATCTATCTATCTATCTATCTATCTATGTAGGCCTACTGTATCTATAAAACATTGGGATAAACATAAATTACTTTTAATGTTTTTTGTACCATAATTTCTTCAAGGTCTGCAGTCCTGAATTATGGCCTTTGGGACCAGGTCCGTGTGGATCATGGCAGAGAATTTTACCTGACACTGTTCATGCAGGAAAACCTCCAGGCATACCGAAACAATCAGGACAGGCGCCCATATCTGCAGACAAAATCCACTGAAGTATGCTTCCCAACTACATTTCGCACTTGATGTGCACAGCTTAGAATGTCTAAAGTGCTGTTGTCTAAATGTCTTGGTGTGTCCAAGCAGAGATGACTAGAATGATTTCACAGCTATGAGTTGTAATCAATGAAGTTTCACAACTTGGAATTCTTTTTCTGATTTAGAACCACAGAATTGAAAGGATATGGGTGGAAGTTAACAACAGGGTGAACTACCCTTTGAAAGCGGCTCTTGTGGACCTACAGGACAAGGAGCTTGTCAATATGGAGGACAATGCTGTGAAGTTCTGTACATCTAAACTTCTGTGCCAAGTGAGCAGCATAGGCATCGAAAGGGTAGTGGGAGCATGGAATGCTCATGCGATACCAGGTGAACTTCAGGGCTATGCATATATAAACAAGTTGGTGATAAGACATTTAAGACGTGACAGTTTTACATGGAACTACAAACAATGTCCCATCTCTGAACACATCACCTCATTTTTTTTTTGTACAGGAAGGGGTGTGCCAAATCACTTGGCCGAAAATGGCTGCAAGGTCAAACTGTCCCCAGAGGCAGCTGCGTGGTATGACCGGGAGCTGAACTCCTCTCTGGCCAGGGACTCATGCTTCGGACAAGACCCTTTCACAACACCAGAAGCCAAGATGAGGGCAGAGGCAGAGTTCGTGGCAGTATTTACCAACATGGCTGTGATGTACGAAGGTGCAGTGCACAACCACTTTAAGCCTTTTCAGGATGCCCTGCTGTACCTAATTGACTCAGCAAGAAGGCATGCCTAAGCTGTAATCTGTAACCACAACATAATAAAAAATTGCTCATATAACAAATGAAACATGCCGTAAGCATTGGTCATTGTTTTTTCTGTCTCGATAAAGCTGATTGAAAACTGCAAATTAAGCTCAGGTGAAACATTTGCATTAGACTCACCGCCCATTTTCTGTGAAGGAAAACACAGTTTCATTTAGAACAACTTAAAATTTGGTGTTAAAAAGGTACTGTAATAAGTGTATAGAACTCAAAGAGCAAGTGCACAAACACCAAATAGTGTGTTGACAAAACAAAGACTTATTGAGATACAAGCTGTCACGACTTGGCTCGAAAGCCATGACAAAAGGAAGGACGCAGTGTTTAAATACAAAATAACAAGTAATTTATTATAACAATGAACACATACAAAGACGAACAGGAGCAAAACGGTAGAGCGTGGAAGTCAGTAAAGTCCGTAATGTAGAGTGCATGGATGCGTGAACAATAGAGTGAGTGCATGGATGCGTGAACAATGCAGTGAGGTGCAGTGAGGTGTGTTGCATGCCAAAACGTAACGGGAGTGAAAAGAAGCTCCAACGGGTAACGGGGTGGAAACTGTCTTAAAGGAAACACACACACACACACTAAAAAGAAATTAGGCATCAACCTCAAAGTCCCTGAAAAAATCAGCAGCCGGAGACAAGCCACGCACTGCTAGGACGTTGGCAGCAAAGTTTGCTGCACGGCACTTCAGGCAGAAGTCGGAGGAGGCACACCACCGCTGCACACAGACCCTGCAGCCCACCAAGGATTCACAGCATGTCGCGAATTGTGGATCCACGAAAACCGCTGCAGAACACACAATGACAAGATAAATAAATGAGGTAAATTAAACAGGTCACATCCCAGCTGACATAATATAACCTACCTAAGACGTAGGCTACACTAAAGAACTTTAAACGTCTGCCCAGTGAAACCAACCCACCCTGCTCCGTCTCCACCCGTTCAGTACTTACAGCTTTTCTAAGTTGGTTTCGCACATTTCTCACAACAGAATTAAAATTCTCAAAAGTTGTTGTTCATGTTTAACATTCTGGTGTCACCTATGCAGTTCCAAAAGTCAGTTTCTCAATGCTTTCAGCAGTTTTCTTTTGTCCACCCATGCAAATGGCTATGTACAAATCTCAGTTTTTTCATCCGAAATCAATCGCTTTTGTAATGATAATCAAAAACTTTGTCATTGAATCTATGAATGCATAAAGAATGAATGAACCTCTACTCCACTCCTCCACTCCAGTGCTTTATACATCTCTGAAAAAAGACTACATGTCTCAGTTATGTGCATGTGTGGCATCAACGTTTTTCCATACCTTTGCAAACCAGGCAGGACATAGCATCCTTGGCGGGCTGCAAGCTTGGTCTTTGCAGGTGGGCAGTAGCCACCTCTGACATCTTCTTAATGGCGTTAGCCACATTCTCCAGGGACTCGGCAGCCACCTTCCCCTCCTCTGCCCGGTCCAGCAGGGTGTTGTCTTCCCTGCGACTGCAAAGACATGGATGGACGAATAATGAGTGACAACATGTACGTACATACCTTTGTTATCAGCTTTTTAATAGTACACAGTACATAGTACACAAAAAATGACACACAGGAAGAGATTGTCATCGGTGACTGGACAGTATAACTATCTCTATCTCTCTGCCTATCACCCGTATCTCTACCTTTCTCCTTTTACTGAGGCTGCTGTTCTACCAAATCCCGCCACCCACCATCTGCGCCTTTTATCTGACTTGCCTGCTTATTATATTATGCAATATATGTAAATGAATTTGTATGTATGTATGCTACTAGACACCTGCATTTCACTGTACTCTACTCTACTCTGTCAATTGTATGGATGAACTGACATGTGACCAAGATGTACATACCTCACTTTGGCCCGTCTTTGCTGCTGGAGGTCCTCAAATTCCCCCTCCAGCAGCACGAAAACCTTTCGGCTGTTCTGCCTCCAGAACTGCGATGCTGAAGTAGAAGACAATGTTTTAGATGACTACTACTTTTGTAATCTTAGCAGAAACAGAACTTCTTTCTTTTGTCCTTTTCATGGACATAGACTGACCATTGTGTATGATGTGCTTTACAAATAATATTTCTAGTGCTATTGTTATGTGTACTGCACAATTATCAGTCTCATAACTTACTTCTTGTGCCATCGGAGTCCTGTATTTCATTGCCCTGACTGTCGGTCAGGACAAAGGTCTCCTCCACCTGGCCCAGGGCCTCCCTCGTCTTTAGAAGGATGGCCTCCACATTCGCCTCTGCCTCTGAGAAGCGGACCACCAACGTTTTTTGGTCAAAATGCGGTTGCCCGCTACCTCCCCCACATTGATGGGCCTACATAGACCATAAAAGGAATGTTATGAATGCAGTCATTTCAAAACATACACTTAAAAATCCTTCTGTCACCCTACCTTTGAAAGGTTTTCCCAAAGTGCCCTGAAGCCCTCGGGGGGGAAGGTCCTTGGCCCACCGGAGAAGGAAAAGGGGACAGGTGTAGGTGAGGCGGAGGGAGAGGAGAAAGAGAAGGGGGCTGGACCTGGTGTTGGAGGTGCAGCTGGGGTTGGCTGCCCCTGCACCTCAAAGTGGCCCATGGTCATCATGGACCCTTTGGGGAATTCCCCAGAGGGCAGGGGGAAAATGGCCCCATTGCTATCATCTGTCAGGTACATTGCATCTGGAGCGACCTGGGGAGAGACAGAATCAGAGAACATGTATTTAGAAGTGACGTTGCAGGAATCACCCGGAAGTAATTTGTACATTGACATTACATTGACGCTGAACATATGCACATTAAGACGTTGACATTGCATGGGAAAGATGTGAAAAGTCCCCTCATGTTGTGACATTCATACCGGAATTTCATCTGTCTGCTGTGTATGAATGGAGAGTGCACTTGGCAGGTTGCTAGTGCTAAAGTACGTTTGAGTTAAAATCACAAGCTGTTGCTTGCAAATACTGTTTTGCACTAGGTTAAAACTATTGCTCACACAGTGCTCCTCATCGTCACTGTAATTGTTCCTGTATCATTGGGATTGTGTTCTGGAAAATAAATAATGTAGTGGCGTAGCCTTCATACAGTGCTAATTCTACTCAAAACAACCGTTCGTCGTCTTTTTCAAAACTCAGAGCGCGATTCTATTTTTTCAGAGCGTCAGATTGAATTTACGAACGCACCCCTAATCCGCTTTTGCATTTGTTGTAAATTTACGATTTCATTTAATTTAATTGATATGGGACACCATGGAGGCAAGGAGTTGTCCTTGCCCTTGTTGCTAGAAGCTAGTCTAGCTGAAAATTCATCATAGCCTGAGTTCGATAGCGGTCTTTCTCCTGTGTCACAGTCACAGTGTTGATGCATTATCTACAACATAACGCAAAGCAGCCAAGCAAAGGCAAAATGTTAATTTCAGCTCAAACTGAAGCAGACTCATTTCCCAAACCAGAACATGATGTTGCGCACTGTGAAACTGTGCACAAATTTTTTTTGACATTAAGGCGAACTTTCACTGACATTTGCTTAGGCTAAGCTAGCTAGCGCAGTTCACCTTGAGTAGTCTACGCATGGCCCAACTTGCATAGTGCAATTTTACGACAAAATCAATAACCAACATACACAATATTGCACGATGGCTAATCATCTTCGTGGTTTAATGTATTCACCTGAAAAATCCTCCCAACCTTCTCCACAGTTAGATCATCCTCCCGGATCCTCACTCTCTTTGGCCCTCTAAATAGTGTAAACGACTCCATGATTGATTGTTGATGAATGAATGTCAATGTCAAGGAATGTCATCAGCAGGGTTGCCAGGTCAGTGTGACAAAACCAGGCCAATGGCAAATCAAAACCAGCCCAAAGGCCAATAAAACCAGCCCAAAGGCCAATAAAACCAGCCCAATATCAGAACTCAAAATATGCCCCTGCCAAACCATATGCACTGCTTTTTAAAGTCCAACAGCATTGCTATTGTGGCGACACGAGGAGGCTTTACTATTTTATGTCAGAGTATCTTCTCTATGTTACCGACAACGCCACCTTGGGTTAGGGCCCAAAGACCTATACACTATGAGTATAATTGTCACCTCTGACGATAAGACTATCAGGTTCGTTCAATCAGGGAGGGCGGGAGACAGAGTTCAAATATAACAAAGCATTTTATTATTATGAACACAGTTTGGCATAGAAGATGAAAAAGAGAAGTAAGCCCAACTGGGGAAGGAAGTGGGTAAAAGCTGAGGCGTAGGCTACCGGCTGGGAGAGTGGTCGTCAGGGGGAAATTAAATCCAACGAAAGAAACAAGGGCACCTCACACTAAGGTGACCAGATTTCTGTAATGAAATTCGGGGACATTTTCAATTATCATTATGAAATAAAAAATGGGGACAAGTACTTTTTCATGTATTTTAACCAGCTTTTATTACACAAATGGTCAGAGGCGCCATAAGGGGGCGAAAAGTTAGGACAATTCTGAGGGCCCGTGACTGACAGTGGCCCTAAAAAAATATTAGAACATTAGTTATGTTAATAAAAAAACATCATTAATGGATTTTAATAGAAAATCAAATTTATAATTAGACAAACACTTTATCAGTATGCAGAATGTTTCCTGCATGTCTTCACAGTGTTATATTATCACAGCTCAGTGTCAGTAGATATTGTAAAGTTAGTATCGGACTATAAGATAATTGAAGCCTTCACAGGTAGAGGTGTGGTTACAGAAACTGCACATGGTTGGTGTTGCCTGTGTGTGATGGTGGGACCCACTGTGATATCTTTTCATGGGGCCCAACATCCCTGGTGGCGCCCCTGCAAAAGGTTAATAAATCAAAATATCAGCACCCACAAATATCATGTATCAGTAGTGCACAGCAGTGTCAAAAACACAAATATAGAATAATACATGAGAAAAAACATCTCTTTTCCAAAGTTAAGTGTCATCTGCAATGACAGCTGCCAGACCAGTAGCTAGTAAATATCATCAAGATGTAATTAATAATAATTACCCAGTCAAAACATATAAAAAGATGTAAGTGGATCACATAGTTTCCAGTATAGAAATTGGGCTCATTTATTATCTGTTTGTCCTTCTATCTCCTCCCCTCTCTCACTTTGTCTCTCTGTCTCTCACTCTCCCTCATTCCCACTTTCTTTCTTTTTTTATTTTATTTAACCTTTATTTTTCCAGATAAAACATTAAGAACAGTTTCTTATTTACAATATTGATCTCCCTCTCCTTACCTGATTTGCATATTTCTCAGAAGAATGTATTTTCTTCTGGATGGCTCTGTCTTTGGCCAGCATCTCCATAAACTTATCACAAGGGAGGTTGATGTTTGTCTTTACAAAAAGTATGGCCTTGATGGAAGGAACAGTGAACCTATTTCTGCTGTCTGTCCATATGACATTCATTTGAGAGAACACCCTCTCTACTGGTGCATTACTGCCGGGTAAGCACATGACAATAGACACTAATCTTGCCAGGTCAGTGTGCGGGATGTCATTTTCTTTGAAATTAGTAAATACTGTGCTCCATCTCTGACTGAGTGGTGTCAAGAGTGATTCCCCCTTTAGGAACTCTTGCAGGGCAGAAACCTCATCAAACAAATCATCTTCTTTGATTTTGACATTGGGGCACTTTTCCTGCAGTGTGGCTGTTGCCTTCTGGATCTCTTCGCGCAGAGGTTTCTTTTTTAAAAGGAGACAATGCAAGTCATTTAAATTGTCTGTATGCTTTCTCCAAGCTTGCAAGTAGTTCACAGCCGTTGTGAAGAAAGACTGAGTTGTATTGAGAACGTTTTCTCTAGTAATTGCTGCATTTTCCACGAGCTCCCCAAGCAGTCCTCTTGCCAGTACTGGAATGAAGCTGTCGTCACGTCTTGCTGTCAATTTTACCTCCACCTCTCTCAGGATTGCAGCTGACTCCACAGCACAGCGGTCCTGGCCTTCAAGCTTCTTGATTGTTTCACTAAATATGGCCAGGTTTCCATGGGCAAAGGCAAGCCACAGTTCAGTCAGTGGATCTTCAAACATTCTTCGCAAGACAACAGGGCATTTCTCTTCAGAAAGAAAAAAGGCTTTAAGTGGTGCATACATTTTAAGCACTCTTTCTAGAGCAGGGAGCATGGACAGCCAGCGGACGTTGCTGTGTCTTAAGATGTTTTGATACTCTTGGCCAACAAATTCACAAAAACTCTTCAATCTTTCCACGTGTAAATACGTGTAAATATGAAAATACCCGAATATCTTTGTGAGCAGGTACTCTACATCAATGGGAAGGGTATCCATAGCTGTTCTGGTTGCATTATGGATGATGTGGGCAGGACAACCCAGGCCAATCACCTCCCGCTGCAGTGCATTTTTCACTTTGATGTGGACGTTGACTCTCCCCACGCTATTCAGCCCGCCAAAGTTGGTGTTTGTATTGTCGGCAGAGAATGCCACTACTTTATTTTCCAGGGAAAAAAATTCAATCACCACCATGATCTCTGCTGCAAGTTCCACTGCCTTTTCTCCTTTAAGTTCCACAAAATCAAGCAATTTTGTTTCTATGGACATGCTGCCATCATTTGCTTTGCAATACCTGACCATTAATGGCAGCAGCTTCAAATGTCCATGATTGGATGAATCAATCGACAGGGAAAGAAATTCAACCTGCTCTAGGTCCTGTCTTACCGTATTGGTTGCCCACGGTGCGAAGACGTTATTCACTATGGCTTCACCTTTGGTCCGGGCACATGAAAACTTTGGCTCATAAAGCTTTGTGTCAGTTGTGCTGTGCAGTCCATAGATCGGCAACTATGATTGTGTTTCATAGTGCGGTACGCCAAGATGCCCTCCTGCACAGCTAACTCAAACTCCTTTTGGGAAGGCTCTGTCTTCTTATAGAATGTGGTGATAGAGGGCCTAACAGCATTGGCAGTCCTTTTTTATGTTTTTTTGTCTGCTTATGCTCCACCACATAATATCTCCCCCCACTGGCAATTGAAAAAGAAGACTGGCAAAGGGTGCAGTGGACCACTGTGTCGTCTTGACCTGGGCGACAGGGGCGTATAAATTGAATTTTTTGCTGGATTTTTTCGGTAAAATGGCATTTGTGCTTCTTTGAAAGAGCCATCTTCTCCTCTACTCTTTTTGCCTCTCGTCTGTTCTCTTCTCCTTCAAGGCTTTTCTTTTCTTCACCCTTCTTTCTTCTCTCCTTAGCTTCCCTTCCTGTTGTTTACTTCTTTATTTCTGCCTTTCCACACTATTCTCCTGCTCTTTTCCTCTTCTCTCCTTCACTCTGTTGTTTACTTCTTTATTTCTGCCTTTCCACACTATTCTCCTGCTCTTTTCCTCTTCTCTCCTTCACTCTGTTGTTTACTTCTTTATTTCTGCCTTTCCACACTATTCTCCTGCTCTTTTCCTCTTCTCTCCTTCACTCTGTTGTTTGCTTCTTTATTTCTTTATTATAGTTATCTTTATAGTCATTGGTTACCCACACAGCCCAACACAAAAAACAGCAGCCTAACACACACAACTATCAACCATTGACTAATTATTAATTAATTTATTATTAATTAATAATATCATCATTATTATTATTTTAACAGTCTCAGGTCCCTATGCCTACTGGAAAATCATATGCTACCAAAGCAGTCTTTCACCTCCCCCTCTTCCAAAACAGAGCCACATACAATGTCATCACCTGGTAATCTCATGCTAACGTTAACATTACAGCTTCACTAATGACAGATATGAGAACATTGTCATAATGTTAACGTTCACTGACTTTTATAACGTTACGTTAGGTCTTCAGTTCAGATAAACAATCATACTTATTTTAACGTTACATCACCTCTCACACACACACACACACACACACACACAGCCAAGTCTACTGCCAATTCACACAAAATGAATAAGTTCATACACAACATACCATTTATGACCGCTGATCTTCTCTTTTTCCTTTTTGCCGCCTCTAGATTGTTGTTGTTGACGCTGCTGCGTCTGGTCGTACGTCCTGATAACGTATGTACGTCATACGACGTCTTCTCTGGTGATGCGTGATGCGAAATGACTACCGTAATAACTGGTGTTTGAGTCTGCGCGCATTTTTCCCCCATTCAGTGTCAAAATCGGGGACATTACCGGGGACAGCTTTGACCGGGGACAGATCACAGAAAACGGGGACTGTCCGCGGAAATCGGGGACGTCTGGTCACCCTACCTCACACACACAGCAAAAACGTGAAGTCCAAACGAATAAAAACTAAAAACAAAGCACACGCACACAAGGGATCACCACCACCACCCAGGAGGACCACCGCCACCACCGTCGGCCTTCAGCTCTACGAGAAAGGGGGCACAGTTAGGAGGGCTCACAACTGACAGACAATATCACATAACGAATGAAATCAATAAACTAAAGAGTATTAATTTGCAATAACCAAAAATCACTCAAAATGAAAGAAAACAAGAAAATTAAAGAGTCTCTCACCAGAGATAAACTCAACAAGTAATCATAACAGATGTTTTAAACAAAAATAAACAAGGGCTCAGATTGAGAAGTTCCCCTTCCAAATGAAAATTAAATGAACAACGACACAAAACTTAAAGGTTGGGTAGGTGATTCGCTTTTTTGGCCATTTTTGCAAAATTACTTGAAATCCTTATCATAACCCGCTTACAGCCACTGAGTTAGAAGTACTGACATGAAAATTAAACAAGTCAATCATCTGTGGAACGGGCAGGGCTCGAAAAACTCCAGCCAATCATTTCCATTGCCACCGAGTTGCAATGGACAGTAAGTACGTCAATCAAACGGTCGTACTGCACTCCCCCTCCCCCGCGCGCGACCCCTTCGTGCAGTACTCGTGACCCAGAGAAAGCTCCTGTTTGTTGTTATCCTGCGGTAGCTACTGGAACTAGTTAATCCACATTTGGACCTAGCAGTAGAAGACAATTTCCATGGCAGACAAGACGCCACCATCCCCACCACCACCACCAGCAAAGAGAAGGAAAACTCTTTTTCAGAGAGTAATTGATAATAAAAACGCTGAAAGAGAAAAACTGAAATCAAGAATAATCCTAGGCGCTGCTTTCGAACGTTGGCGGCAACTGAAGGACGAGAAGGATCTAAAAACCGATGCTTTTGTGGCGGTTGACCTAGTTTCAAAGTTTATACCGTTTATACTCGGTAATACCGGTGTGGAGACGAGTGTATTACTCGGTGTGAAAATGTCCACACCGCGGCAACCCTAGTGAAAACCAGGACTTCCAATACAATTATATGAAACAAACATACATTTTCTAAAAATAGCAATGATTTATGTGACCGTTTAATGTTTATAACATCTGGTGCAACCATAGCAGCGAGAACGTATTCTCAGCTGGGGGTGCTGGGAAAAAAAAAACTCAGCCTGCACTAGACTCGCAACTCGTTACATTGATAAAAAAGATGTATAGCAGCGCAGCTCAATTACACCAGTGCATGCGCGCACAGTTGAAAATCGATCGTTCACATCCAGCTGCTCACAGAACAAGTTTAGCGCACCACCGCTACCCTCACACTTTTTCATATAACCTTTTTTCAGCACTAGGTCATATGAGCATTAAATAAATGCTGCGTCTCAAAATGCCTTGGACAGCAGCGAGGATGACTCTCTTTGCCACGGGCCGAAACAGTTCGGAGCGACCACAGCCAGAGCGAACACAGCGGGGCAGAGGAGTGTCAGGAATAGTCTTTGGTGTACACATCAGTACGGCCTATTTGCACTACTGTTTAGTGGCAATGCAGTGTTTTATTCGATGCCTTTTTATTTTCGTATATTATTTCAATGAATACAATTTATTTATTCATAAAAACCGGATCTGGTCTTCAAATCTTTTTTCCAAATATAGGTCGTCTTACAATGGGGTTTGTGTTTATATTCTGACCAATACGGTACAGCGGGCGCTCACATGACGTTAAGCATTTCCTGGTGTATAATGTGACGCTTCAGAACCTAAAATCCCGTTTCTCCCCGTTGACACGACAACACATAACCGGCGTTTTCAGAAATCTCCACTTTGGCCGGAGTTTTTAGAAATGATCGTTTTCTGTGATAAGACAGGGCCTCGGACAGGGGGTGTTGCAGCACCCCCAGCACCCCTACTTCCCGCGGTACTGGGTGCAACTTACAGCTGAATGTAGTGCCATGTTGTTAAACGAAAACCGAAAGCCTGGCTCGCTCTCGCGCATCTCTGTTCGCGCTCGTGCATGATTGCGCGTCCAGGTACTTGGAATGGGTG
Source organism: Gadus morhua (assembly GCF_902167405.1). NCBI lineage: Eukaryota > Metazoa > Chordata > Actinopteri > Gadiformes > Gadidae > Gadus > Gadus morhua. The sequence goes on along the minus strand of NC_044055.1, from coordinate 24,711,701 downwards.
GAGTCAGAGTCAGCGTTGAAGGAGAGGGGGTAGGACCATTTGAGTTGTGTATTTTCAAAATCTGCTGGCGTTTCGCAAATCACCTACCCAACCTTTAAGAGATTAACTCAAAACGCACACACACAGGGCCGTCGGACTGCGGGGACAAAGGGGACAGTTGTGGGGGGGCCCAAGGCAGAGGGGGGGCCCATGACCAAAAACAAAAACAATTTTTTTTTTTTTTTTACCTTTTGGCCAGTCCCCCCCCCCCCCCCCCCATCAACAATCGCTCCGGACCCCCCCCCCCCCCCCCCGTCAACAACCTGGCGCAGGGGGGCCCATCAGTACCTATAGTATAGGGGCCCAGGATTTGGTGCTACGGCCCTGCACACACACACACACACTCCAAACCAGGGGTGAGTCCAGGCGGAGCTCGCAGCAGCACACCCGAGCGGCAGCCACACAGGCACACACACAGGCACACACCGCACCACGCACAGCAGCAGCGGGACATGGGGGTTACAGGTGGAGGCAAGCCGACCAGGGGCAGCAGACAGAGCCCCGAACCAAGTCGGCGGAAGTGGCAACGAAGCAGCAGCAATGACACAACGATTCAGTAAATAAACAAGGAAGGCTCAATTCTCGGTTATGCGTTCCTAATCCCGGTTCTCAGTCTGGTCATTCTGCGTCCCTTCTAAAGAGGGAGAGGGGTGAAGAGTATCGGCGTAGCGGGGGAGACAGCCACCACGCACGTTAGAATAGGCCAGTATATACTGAATTAAAGTAAATTCTGCTTTTTTCAGGTCCATATGTGTACGTGCTGATCTGGAGTCAGTTTGGTAGGATTTGGGTAAAAATATTTTTTTAAATTTAAAGATATTCATGTAATTGCCATGCAAAATTGGTTAACCCGAACCTGCGGACAAAGAATTCAACCCGCGGTAACACTTCAAAAGTAGCCCAATTCCGCGGTAAAACCGCGTACCTGGCAACACTGGTCATCAGCACATACAACTGAACCAGTTCCGGTTCATATTAATGCAAAATCAGTGATGGAAAATTGCCCCTGTTTTTATTTACCCGAATTTCCATTCATAACCACGCACACGAACCACAGAAAACGACCCGTTCCTCGTTTCCCATTTTCCGACTCCGAGACGGGAGACGGGAGACGGGAGACGGCTCGTTATCCGTTTTCCATTTCCTGGTTTTAAAACGAAAATCGATTGGCCAGAAGATCCACGGACCAAGGTAGACCAGGTGTGCTGATAGGGTTTGGGATGGGGAGCTGCCAGCACTTGAAATACTTGGCCCAGACAGTACGTTGCGTCGTTTCATCCTGTATGATCGTTGGTCCTGAGCATCTTTTCCTATGGATGGATGGATGAAAGACAATTTCGTGAGCTTTTTTTCATGCTACAAAATGTATTGGATTGAAATGATGAGTTGAAAGGAAGGAATGACAGAAAGTGGCAACAACATTAGAGGTGGAGTCCTGACGGGACTTGCGATTGTAAATATTCCGCTCCTTCGGGTTTTCCTTTGTAGGCGCGTTGAGAGGAGGAGCGGGCGAATCCGTTGTCAGTGTGCACATGTCAGTGATATGCGGGTTTATCCAATAAGTGGTAGTGAACCTGTGTGCGTGTGTGAATGAGAATGACAGGGAGAAAGCGTGCTATGCGGAGATGAATGAACGGAACGATATTTATGTTTCAAAATGGTGTAAGAAAAATAAATAAATAAAAGCAGAATCCATTTTTTTGATCCTCGGTGTTGATTCTGTGGCACTGCGCCACATATTGGTCTATGTATGGGAAACACTGCTGTAGTAGGCTATGCCATGCGTTAAAATAATGACAATAATAAACTCGAGCAAAGTAGGCTATATCCCAGCCTTCCAAAACAAAATCTCAGTTTAGGGTAGGCCTAATTTGTAGGGGTGTCAACAATAATCGATTCGGCTATGCATCGCAATGCGGGGCATGCACGATTCAGCATCGATGCGGCAACGTGCCATAATCGATTATGTCGCTGTTTATTTTCGGGCCTTGAGTGGACAATAGAGTTGTGAAGTACATGCTAAGCGGCGGCGCTAGCTAGCAACAACAACAACACTGGCCTGATTTCCACCGGGGACGTAAGCGCCGCAGAACGGCTGCGCCGCGGTCACCGCTGCTGATCGCTGCCACTCTAATCAATGAAACCATTTCCACCGGCTCAGCAGCATCCCAGAAGTGGCGTGCCGCGCCGCAGCGCTACCATGATCATCAAAATATGATCAAAAATATGAATAAAGTCGTCAGGTCCAAATGCGCTTATGGCTCTTAAAGGGGATGGGAGATGGCACTCTCATTGGTTTATTGCACGTTACGCCCAAACCTCACCTACGGGTAATTAGGCTACTTCAGTGCAACCCTGTTTAGATTTGGGTCGGGCGCCATAGAACCGCCTTAGAACCGCCCACAAAGCTACTTGCGTTTGGCGCTTCTCACTTGCGTTTCAGACCGTTAAAATAGGGGCCCTATGTGTACCTATGAACAATAATCTCACTTTGAATCATATAGTGATGTTACGTACGTGTTACGTTTTAAGCACATAAACTGTCCCAACATAGCCACTAGGAAGCAGGATCGAACACATAAGCTGCAATAACTACTCCAGCCACAGATAGCAGCACCTTTAGACAGGTGAGGAGGGCGGAGCCATTACGTCACACCGGCCACGCCCACTTCACATAGGCCACTTGACCTTATCAAGCTCGACAGAGCGATTGGAGGGCAGAGCTGATAGGCAGACCCGCCGAGAGAACCGGGCCTAAGCCCGGGGCTCGAACTAGCTCACGGTATTTCTCTAACACGTGTTAGATACAATTCCCTCCCTTTTGCTTCATAGTTACATACCGAAATACTTTAACAAATAAAGTGAGTTAAAAGCGATCCGGATTGGACTACTTTCTTCAAGAACACGGTAGTGAGCCCACTATAAAATGACACAATTTACAACACAATAAATGTTGATCAATGACAGAGACTATTTAGCTAAGGTAGGCTACTAGATTTTACGTTAGCCTAATGTTAGCTAACTTAAGCTGGATGCTAGCTAGCAATTCATTTTAGGCTGTAACTAAGAGATACAATTATGTATGGGCCTATAAATAAATAAACAACAAAAATTTAGAAAGCAAAATGATTTACTTACCATGTCAGAAAGTAATTTTGTTTGGAGCAGCGGCTGGTGTCTTCGACTCACATCCGGGAGCCCGGGGTTCAATTTTCACGCTTTGAGAGTCATTTTTACTCAAAACTAATGACTGGGATAGATTCAGCATCCTTAAAAATCCCTAGTAAGCCATCTCAAAAGGCACTTTTGGTAGATTTTATTTCACTATTTTTACCAAAGCCCTCTCTGGGCACCCAACTTTGATTGGCTCTCAAGGTGATTCCCACAGGATTTGGCCGTGGGTAAATTGGGAGGTGTTACTAGACACCTATAGGAACACATGGTAAAAAAAGCTATTGGTAATAAATTATTTCAGGAAATAGCAAAGAAAATACCTAACTTTCCCTAACTAACTGGTGGAACAGTGTTGCCAGTGCAAGATGAGCTCCCTGTGCTTGCCGACGGCGCCCTAACTGAAGCAGGGGGTAGCCAAAACCTTGAGGCCCAAGCAGCCTCTGGGGTGGAAGGCAAGGTAGGTGGACGGGTAATAAAAAACCCGTACACGCTGCCCCGCTATGATCAATCCCCTGCCAGTCCTGGCTCCAGAGACGAGGCCCGGGTGAAAGTTCGCCTTGCCAGTCTCAGGATGGAGTCCCAGGAAAAGGCACAGGACCGGCAAGCACAGTTAAAGTTCCAGCTGGAGGTAAGAAAGCTGGAGATAGAAGCTGACACAGCCGTGAGGCTGCGACAGATGGAGCTTGAGTCTAAAGGCCGATTCATACCTCCGGATCTGGACGAAATTCGTCGGTCCGCCCTAAACGTTGCCTCCGGAGCTACCCTTCATACCTCAGTTTGGTTTCAGCGTTGTTATGGATGTTACGCAATACAGTACATCCTCTAGAGGGCCCTGTCCTGTCTATAAATACCAGCATCGACAATCTCAAAATCTATCAGTCTCAAACATGGCATCTGTAGAGGAGTTGATTTTACTTTGTCTCATCCGAAATCGCAGACAAAGGCGCAAAAAGTGTACGCGGCAGTGGCATGTGAGACCACTCAATGAGAACTGTCGAATCAATGGCGAGTTTGTTTCTTTAGTTTTGCCGATGAGAGAGCTAGACGACGAAAGGCACTTCCAATACTTTCGGATGTCCGCCGCTCCAGGGATCAGCCAGCAAGCCCTAGCAGCCAGCTACAAATTGGGCAATGCAATGGTCAGCAATATTATTAAGGAGGTGTGTCAGGCTCTGTGGGCTTGGCTGAAGGAAGAGGTCAAGTTTCCGCAAGTCGCACAAAGTGGGGCTATCAGCGATGACTTTTGGACGAAGTGGGATTACCCCAATTGTATTGGAGCAATTGATGGCAAGCACGTCCGCGTCAAAGCGCCAGCACCTTTTTCAATTATAAAGGTTTTTTTAGCTTCATTTTGATGGCTGTCTGTGATGCCAATTACCGCTTCACCTTCATTGACATCGGAGCCTTCGGCAGGGAAAGCGATGCTGGGGTCTTTGGTCGGACGAATTTGGAAAGCAGCTCATTCAGGGACAACTCCCTCTGCCGCCACACGCGCCTCTGCCTGGGACAGATGTGCTGACACCGCCTGTTTTTGTTGCGGATGAGGCCTTCCCCCAGAAGGTCAACATCATGCGCCCATACCCAGTTAAGTGAATGGAGTAGTCTATCGAATAAAATATATCAATTTATATAGACCACTACAACAATAAAATGTGCTTCCATGCTAACTAGTGTAATGTATATTACCCAAACTGCCACACACATTAAAACTAATGAATCAGTTATTTTATTAAACTACAGCCTCAGGGCACTGACAGCAATACCTTGTGTCCATTGTTGCAACATCTCTTCTGATTATAAGAACCACAACTTTAGCCCACCTAGACTATTTTATTTCACAGAACTCCTTGAACTTGCAAGCATACATTTACAGTACCTGACTTAATATGGCTCTTTAGCTCTTGCTGCATTTGTATTAATGGTTCAAGAAGGACCAAGGTTTTCTAATAAGAATGTTCTGTTAATAGGATCTCAACAACTGTCTCAGGACCATAAGGTGTACAATTACCGGCACTCAAGGGCAAGGCGGGTCTTTGAAAATGCCAGGTGGCGAATACTGGGAAGGTATATGGAGTGTTCTAATGGCTGAGGATGTCACAAAGGCTTGTGTGGCTCTCCAAAATTTTAATTTTTTTCAAAAGGAGACCAATCCCTGCCTGAACAAAACCGCTACATACCCCCAGGAATGATCGACAGGGATGGTGCACCTGGAGAATGGCGACAGGTGGTCCAGGGAGACACCAACCTTATTCGCACCAGACGCATCACAGCCGCAAGAGCCACCCAGGATGGCATTGCTGTCAGGGAACTCTTCAAAGAGAACTTCCACACAGAGCCAGGCAGGATTGACTGGCAGGACAGGCATGTCAGACGTGGCACGCTGTACACATGAAAACTTTATTTCAGACTCAAGTCCATAAATAGCACATGTACAATACAAATACAATACAAAAATATAAAAAGTCAGTTAATATACAAACATTTCAGCCAGTGCACCCTCTGGCTGGAGGTATATCGAGCACAGCTCAGAGTGGGATTTACAAGTACCACAATGATACCATTCCGAGATTCCTCCAAACGTTTCATAAATTTAAACATGAGATTTCTTAAAAGTGCATGGAATGTGCTCACTCCTGCAGTGACAAACATCTGGCTGGCACTGCCCCCTCTGGGTATTTTTAAAAGGATGCGCATAGCATCATTGTACGCAACTCTCAGCCTCTGCATGCTAGATTTCTTGTAGCTTGACCATAATTGAGCGCAGTAAAGCGGTGTACAATATGCTTTGAACAGGGCTACCTTCACCTCTGTTGAACAAAAGCTGAACTTGCGTGCAATTGTGTTTGCCTGGGCGTATAGTTTGCAGCATTGTCTGTACACATCATCATCATCATTCAACTGATCATTTATAAAATGTCCAAGGTATTTTATCCTTCTACATACATCTAGAATATTGCCAGACATTTGGAAATTTAGCCTTTTATCCTGCTTGGTTCTACATATTAAAACAGCACTCTTGCTAGCATTATATTTAATGTCATGTTTTAATCCATACTCAGTGCAGATATTAAGGAGTTGCTGTAGTCCAGCACTACTTGGGCTCATAATGACCAAATCATCTGAATACATAAGGTGGTTCACCAACATCTCACCAGTCATACACCCTGTGTTGCAGGCTCTCAATTGCATGGACAAATCATTGACATACAAGTTGAATAAAATTGGAGATAAGATTCCTCCCTGCCTAACGCCATTGCCAACTCCAAAGGGTGCCGATATACTACCTCCCCATTTAATCTGCATCTTCTGGTGAACATACCAGTAGATCAGAACCCTTACAATATACCCAGGCACGCCCCTTTGTGTTAGCTTCATGAACAGTTTCCTGTGGTTAACTATCAAATGCTTTGGAGGCATCGATAAAGGACAGATGAATACGCTGAAGATGTTTGATATAATGTATGTGTTACTGTCAGGGACTGTCAGGTCTCTTTTTTGTTTAAATAAAATGTGTTCTTTACGCCATACATTGTATACACAATCTCTGGGCATAACCATACATAAATAACAAACAAATGTCATAAGAGTGCTAATTTATTTATTTTTAACACCAAAGTGCAACGGTGTCAAAGGCACTTAACTTAAATAACAGTACAAAAACAATACAATTCAGGGGTCTTAAGTAAAGATAGAACATGTGGAACAAAACATTTACAACATAACAAATAATAAATAACAATTAAATGTGCAACAGTGTCAAAGGCACTTAACATTTTAAATAACCGTAGAATAAAAAGAACAAAATATTTGGACCAGAACATAACTTATGTATCTATACGTCAGCATTAGCTGCTGGATCTCCTTCATGAGCTTCTTGCCATCTGTGGGTGGAAGGTCCTGAAGAACCCTGTTCAGGTAGGCCGTAAAAGTGCTAAACACATTTTTATTGTCCCGTTCCTCACGCCGCAACTCCTGCAGTCTTTCGAGCAATGCTGCATCGACCGGATCCGGAGCCACCTCTGTAGTTCTTCTCCTCCTCTTCGTGGCTCCAGGTTGAGAGCTCTGAGAAGGGGGGGGGGCTTCCCACCTCAGTTGGTGGTGTTGGTGGTGGTGCTGAAGAGGATCCAGGCTGTGAACTGCCCACTTCCGCCGCCGCCGCCTCCTCCGCCGCCTCCTCCGCCGCCTCCTCCTCCGCTTGATCTTGAGTCTATAAAAATACAAAATATTGGTCTTCACAGGGACCTAGAACAGCGCATTGCCCCAGGCCAGTTAAGAACTAAGCATGGCAGAGACTTCGAGGTACAGTTCTTTCGTTTCATGTACTTGCATGTGCTTGTTTTTATTTTCCTTTAGCCCATGTCACGGTGGTATTGCCTATCTAACGCCTTGCCTATGTCTTACAGGGTTTCCCGTGCCAAACCACCGGCAATTAATGTGGTGTCCTCATCCTGATGGTAAATACCTTATGTAGTCTCTATTTAAGGTGTGTTGGTATTATTTGACACTGTCATAGCTTCATATGTTTCCCTTTTACAGTACGCATTCTGCACCTGCACAGATGCTCCATTTCTTTTCACCGAGGTCAGCATTTTATTTATGGGACAAAGGAGACATAAAACCAACACCACTGTGTTGTTTCTTTTTAACGTTGATTTATGGAGACTTTACTCGAAACAGTAACTGGCATGCAAAATGTTTAATGTTGAGCAGAGAAGTTATGAAGTACTGATTTTGGCTGATGTAGTACTCAACCTAATGCGTATATTCTTCCATTAATTTTAGCTGGACATGGCAGACATCAGGAAATGGTGGTGCATTTCCCCGATGGAACGTTTCCAGATCGATGGGTATGACAGAACTTTGAAAGTAATTTCTTAAATATTTTTTTTTATGAATAGGTTTAACTATTATGTTACTATCTCACTCAAAAGCCACGGACGGAGGCTTGCATACTGGACCAAGGAGGCACGAGCAGGGTTGCTGGAGCCAGTGTTTAGGGTCCCAAAGGCCAGAAAGACTGAACATAAGGTGACATGCTTGAAGAAATTGAGTTTTGATCATACATGCATATATATATTTATATCAATCTGTCTGTACATCGTTTATCCATACTAAGCTTTTTTTTAATGTAATTGAACAATAAGAGTTTATTTATTCCTCAAAGGTTCAGTCTGAGAAGTCCGACCTGTGCTTCATTTCGGAGGTAATTGTTTTTACTTCACTGGTGCTGTAATTATTATTAACTCATCGACTGCTTTCTTTAGCTCTTTAAAGGACATTGATAAAGAATTAAACACTTTACATCCCATATGTTTTTGTGGTAGTGGAAACCAAATGGGCACCTATGGGGATGTGTTATAATCAATTTACATATAATTTTCGATATTGAAATTGCTGCAGCCTTATGCAAAAAAGCTTTAAACGCCCCTGTGGAGGTGGGGCGGCGTCTGGCCTGCAGGGGGAGTATGGAGCACCGGATCTGCTGGGGTGATGGGGTCTGATTGCGGACAGGTGTCTGCAATCTGACCCAATCAGGAAGTGTGTATTTATGTGCCTGCTTGTCTTTCAGTGAGGGTGCCATGCCGTAATTCCGACGCCTCATTGTTCCGACGTCTCAATGTTCCGAAATATTTCCCATTAGATCGACATGTCACTATTCCGACGGTTCAATGTTCCGAAAACCAAACCCATTGGTCCGAAGGTCCGTTAGTCCGACTTTTCGAAAAGGAGGCGCATTAGGCCGACGGTTCAATATGCTGAATAGGAAAAATAGTTTTATACCTCGCTCGCTCCCTCTCCCTCTCAATCTCACTCTCACTCTCTCTCTGTCTCCAAAATACAACCTAGGCCTACATATCACGTTCACGATGAATTTTGGAGGGCAAAAAGACAACGCTTCACTTCATTTCGACACGGTGTTGCAGCACCATGGACAGAGAGCGGAGGTCTAATTCTCCACACACACACACACACACACACACACACACACACAGTGAGAGTGAGAGTGAGAGAGAGAGAGAGGGAGCGAGCGAGGTATAAAACTCTTTTTCCTATTCGGCATAATGAACCGTCGGCCTAATGCGCCTCCTTTTTGAAAAGTCGGACTAACGGACCTTCGGACCAATGGGTTTCGTTTTCGGAACATTGAACCGTCGGAATAGTGGCATGTCGATCTAATGGGAAATATTTCGGAACATTGAGACGTCGGAACAATGAGGCGTCGGAATTACGGGCATGCCCCTCAGTGAGGGGTTGAGAGAGAGAAGGAAGACGCTCTCTGCGAGCCAGAGAGAGCTTAGCTAGACCACGGGACGGACTGAACGAACATTCGTTGTTGTCCATTTGTTCATGTACATTGTGTTTATTTGCCACGAACGGGAAATAAACCGGAGTTCGCTTCATTTTCACCAAGAACTGTGTCCTGACTCATTGGAACCCGTTACAGCCCCATTGCGTTTGAAACTGTTGTGTTATCTATGAAATCTTCTTGATCTTGCCTGACATATTTTACAGTTGCCAAAGTCAGTGCTGTCAGACATCCTCACTGAGGTGGTACTCCAAGAGGGAGATAAAGCTTACCCAACTCTGGCTCTGGTGTGTTCCACCTTCAGGGACATAGTGTCCACTGACAAGTTCAAAAGACAGGCACACTTTCTGTGGCTCAACAGTAAGTGCTTCAGTGAAGGGTGCATCAGTGTACAATATCCTAATTTAATATAATAATGTAATGTCCTGTGGGGTCTATACATGTTTTTACTGCTCTATAAAAATAAATGTGCTCTTTCATCTTACACTTTGTTTGTCACAGGCGTCACTACATGGTGTAGAGTATCCACCAACTACAGAGCAGAGTTCTACACCATATACAGTATTGGGACCTGCATGGCATGTGGTCGGATCTACAAAGTCTGCACAGGTTCTTAACTTCGATAATAGGGACTTTAAGCAGCAACGTTTTATGGGAGGCAACGGCATCGGGTTGCCGTAATATAACTCAAGTATCACTTAGCCACTCTCTACTTGCTTGACAAAACACCCATTCCTCCTTATAAACAGACGGACTACTGGAACAGAAGGTGATAACATAAATTTCAGAATGCCATAAGTTGTTCTCGAGGTAGCCCTCCACTCAACGGTTGCTGCTCCAAATCCCTAATCTTATGCGTCAGTACAAGTGTTGAGGTCATACCTGTATAAACCGCATGCTAAGTGTGTGGTTAGACTGATTTCATTTTTTATTTCTGTTTTAGGATATATTAAAGGTACAGGGAAAAGAGGCAAACTGGAAGGAATATATTCCGACAGCTACGACGGGGGGTACTGTGATGACATCTGCCGTCCAAGATCATAGGTACATTTAAGTTGTAAATATGGATACAAATCCCTGACGAGACTAATTGTATGAAGTTGAAGGTCTCAAGATAAATACATCTGCACACCTCTGCTTCTTTCAGATGGCATTCTCCCCCCCCCCCCCCCCCTAAAAAATCTATTTTCAAGGAATAGGATGAAAAACTAATCTGAACACATTCATGAATTCATCCTCAATTCACCATGGGATCTAAACATGCAGTTTTTTATGGATTTACATTTAGCTGTTCCTCAGTTGTATCAATGTATTGTCTTATTTATTCTGTTTTGTGTGAGCAAATAAAATCTCATCAATCATATGACTGTCCAAGTTCTTCATTTTCAGTTAATAGAAACTAGAAAATACTGTCTTAATATCTAACTCTTTGAGTAGGAAGGGAAAGATATTTAATGTATGACAAGAAAAACGAAGGCGTGTTTTATCATAAGCAAACACATTATTTAGGCACAGGTATTTACTGTGCCTAAGTAAGGATTGGCATTAACAATGCCAATCCTTACTTTAACATAAGTGAAAATAAAAATATGCATTCATCAGTGCTTTAAGACGTGTTTCCAATGGCTTTGTGAGAGAACGGGCTCCGTTCAATGAAATCAAAGCCAAAACTGATTGAGCACCGTTTATAAACACTTCCGGGTTTTGCCGTTTGCTTGCGTCGATACGCCACGTGTCGATACGTCACCAGTAAGCGCAGGACCCCGAACCGATCTGGCAGCCGAACACATTTGGTACTCACACCGCGCTGGTTAGGGTCAATTGGGCGTGGCCTATGTGAAGTAGGTGTGGCCGGTGTGACGTAATGGCTCCGTCCTCCTCACCTGTCTAAAGGTGCTGCCATCTGTGGCTAGAGTAGTTATTGCAGCTTATGTGTTCGATCCTGCCTCCTAGTGGCTATGTGAGGGTAATGCAGCTTGTGTGTTCGATCCTGCTCCCTAGTGGCTATGTGGGGGCAGCTTATGTGCTTAAAATACGTAACAATATTCAATAAATTGTTCTGATTCTGAAAATATTCTTCCACAGTACCGATAACAGCTGAAGTTTGCACACGCACAAAACAACCTGTAGTAAATCAGGCCTTATGGACCTTATGCACCTTATGCACAACAATTTTGGAAAAATCAAATTTACACATTAAATTATCACACAGGAGACACTTCGGGGGGGGCGCTCCCCCGTTTTAATTTATCACAGGAGACATTTCGAAGCTCTCCCAGGGTCTGGGAGCCAAGGCCAAGCAAAAACACACTGAACCACACACACCTCAAACGCACACACCTCATCGAGAGGAGGATACAGCATAAAACTGTATCACACAGGGACTCTGGATCTTCTTCTGAAGCAGACCTTCCACGGAGGCGAAGCTCTGGACGAACCATCAGCGCTGATTAGGGACTTAGACATATTCGATTTCTCACGCTTTATGACTCTGTATAACCGTTGCCAATTTACTTAATAAATCCAAGGTCCTCGTGCCGACAGACTTTAATACCTCTCCGTCTCATTTTATCTGGTCCAGTAACTAGACAGACCGTTTTTCCCCTGAATTTGGTGACCCCGACGTGATCTTTCGTTGAATTGAACCGCAACTGGGAAACGAGAGACGGAGAGCGGCACGACCTCGGGACCCCGGAGCACCGGACCGATTCCTGCAGTCTCATCTCGCAATCGCCCAACAAAAGGTAGGCAGAACCTGTTGATAAAATCCAAACTCTGCATAGTTATATAGGAACCACATTAGGAGGTGAGACTGTGAGAGCGGTTCGCTACGGGATATCTCGTGGGGACGAATAGGACTGCATCCCAGCATTTCCCCATAAACCCGATTGACCCTGAACGCGTGACACATCGAATATCGGCTCATTGCATGGTGAAGGAATACCCACGAGACCATAGGGCCTATAAGTATCGGGCATAGTGATACAAGACTACCGATGGCCAAGTAATGGATGTGTAATAAATACACCTGTGTCTTAAGGGGGTTAGAGTCCCTCGGGTGGGGTTAGAGTCCCCACCTATGTCTTAAAGGGGGTTAGAGTCCCTCGGGTGGGGTTAGAGTCCCCACCTATGTCTTAAAGGGGGTTAGAGTCCCTCGGGTGGGGTTAGAGTCCCCACCTATGTCTTAAGGGGGTTAGAGTCCCTCAGGTCGGGTTAGAGTCCCCACCTATGTCTTAAAGGGGGTTAGAGTCCCTCGGGTGGGGTTAGAGTCCCCACCTATGTCTTAAGGGGGTTAGAGTCCCTCGGGTGGGGTTAGAGTCCCCACCTATGTCTTAAGGGGGTTAGAGTCCCTCGGGTGGGGTTAGAGTCCCCACCTGTGTCTTAAGGGGGTTAGAGTCCCTCGGGTGGGGTTAGAGTCCCCACCTATGTCTTAAAGGGGGTTAGAGTCCCTCGGGTGGGGTTAGAGTCCCCTTCTTTGTTTGTGTATTAAATAATTCTATGTGGTAAGAAGGTTAGAGTCCTTTATCAGGGTTAGAGTCCCTTTGCAGAGGAAACGGTATGCCTGGGGCATGAGTGGCACCCAGAGGAAAAAGGTAAATGAGAATAAGATAAACTAGGCTCGTTGCGTGGTGAAAGAACACCCTCGAGGCCGAAGGCTCGCCGCCCTTGATAAGTGAATCTGAGGTGCCCGAAGAAGCACAACGATTTCTTGGCCATATATTCATTGCATATGCGGGGACTGACGGACAGACACCTGAACTGACGCAGACTAGGGATAGCAGAGACCTCTCACCCCCACCTTCACGACCAGAGAGCAAGTGCGTGTGTATGGAGTCCAGAACGAGAGTCAGCGTGGGTGGAAGAATAGGAGAGCATGGGTGAGAGAGAGACAGAGAGACAGTGTGAGCATGGGTGAGAGAGAGACAGAGAGACAGTGTGTGTATGCGCGTGAGAGAGAGACAGAGAGACAGTGTGTGTATGCGCGTGTGAGAGAGACAGAATGAGAGGAGCCGTGTGTGAAGTCAGTGTGAATGTGCGTGACAGCATGTACTAGGGATGGGCAAAATGATTCTTTTCCGGGAACTAGTTCTTTCAGTTCAGTTCACTATAACGATTCGTTTATTTGATTCGTTCGTTTTGATTCGTTCGTTACGTCAGATTACATCTTAAAAAAAATAAAAAATAAAAAAACTTTTTTTTATAATTTTTTTTTTTATTAATTGGTCATGGGTCCGGATAGGACCGTCAAGACCGCAGTCCGCCGTTTGGAGATGCCTGCTATATGGTATGTAAAACGTCCCACCAATATTTATACCACTTGCTTACTCTCTATATTTCATTTATGGTTTTACATTTATAATTTTATTTTACTTTACATTTAATTCTTCATTGTTCAGGCATTACAGAACTTGCATGGTCATAAATAAAAAATACGAACCGCAGTTTAATTTCTTTGATTGTTCTTAAATTTACGTAGAATGGAGCAAAGACTCCTGGGATTGGGAAATGCGTTTATCCAATAAACAGATGGAGGTCAAGTCTATTTTCGAAAAAATGTAGGGGGATATATGAGTCGAATGGTATGACCCAAGATACGTCAGACAGAGAAAGCGCGCATATTCGACGGTACCGCCTTGTCATTGGTTTACCCAGGTGCCATTCCAACACCATTGCTACCTCTCATTGGCTGAATCTTTGAGAAAGTTGTAGACTCAATCAATGGAAGTCGCGGGGAGACGGAGCTCTGTTCGTTTGTATATTTTATTTACGTGACCATATGTTTGGTTTATGTTAAAAAAAAAGAATCAAAGAACCAGTTCTTCTTGTTTTGGAGAACCAGTTCTTGTCGTTCACGTTCGGGATTCGTTCGTTGTAACGAATCAGTCGCGACCGACACATCCCTAGCATGTACATGTCAATGTGCGTTTGTGTGAGAGGGAGCGAGAGAGATAGCAAGGAGAGATAGCAAGGAGAGCTAAAGTCAGAGGACGATCGAGAGGGACCATTTTCCCTCTAGTCAGTTGGAGGTAGCGATAGAGTGCGTGTTTTTCTAACAATGAACGGTTGTTTCAGGACCACGAGAAGGGACTGTATAGTTTTCAGGCCCAGAGTGTAATCCCCTTTCCCATATGTGTAGTCCTCCCATTTGAGGTCCCCGTCCACCATATTTGAAGTCCTCTACTCCACCTCATGTTGTAGTTCCCCTCCCTAGAATTGTGTGGAAGTTAGAACCTGTGAGGGTGTTTTGATTCGGCCTGACGAGGCCTGTACCAATTTCGGTGGTCAGCTTCGTAGTTTTGTGTATATATAAATTTGGAAAGGGGGAGCAGTATTAAGTTATATATAATAAAGTGAAAAGTTATTTGTGAATGAAGGGACAGAAGGATCTTTTTGTGTGTGAGAGATAGTTATTAGGTCTTGTTCCATGATGGGGAGTTGAGGATGTTGCATTCCAGGCTTATCTGTTAACGGTCCTAGCTGCTGCTTGACCCTAAGGGGAGTGAGGAAGGGTGAGAGAGAGAGAACACATTTCCCCCCCATTTGTCGACCTACACCATTCAGGCAGTACAGAGAGACACACTAACACACAGTACAGAGAAAGGAAATAGAGTGTGTTCAACTGAAAGCGTGTGGTGGCCATACGCCATAAAATACCACATATCCAAGGAATGCAGGTAGAGCTCTGTTGAGTTTTCAGGCTTTGATAAATTTGTAGTTCCCTGTCTGCCATGTTTGAAGTTCTTTGTAGTCTCTGTCCATAGGTTTCACCTGAACAACCCCTCTGCTGGCCGAGAAAAGGAACTACCCATGGTTTCTCTCACACCCAGCCCCCAGAGCACGCTCGCTTTCAAGGCGTTATGGCCGCACCCAACGTGGGAGGGAGACACGCAGAGAGAGAGAGAAGCCACATTCCACCCTTATCTGTTGTCTTGCACCAAACAGCACCCCGTACTGAGGAGGGAGAGAGAGCGTGTTCTCCCGAAGGAGGGAGAGAGTCACAGGGAGACACGCAGCGGATATTCACATTATGGCTAATTAGTTTTTCTTTAAGTTTATTTATTTATTTTTTATTTATTTTTTTGCCTTCCTAGGACAACAGTAATGATAATCTAATGCAATTGGACTAAAGAAGGTGTTGCTATTAACTAAGTGATTATTATTATTTTCACACAGGAACGAATGATTGGATAAATATGGATATGATAAAGATGAGGATAATAATTAAAAAAATATATACATAAAGTAAAAACGTAATCTTGATAAACTGTACAATAGGACTACACCAATTAAAATATAGGGTAAATCTCTTTGGTCAAGGATGACGGGGATTAGCGCTACATCTGCTGGGAAGGGATCCTACATGCTATGTTGTCAATTTGGATTCGGAAGTAGTGGGTTTACCTTTCAAATGCCACTACTGCTGCTGCAACACTTTAATAATTTTAACTCTGATAAATTACCTTTTTTTTTATAGTTTCCCTGATGTGTATCCAATACGCACACGCTTGGCTGCATAGGGCGGATGGGGCTGAAGACTCTGTCTCCATCCCTCCACTTTGCGATCTATACCACCATATAGGTGGGGATTGATTGTATCCCAGGTATGGCATCCTGCAGCGAGCCAGTATGGAAGGCTGGTTAGCCAACGACGGGTAAGATCCCACCTTGACACCCGGGACGACCTAAGGCAGGCACAGTCACGATTACTTGGCAGAGTCGCTGTGGGCACTGGCTTACTTGATCATGAAGTCACGAGCTGCAACAATCATAGGAAGTGCCGGGTGGGATGTAAGGTGGAGGAGGAACAGGCGTCAGATATGTCAGCTCTGGCAGCAGAGGTGGTCTTGGAACAGGGCATGTCGCATTTTATTTAATTTTTTTACCTTTGTGGTATAGAAGCCCACTAACGCATGTACGTTTTTCGGTTTAGTGCATGACTGGAACAGCGTGGTCTCAGGCGGCTGATGGTAAACCCACCCATATTGGGCTTTGGATTTGGACATACTGGTTTCGATTTCCCTTCCCAAAAGATTGGTTTCAGTTTGCTGATGCTTAAGGTTAGACGTTTCGACGTTGGTTGCACCAACGGCGTTCTTAGATTTGCTTATCATTTAATGCGCATGGTTTTGACCATTGCGCAAGGGGGGCGGTATTGAGGAGAATTAGGACATTTTTTGAAAACAAGGTTTTTCTTCACCATACTTGCAAACAATGATTGACATCCAGCTAAATGAGTGTGAAATATTTGAAAAAACAGTGTTCAACAGATGGGTAGAAGCAGTCCCATCAGAAGACCAAAGTGCGGCTACGGTAATCAAGGTTCTGACTAGAGAAGTCATGCCAAGGTTGGGAATTCCGTCACAAATTAGCTCAGGCGATAGGGCAGTGTTTATTCAGAAAACACTCAAACGAGTGATTTAACATCTGCATGTCAAACAAAGACTAGTCTGTGTCTATAATCCTCAAACCACAAGGTATGGTGGAGAGAGGAATGGGACGCTTAAGACAAAGATTAACAAAATTAAATTAGAGTACTAAATTAAAGGACTAATGCACTACGACTGACACTAATGAGTTATCGCATGAAAACTAACAGAACGACACATCTAACCCCGCATGAAATGCTTAAGGGTCGCCCCATGCCTTCACTTAACATTCGAGGGTGCCAAAAGGGACTTCCATTAGGGTAATTAGAAATAGAATTAAGGAAAATATGTTTGAACATCTAACTGTTGTACATAAGTTTGTAATTCCAGCAAGAGAAACACAAAGTTCCAGGGCCAGAGGAGGAGCCAGATGCAGACACGCCCGGAGCCGACCAACTACCCAAGGATGATGCAATCAGATTTCGGCAGGGTTTGAATCAGCCCTGTTTTGGTGGTCCACTATTAACAAAAATGTTGATTGGATAAATAATATATACTATAATCAGCAACGTTTTGTCAATTTTTCCACGGATAAGGTCAAGGGACTATATAGATATAGATATGCTATTGGCAGAGCAAGGAGGGGTGTGTGGGATGATAAAGACGACATGTTGTACTTTTATCCCCAATAACACAGCACCGGATGGGTCGGTGGCCAGGGTTACAGTCCCTCAGATTAGAGTTGGCAGAGAGCTCCGGCATTAATGACCCCTTCACAGGATGGATGGAGAGCCCAATGAGCGATGGGCGCTACAGGTGCAGCAGGTGCCATCCAAGCTTACCTGGGGATCGAGTATACACCGGAGAGTTTGGACGAGGGACCAACAGAGGGGCCCGACCTGATCCGGCTGGAGAACATGGAACAGACCCCTGCCCCACTGTCCAAGAGCCCCCACGCAATGCAGCGCACCAATACATGAAGATCATCCGGCCCCGGCGTCCTGTTTCCACCACCGTATGCTGAAACCCCACCACCACACCCCCCTCCCCCCCCCGCCTGTGACGTGCTAGTAACCTCTCCAGGTGGGCTGCCCCATTCCCGTCCCCGCCAACGGCACCACCCCCCTCCCATCTGATGCACCCACGTCGCCCGGACCAGGGATCTGCGTTCCAGTACCAGGGGGCTGCGGCCTGTTCCCTTAAGGCTTGAGGGCGCCCCTGGCTGCATTCGCTTCTGTACGCTTCACTGTTTTTAGCCGCTCCCATATCTATCCCAGCGTCTACGCAACCGACGCCGGGAACGCAAATGTTGTTGTTTATATCGCTGTCCCACTAGATGGAGCTCGGGGATACACATGGGCGAGATTCCAGGGGCCTTGATTGCCCGTTTATCAGATGAGGTCCTGAGCGCAGTTGAATAAAAGGGTCTAATGCTCAGGTGGCGCCTTGCGACCACCTGCCCGTGATGACGCTCAGGACTATTCCGTGGTTTCAGTTGTTCCCTTGCCCCGGGCCTACCCTGGATATCCCATGCGTGTGATTGCTTATTGTTACACGACCAGTTAACTCCTCCTCACATTCTTAGTGTGTGGTCATCTAGGGATGGGTTGAGGGGGATTGCCATTCGTTGTGTACCTCATATCTTTCTGATATTATTATTATTATTTAGGGACACGTTTCATGGTTACATTTCTTTCCTGTGATTGTTATTGTGTAGTGTTTGTGTGATTGTTGCATTTTGTTTATATCGTTATTGTTTACTGTTAGTTTTGTTGTTGCATTTTGTTGTTGTTATGGTTTGGTGTTGGTTTTGTTGTGTATCATCTGCTGCCAGTATTGTTGGTATTGTCTGCTCGCGATGTAAGGCCGGGGTGGATGCCACCCCCTAGGTGGGGTGTGTATGGCATACCCATGTCTGAAGCATGGGTAGTGTTTCTCCCACGTGGTTCCCCATACACCCGGTCCAGCGAGTTGTTTTAGTCCCATGCTCATGGTTGTTTGTTTTTATGATCATTTTGCCTTCCTTCTGTTATTTCTAATGGTGTTATAATGGTAGTCCCGCGCTGGAGTCCTATCCCTCGTACCCCTAATGAGTAAAAGTCGTCTTGCGACGACTTGAGGGGGATATGTTGGGAAAAATAACCTGCTGAGTACATCACATGTACATTACAAATATAGCTAACTCCTACCCTAGCCTGATGAGCACATCACATGGCAGTCACATTACAATATAGTCAACTTTTAACACATAACACAAACATGATAATATAGTCAGGTCAAGGCCAGAGCCAAGGCCCCATTTCCCAAGCAGGCAAATGGTAGACACTCAGACAATGCACCAGTCATCCTCAAGAACGTGAGAGCCACATTAAATTATCACACAGGAGACACTTCGGGGGGGCGCTCCCCCGTTTTAATTTATCACACAGGAGACATTTCGAAGCTCTCCCATTGCCTGGGAGCCAAGGCCAAGCAAAAACACACTGAACCACACACACCTCAAACGCACACACCTCATCGAGAGGAGGATACAGCATAAAACTGTATCACACAGGGACTCTGGATCTTCTTCTGAAGCAGACCTTCCACGGAGGCGAAGCTCTGGACGAACCATCAGCGCTGATTAGGGACTTGGACATATTCGATTTCTCACGCTTTATGACTCTGTATAACCGTTGGCACTTTACTTAATAAATCCAAGGTCCTCGTGCCGACAGACTTTATTACCTCTCCGTCTCATTTTATCTGGTCCAGTAACTAGACAGACCGTTTTCCCCCTCACGCCTAAGGAAAACTGCCAACGCTTTCGGTTTATCCCGATCAACTGTGTCAATTCTCATCCGACAAACTTGCAAGGCCATAACTGACTACCTTGGTCCAAAGTACCTCCGGTTGCCATCTACTGTGCCAGAAGTAGAGAAGCTTGTTTCCGGATTCCAGAAGGACCATGGAATGCCCCAATGTTTGGGGGCAGTAGATGGGACTCATATCGAAATTAAACAGCCAGCCGTCAATGCCATGGACTACATTAACAGGAAGAGCAGGTATTCCCTGAATGTCCAAGCGGTCTGCGACCACAAATATAGGTAGGCTAAAGGTTTTCTGCTTTTTCTATAGCCCATATAGGTTTCACTATATTGTTATTGTATACAAGTAAAGCACTCTGTATTTGTACAAATTTAAAATATGCTATTGGTTTGCCTCACAGATTCATGCCATACAATGGCCTGGAAGTGTCCATGATGCACGTGTCTTTGCCAATTCCAAGGTGAACACCTACTTGAAGACTGGCAAGATACCTTCACTGGAAAAGCAGATAGTGGATGAAGAGGAGCCCATACCTGTCTTTCTCTTAGGAGACCCTGCCTACCCCCCTTCTCCCCTACCTCATAAAAGAATATTCAGTTGGAGCAGTACTTTGGACTTTGTTTGTCCAAAGTACTGCTCCAGTACTTTGGACAATGTTCATTTGGTCGGCTCAAGGGCAGGTTTTCAGCCCTGAGACGGCCCATGGACATAAATCTCGCCGACCTGAAAGGGTCATCTACGCTTGCTTCGTCCTCCACAATTACTGTGAGGCCTGGAACGACACTGTAGATCCCCGTGTTGTGCAGGAGGCCATACAGTATGACAGGGATCTGCAGCCTCCCACCCAGACAAACACCTATCTGACTGACTGTAATGAGCTGAGAGGAAAGAGAGTGAGGAGAATCCTCACCAAATATCTTGACCCCTAATGGCATTTGAACTAGACTGTGCACAGGTGGACAGTGTCCAAGGTGGCTGACTACTGGCTGTACATTCTCTTCAGCAAGGTGAATACTGGGTCTACAAGGACACTTTGCACTTTGTAATACGTTGCACTTACATTGTATAGATCGGTATACCTACTTTATATTCAAATACAGCATAGCATTATTTACATTAGGACTCAGTTAAACTAACAAGCACTATGTTCCCTTATATGTTCATTTGAAGTTGATCCTCATGATCAAAAAGTTTAAGCTCAGGTGTGTCGCAACATCAACTTGTTCAGACTGCAAAATTGTCATTTACTTAGATTTTCATTGCAATAGTCAAATCAAAAACCAAACAAGGCAATGAATAATAAAGTGCCATATTAACCAAACCACAGAGTCTCAAATCTTTTTTTACTTCAGGGCAAACCTAGTCATACTTACAGAACAGATAAATTAAACTTGTAAATATGGTTAACAGAGGTTATTCATCTGAATGATAATGTAAACATGAAATGCTTTTGTAAACTTATCTTAACATGTATCATACTTTGTGGCCCATATCACTTTGTAGCCCAATAGTGGGCCTCTGCCTGGTGGTGAGAAAGAATGAACTTAAAGTGCTTAAAACAGTAAAACTAGGCAGGTACTGAACAAAAAAAGTGCAACAAAGTGTAAACAAATTGTGTCGAACTCAGTTTTCCTACCAAGACACAGGATCATGGTCTTCCTCATCGGAGTGTACCTCCAGTAATTGTCTATAGCAGGATTGAGGTGCAGGGCCCATCTGCTGAGCTGTGTGTGAATGTGCGGAGCCCATAGGTGGTGTAGTGTGTGAATGTGCGGAGCCCATGGGTGGTGTAGTGTATGAATGCGCGGAGCCCATGGGTGGTGTAGTGTATGAATGTGCGGAGCCCATGGGTGGTGTAGTGTATGAATGTGCGGAGCCCATGGGTGGTGTAGTGTATGAATGTGCGGAGCCCATGGGTGGTGGTGTGTATGAATGTACTCGGGCCATGGGTGGTGGTGTGAGTGAATGCTGGCGGCATGCTTACTAGGGATACCCTTTCCGAAGGGGAACTGGTATGGAGCCAGTTTCCTGCCATAATTCAAACCTGAAAAGAAAAGTTTCAAAGGCTTGTAAGTCTGGGTTTGAAAACTCAACACCTTGTAAAAAAGGTTTTGCAACACTGAAAAAAGAGATTATAAACTGAAAAAAATTCAAACATATGTAAACATGAGTTTGTGTTCTATTTTTATCTTCATCATTTTCACCAACACATTTTCAAAGTTCAAACAATTTCACCAGCGCATTTGCAGAGTTTCAAATCTGGCACTGTTCTAACTGTGTATTTCATTGTTCCCGGTTTTGAAAGTTTGTAAATGGGATTCTGCAAACAGGTGTTCATACATTGAGAAATAAGTTTTGAAAGGTTGTATATTTAGTTTTAAAAACTTGTAAAGGTGTACGTTTACGCCATTGCAACGTATTTTTTCAGAACTGACTTTTCAGCATTGACTTTTCAGAGATTTGACCACACAGCCGCAAGCTTTGAGTCACGTGAATATTGGCAGTGTTCTGTCACGCATATGTTTTGAAACTCCTGACAGTGAAGTCTGAAGAAAAAAAAAACGTTCCTGGGGGCGGGACCATTTAGCTTTAAACCTATTGGTTTCTCTTGGCGGATGTACATTCCAATCACATTCTTGCCATCGGCAGAGCACTGTCAATCACGCACAGCCCGGTGAACGGCACGTGTACATCCTTCGTCCCTCCCTTATCCCTATGCTGGTGTTGGCGGATGGGGGAGTCTGGGCGTTGGACTGCGACTATGGAGCCAGTTTCCTGCCATAATTCAAACCTGAAAAAAAAAGTTTCAAAGGCTTGTAAGTCTGGGTTTGAAAACTCAACACCGAAAAAAGAGATTAGAACCTGAATAAAATTCAAACAAAAATTCAAACATCTGTAAACATGATTTGGTGTTCTATTTTATCTTCATCATTTTCACCAACACATTTTCAAAGTTCAAACAATTTCACCAGCGCATTTGCAGAGTTTCAAATCTGGCACTGTTCTAACAGTGTATTTCATTATTTCCCGGTTTTGAAACCTTGTAAATGGGATTCTGCAAACAGGTGTTCATACATTGAGAAATAAGTTTTGAAAGGTTGAATATTTAGTAGAGCTGTCAAGCGATTAAAATATTTAATCGTGATTAATCGCATTAATGTCATAGTTAACTCTAATTAATCGCGATTAATCGCAATTTCTTTTTTTCTATGCTAAATATCCCTTGATTTTTTTTGTCCCATAATTCTTCTCATTTTAATTCTCTTATCAACATGGTGAAGTGCATCGGCTTGCCTTGTGCAAATGATTTTTTATTGATGACAACATTGGCATATACACTGATCAAAACAGGGCGATACAAAAAAAGAGCCTATAGTGCAATTAAACGACTGCTTTGAACAAATGTCATTTGAACATAGCAGTCAGGCTACTGCTTCTTTGTTTTGAGCCAAAGAATTTTTTTTTTTTTTTTTGTTATAAAATAATTGCGTTAATCGCGCGATAAAAAAATTAACGCCGTTAAATTTGGTTTGCGTTAACGTCGTTAATAACGCGTTTAGCTGACAGCTCTAATATTTAGTTTAAAAAACTTGTAAAGGTGTACGTTTACACCATTGCAACATATTTTTTCAGAACTGACTTTTCAGCACTGACTTTTCAGAGATTTGACCACACAGGCGCAAGCTTTGAGTCACGTGAATATTGGCAGTGTGCTGTCGCGCACTCGTTTTGAAACTCCTGACAGTCAAATCTGAAGAAAAAAAAACGTTCCTGGGGGCGGGACCATTTAGCTCTAAACCTATTGGTTGCTCTCGGCCAACGTACATTCCAATCTTACTACCCAATTGCAAGTAATATAAACAACACATATGTTAAATTTGTTCACTTTATCTTTGTTTAATCCCATTTATGAATAGAGGTGTCACTCCTTTTTGTTTATTTTTGTATTAAAATGTAACAAAATAAGGAAATGCATCATAAAAAGCCTCCTGTGGACAGGTGTTGTAAACTAGCATTTATGCTAATAAACTGTAAACAATGCATCTGGTTCGTCCAATGACATTGTCATGTCCATGTCCAAATAAAATCTACTATACTATAAAACAGGCATAACTGGGAAATAATCAACATCATTAGAAATGGAAACATACTCAATAACATCTGTCTCAACAACATTATTAAAGCCTTTGAACACGGCCGTTATACATATATCAGACTATACCACACATGAGGGGCAGAGTCTCACTGTGTGTGTATTGTATTTTATGCACTGGTTGCATTTATATTGTGTTTTTCTGTCCATCATGGGTCCACACACTTCACAGCGTTTATTTTTGGCTGACGGGCTGGTCCTACATCTGGCTGCTCACAGGTTGGTCCTGGGGCTGGCTGCTTACGGGTTGTTCCTGGGGCTGGCTGCTTGCGGGTTGGTCCTGGGGCTGGCTGCTTACGGGATGGTCCTGGGGCTGGCTGCTTGCGGGCTGGTCCTGCCTGCTCACGGGATGGTCCTGGGGTTGGCTGCTCGCAGGCTTGTCCTGGCTACTGAAGGGCTAGGCCTGAGGCTCTTTTACGTTTCGGAGCTGGCTGATGCTCATCCTCCTCTTCAAACTCAGTGTCAGACTCTGATTTTTCAGAAATGTTATCCTCACTTTCTGAAACTATTTCCTCTGCATCACCATCCAAACCATCTGTCTCTTCAAATCAACTGTAAGGCAGTCTAAACAGAGAATCGCTTTGCCATCTTGATCAGTTGTGGTATGGAACCACACTGACAGAGCTTTTTTTTAGTGTCAGGTCCCCAAGCTTGGTTCCAGCAAGACAGAGGGTGAAATGTGTGGGAATATGGGTGTAGATAGTGTTGGGTACTCCAATGTTGCAACCTTGTGCGGGAACAGTGGGTGCACACTCTGGGTGCTCACACCAAGGGCCAATTCACAATGCTTTATTCTCTTTTCTCTCTCTCTCTCTCTCTCTCTCTCTCTCTCTCTCTCTCTCTCTCTCTCTCTCTCTCTCTCTCTCTCTCTCTCTCTCTCTCTCTCTCTCTCTCTCTCTCTCTCTCTCTCTCTCTCTCTCTCTCTCTCTCTCTCTCACACACACCACACACACACACACAGGAGGAAGGGAAAATGAGGGTGCACAGAACCTATGATTTCCACACTAATCTAGCTCCGGGTCCACTGGACCCGAACACCCTGTGTTTAATATAAATGTGAAGGGGGGGTATACAGGGGGGGGTCATTGAAAATGTTTTCTGATTTATGTTCCTCACAGAAAATGAGCCAAAGCCAATGAAAAAAATAAATAAATATTTGCATCACTTTTATGAAGCTAAAAACTGAAAACGGGTCCCACAGACCCAAACACCTTATAAGGGTTAAGAACAGCACTTACTTCACTTCTAGACCATGTCCATGTGATGTGATGGTGCAATTATTATTTACCACTTGAACACATTTGAATGTCCCTGGATGCAGAAACGAGTTAATGTGTCCTGAGACCATAGAGGACAAAGACACTGCCAGTACCAAGCATGACCAAAGTTGCAGGAAATCCCACCACATTCTCACCCCAACTAATCTGAATCCTCAGAATTAAAATTTCCCTGGCCAGGCGAATCCCGACCACGCGTCCTGTCCACGCACTGCACTCATGGCGCTATGTAGTACTGCATAGGTGGGGCACGGTTTAGTTGAGGTTGACATAAGTGTCTCACAAGGACATCAGAACTGTTGCTCATTCTGACATGAGCCTCTGCAATTGTGTCCAGCCTCGCACTGTTGCATCTCTCAGCCTTCTCCATTATATCTACAATCTTCCTCTTCATGTCGAGGTCGGACTGCACTGGATCCACACAAAGTTTTTTCTGGAGCCTTTCGCTTCTATGGCCATCGAGCCTTGCCTTGAAAAGAGCAGAGAGAAAGTAACATTCATTAGCTGATGACAGTGTTGGTATTGACAGTGGAAGTAGAAATACACATGGTTCAATACTCCTAAAAGTAAAAAGTCCTTCTACATTTCCACTTATGGAAGTACAAAAGCAGGCCTAATTGCCTTCACATGTAAGGTAGTGTTTTGCAAAAGACTCAACAAGGTACAGTATTCATGGATATAACAGCATGTAACACCATTCTCTAAAGCCGTGCTTATTAAAACAAATACATGCTCTTTCATGTTTGATGTCAAGTAACCTTGAATTTTGACAAGGTTTTCCCCCAAAAGGAACAAAGTAAAGATACAGGAAGTTGATTACAGTATTTAAGTGTACTCCACGGGTCTTAGGTCTAACCATAGACAGTCTATGGGTCTAACAAGCTGAAAAAAAACTTACCTGAAGTAGGCCTCTTCGTCTCTGGAGTGGGCCTGGGCACTCGAGGTCTGGGGGCTGACGCTTTCTTCAGTTTGCTCAGATATGGTCGATTCACTGCAAGAGTCCACTGTGTCGCCGTTGACCTCGGCAGTCTCAATACCATTCTCCAAAGAGGTGGTGGCTGGCGACCCACCCCATATGTCGTTACACAAATCAAAAAATAGTGTGATAACTCGCCCATGGCCACTCTTGCATTGCGTATCCACGGCCCCCCTGTACTTCATCCTAACGGCTTTAAGTTTAGATGCAACTTGGGTTTTAATGATCTCATCAGTTGCATGTGGATATGAAGTTACTCTCAGTTGGCCGTCTGGGGGAGTAGGATACTGCTCTATGAATGCGGTCCATATATCGGTGTATTTGGTCTGGCAGGACTCCCAGTCCACACCTTGTTGCGCCTTCGTTGCTTTGTAGTCCTGTGCAACCTGAAGCAATAATTCCACTTCTTCGTCTGACCAGACGAAATTTTCCTTGTTACCGGCGGTAGCCATGTTTTGTTTTTCGCGGCTTAGGTAAGAGAAGAAGTAAGATTCTATGCATGCGCTCAGACATGGCGGTGTTGTGTGATAGTGTATCACAGCACCACCTAGCCGCCTGGCATGCATACCCAATCGAATTCCACACACTTTTGCGTCACCGTATGCACGCAGATTTCTTCCCGAAAACGCTCGTCTAAACGCGGAATAAAAAGTGAAGACGCGACGCCACTTTTGCGTCTTCTGTTCAGACCGTCATCGTGTAAACGTAGCCTTAACTGCTGTAGGTTAATCCACTTCAAAGTAACTATTCAATTGAAACTTTACCTCAGCCTTTCCCAAACTATTGGTTGGGACCAAAAGAGGGTCGCCAGTTGCCAGTTAGCAGAGTGAAAGGTAATTTTTTTTTCAGTGTTCAACTTGGGTGCATCTCTCTCTACCTCTATTTCTTGCCCTCTCTTTTCCTCTCTCCCTCCCCACCTCTCTTTCTTTTTGTCTGTCCGTCTCTCTTTCTGTCTGTCTGTCTGTCTGTCTCACTTTCTGTCTGTCTGTCTGCTCACTTTCTGTCTGTCTGTCTGTCTGCCTGTCTGTCCCAGCAAAACATCAAATATCTGTAATCGGTCTTGAGCCGAAAAAGTTTGGGAACCCCTGCTTTATCTGGCTGAGTGAATCCAGAAGTGGTCGTATTTTGGTCCCAGCTACTCCACCCTTTTTGCTGAATATCTCCTGCATTTTTGGAGTGTAGAAGTCCAGCTCAGTGAGAAAAGTTCTTTCCAAGGGAACCGTTGTGATTCTTTTGAATTCCTCCTTGATCTGAAAAAAGGAGGTACGATTATGCTATTTGCTTTGTTCTTTTCACGAGCACCATTTCTTAATGGATATATAAATGCAACACACAGACACTTGTTTTACCTGAACTTCAGAGAAAAGTGCAGGCCATCTCTCCCGGAATTCTTGGATGGCGGGGCAGTGCTTTACAACTTCCTGTCTTCGGAAGGAGAAAGATCGTCTCAAAAAATTATACGGAGCTTTGCTGGGGTGTCCATCCTGGCAGAGCTGGGTTAAAAACGAATTGTTTGTTGACCTTTACAGCTTTCATTCTGATGTGAAGTTGCAACTATATACAGTGTGCTGATGTTAGCCTAACTCATTAAAATATGGTAATTATCTGCAGTTTTCATTGAAGTCCAGAAAAAAGTCCTCATTTATGGCCAGAAATAAACGCTGGTCATTACAAATATGATGAGAGGTGATGAATAATCTGTGCTGCACCTAAGGCTGTCGACTTGAAAACCCCTGTGAATGAATGTGTGGATGGATACAGGACAGGGGTGTTTTTAATGTCCCGACAAAAATAAAGCTCAAACCTGCATCTGTGACCACTAATAAGGGAGGCAAATGTGGTGCTTCAAGGTTACCAGATGTCTTCCTGCCAGAGTGTATGCCGCCAAAGGATAAAAATATGAAAGATCCTTTTGCTCAGTTACTTGCTCATGGCTTGTGTTCTCCAACTCAAAACTTCTAAGGTGCTCATTGTACCATTCCATTTTTAGTCTGATGACAAACACTGGTTAGTTATGAACTATCATAATTTGTAGCACCTCTGCAAAGTCTGGCAACCCAGCAGTACAAACATGGCACACAACCATTCCAGAAGCATAGGTTGTCCCTGAACGGTTCACAGAGGTGGCCATATGTACTCTTGAGACACCGGGAAATCTGCACTTAGGGTCATCCTTCAGAACATCCAAAGACACCTCTGTAGTTTTTGCAACCAAGAGTGATGGTTTGACTGCATTCGGTTTGTGGAGATGGTTTGCAATCATGAGCTGGTGATTGTTTGCAAGAGAAAGCAATATTCTTGAAACATCCTGTGTGTCTGACAACTCTCTTGAAGAAGCTGTGCTTTGCGTCGAATCTCATGGTCCACAGAGCAGCTACAGGACCAAATTCTCGGATAAGCTGAGGATAGTGCTCAAGAAAATGGTGCTTAGGAATGAGCCTCTGTTGGGGAAAAGCTTCAAGAAGTCTGCTCCGATTTAACTGTCAAGATAGAAGATACTTTCCTCTGTATGACTTGGTGACATAACAAGCTTTTCAATGCTTTTCAAAGTCATCAGCATGTGCCACGCAGGCTCATTTTCAGGTACTTTCAAACCTATCATCACAGGCAGCAGACGTAGTAGGCACCAATTCTCATGATCATTGCCTCCCACCGATTTACGTTTTGAAAAGTTGCCGGGGACAAGATGAGGGCGATTTGTCTTATCACTCCACTTGTAAGGGAACTGATGGATGACATAATTTAGTTCAATGAGAAAAAAATACTTCTTCTTGATGAGGACATCAAAAGACAATGCCAAATCCAATGGAATGATGCCTTCAAGAAGGTCATGTAAAACATCTGGAGGGTACCCAGATGTAACATGAAAGTCCTCAAGCTTTTCAGAGAGTGCAAATTGCTTTTTCACACCATAGCACGGGGAATTTTTCAGACTTGACCAAGCAGTCTGAACATGTAATGCATGTTGCTCTTCAGTTTTCTGTTGAAAAAAAGAAGATCTCACCTCTCTTGACTGATACTCAGACCGCTCAGCAAGACAAAATCGGCAAGCATTACAACCAGAAAAGCTTCAACAAAGCCTGCAACTGAGTGAGCTCCTAGGTTGTCTGCTACCACACACGCAACAGTTCCTTTGAGAACTTTTCCCAGACCTGGAACAAATAAGCCATCTCTTTCTAAAGTCCTCAGATCCATTAGCAATAACTCTAACACTTTCGGGTATCCAAATGTCTTGGTGTCCACTGCCTTACACAAAACCGCTAAATGAATGGATGATAATGCTGATTGAGACTGTGCTGGAATGTTTCCCACGGTCCAATACGCAGCTGTGACTTTGTTTTTTCCTTGAAGTTCCCAAAGGATTGCACACCTCAAAGTCATCAATGTACAGGATAAGACCAAGTCTGTCCTCTTCAGAGAAAAAAATCATTCTTCTGGAAGTTGGATCCATCATGAAAAGATTGGTACTGTAAGGCTGTTGCCGAATTTCTATCAGTATCCAATAGTTTTTCTTGATTGCTTTTGTTGTTCAGAACCTGTGATAGAGATTGCAATATTGGCATATACTGGAATGATTTGACCTCTTTTTCATCTAGTATATACTCTTGGTTCTTTTGGTTGAAAAATGTTTCTTCATGAATTGTCTTCTCTTGTAGGATGTTGCGAAGGGAACATCGCTTGCCAAAGCTGAGCTTATTGGGAGTGCCTCGCTGAGAATTTTAACTAAATTAGAGATTACAGCTGTGTCCAACTCATAGCTATGCTGTGCATGATATGAATTGAAGCTCATTAACAATTTCATCAAAGCACTTGTTTGACAGATTAAAGGTGCTCTCTAACTTAAGAAAAAGGCTGCCAAACTACTCTTTTATGATCCGAGATAGATCCTTGTCTTCCTCAAACAAAGGTTGAGGATCCTCCTCTTCAGTGTCAAACAATGGCTCATCCTGAGCAACAACTGGAGCCGAGTATTTTTTCAATACTTCATTTTTAAAGTCTTCAAGGCCATGTGAAGAATGTTTCCTGTGGCTGTGCGAGGAGAAGGTTGAATATATGTTTGAGCTGAAGGTGCAGTTTTTAAATGCACATGCAACTACTTCAAGTCTCCTCAAATGGCTTCCAAGATGTTCAAAATATTGCCTTTCTGAATCAAAACAACTGGAACTGCATAGGACACAACTAAAAGATAGAATCTCTTTTGATGTCACAGCCTCAGGGGGCTGCCTGGAAAAATGAATATTAAGGGCACTGAATGTCTTCAATGAACAAGGGCAATCCTTATAAAGGCAAGGCACTGTCGGCCACGGCTAACCATTGGTCTGTAGTGTTTCAACAGTTCTGTCCGTGTGTCACCCTCGAATTTACATATTTTACAAGACCATTTCATCTTTTTTGAATCTGGAAAATACATACTGTTGCAGCAGAACTTTCCCGGTGGAGGCTGCAAAATACAAAGAAATCTAATCATTCACGCAACATACTCAAGTTACTTTAATGCCAGGGATAATGGAGAAGCAGCATTCCTTTGGCTATATTTATATCACTAGAATACATATTATTGCAGAATTCTTCAAGGAAAGTGGTCAAATCCGGATATCTTTTTAAGTTACTTTATTTGTTAAAGTATTTCGGTATGGTAACTATGGAGCAAAAGGAGGTGGAAGCGTATTGAACACGTGCTGAGCGTCTCCCAGCTGATCAAAAACATTAACCCTTTGTCTGCTACAGCTAGAAGATTCTGACGAGTTTGAGCTCACAGCTGACTATTATGGTCAGATCCACGTGGCCTGTGTAAAGTGGGCGGAGCCGGTGTGACCCTCGGCTTCCTCACTTGTCTGTGTTGCTGCCTTCTGTGGATGGAGCAGCTTTGCAGCCTTCAGTAAGGTCCTGCTCCCCTTGTGGCTATGTATAGTATTTACGGCTTATATGTTTGGTCCTGCTTTCTAGGGGCTATGTGGGGGCAGCTCAGGTTCTTAAAATACGTAACAATATAACATCAGATTGTCCTTTCAACTTTTGTATACATTACATTTTATGCGGCGCAACACATAATTGCAAAATTAAAAATATATTCTCCTTCATTTTATTTGGAATAGTATGTATGTTCTCTGATGATGGTAAACCTCTTACAACTTATGAAGTGCAAAGCACTACACTTTTTTTTTTTACCTGAATAGCCAGATGGCTTTGCTTAGGACACAGCTTGCTTTAGTTGCTGCTTTTTAGGGCACTGTGTCTGTACCACTGCTGCTTTGGGTTTAAGGGCAAAAACAAAGACAAAATAATACATTAAAACTACAGAATCATGCAACCAAAATAAACTGTACCACTGTCAAACCAATGTATTTTTGATAATGTTCTGGCAAAATATTTTTAAATGTTGCTCTGATCTAAAAAAGCACATCTTTCATACAAAATCTGAACCATTTCCACCTATATTAAATCAAGAAAATCCTGCATTTTTGGTGCTGTGATTCTGTTCCTCTCCTCAAAAAAAAAGTAGAGCATTACTAGTCTAGATTGATGTCATTAAGAGAGAGCTGTCATATGCATCAAGAATAATGCAGAATCAAAATGTAAACATTGTAAGAGGAAGCAGAATTGAGAACAATGAGGCTTCACATAAAATTATGAACAAAAAAAGACAAGGGAATTAAAAATAAAGGCCTCCAAATAAGGTGATGGTCCATAGGAAGCAAATTATTTTGGATAGATCATATATATATTTTTAAATTCCCACATTAATCTCAATTTCAAATACTTAAGGCTAATCAGTAGCTCTATAAAAACTCTAAAAGACGGAAAATGCATAATTTCAACAAGTGGCTTATATTCTAGGTGCATTCTGGTGGTTCTTTTAGTTTAGTTTTTTAGTAGTTCCTATTTTCGTATTAAATTATATTTAACATGGTAAACTGAGTAGTGAATGAACATCTCTCCTGTCCTGTTTGCTCTGCAGATGCATGGACTGTCTCAGTAAGATTTTAGATTTGTGGCGAACTAAGAGTACCCTGCAAACTAACAACAATGATAGCTTCCTCTTTAGCATCAGGGTTTTGGTGAGTTCTGGCAGAGGGTGCTGTGAAGGTCGCAGCCTCTCCAAGCCGAGACAACGCGGATATTTAAAAGTTTTTTTTCGCCTCCCTTCCCCGCTTCTCTCTGTCGTTGTTAGTGTTAATTATGCTAAGAAAACTCATCATTTTGGCAAACCCACGATTTATTCGCAGCTAGCGAAGGATTAATCATACAGTCAGTCCCGGTTTACACACACACACACACACGTCTCACTGCAGGTGCAAAATAAAAATGTGAGCTGGTTAGCTAGCGAGACGTGTCACACTGGCCACATTATATAAATAAATAAAGACAACTACCGTCAACTTTACATTCAAATAACGTGCTCAACCGTTCTGGAGCTATGCGTTTCATATGCACAAAAAAATACCACTCGTTTTGTATAATAATATATTAAGATAATTAATAAAAAATGATGGTGGAAGTCATAACATGCTATACCCCCGGGGTGCACGACACAAGTCCACAGGGGAGTTGCGTTTAGTGACCATCGTAAAATTAATCTACTGTGATACTATCCTAACTCTGTTACATATGCAGGAAAAACCCTGAATGAATTACCTTATAGATAATTTAGCCGCTCATTCCTCCATTACACCTGAAGCCGTTGTCATCTTTTTGTATTTTGGCGGACAACGAAGCGCATGCGTCCTGTATGCGCGTCACAAGGCACATGCGGGGGTTCAAAACACGCAACACTATTAAAACGTACTTGGTATTTCTAGGTTCATGTGCAATGACTATGAAACCTTTGAATATTATGTGAAAATATATAATAAAACTTACTCTTCCCACACAGGTTATTTATTACATGAATGACAGATACTTTTTACTTGAACAATTCCAGTTCTCACTGATACTTAGAATTACAAAATAAAAATTATTACAGTTAACCTAATTAATATTACTACACCACAAAATAATTTTTTTCACCATAGGCTCACTGAAGTCACTTCTCTAAAACCCAACCCAGAATCTTATCACAAATGTAAAATAAACGGGGTTGTTAAAGAAAATATTTGTGACCAATTAAATGTTCAGTGATGTTCCACACCCTAACATTTGGAGATGGTACTGCACTAACTCGGAATGCTACTTGCGTATAAAAGACAAAGAAGACTGAAATAGTCCAAGAGCCATTTGTAATATAAAAAATAATTTGCCTTTTCCCCATGTGGGTAATAAGGACTCAGCCAGACTATGTTGTTGGTAAACAGTCACAAAGCCTTACCTTGCTATTACTATGGAGTTTAATAACTTAATACATACTATGAGCTTACTATCTAGGTGAATTGGTTTTGGGGAACACTTTCCTATTAACTGTTGAATCCATAAGAGGTAGGTTGCTACGGATGTTAGCAACTATGCTTTTAGGAAACAAACCCCAGATCGGACAGAATTAGATCACTTGGTCATAATTACACACAACACCACGGTGCGTAAAGTATGGGCAGCATTCTGATCTTGACGATGGGGGCGGAAGGACGTTTGTTTTCATCCCCAAACAGCAAGTCTGAAAAAAAACACAAACGTCAGTCTGTCTGTCTGACACTTCCGTATCCCCGACGATGTTCTGCCGTGGCAGTGACTTAATATGCCCTTACAAGCGGAAAACTTTCCTCCTCTCATTATTATCTCCCCATCACTCCTCCCCCTTCCTTTCAACAGGAGAGGAAAAGTTAGGTCTCTCTCTCTCTCTCTCTCTCTCTCTCTCTCTCTCTCTCTCTCTCTCTCTCTCTCTCTCTGTGTCTCTCTCCCTCTCTCTCTGTGTCTCTCTCTGTCTGTGTGTGTGTGTGTGTGTGTGTGTGTGTGTGTGTGTGTGTGTGTGTGTGTGTGTGTGTGTGTGTGTGTGTGTGTGTGTGTGTGTGTGTGTGTGTGTGTGTGTGAGATTGCTGGGGGTGGATGGATGCTGCTGATGGTACAGATGCCGTTGATCTCATGCCAAAGAGCTAATTGACCTTCTGGATGCTGAGGACTGCAGTGATTTAAATAAATTGTTGCTCTTGTTATTACTAATTAGAAAATATGTGGTTGGTGGGGGTCCAGGTAGGCTGAACAATAGGACATAGATCAACATTACATTTGCCAGTAGTTTTCTTTCATCGGACACACTGGTCAGGTTTTGTGTATCAGGTATCAATACGGGACTGTACGACTGTTCTATTCCTGCTGTGTAATGTCTAGTGAGTTTGTCGCAATGCACTAACTTCCTCGATTACTTATTTTAACATATGCCGAGATGCAATGAAGACAGTCAAAGAGCTGATCAATACAATCAGAGAATCACCAAAAAGACTGGCATGGTGAGCAGTGTGAAGTCCCTTTTTGCGTACTACGAGAGCCTGGCGAGTTACTTCCATGATTTCTACATTTCTAAATGAGTGACTGAAATGTTATTAAGCTAGGCCTACGCCAATGTATTTTGGCATATTTATGGAAAATAAGTGCGGCCACTCGTAACGCGCTTGTCAAACATATTTTCATATTGTCATACATATTGATGGAACAAAAGTTTGAAAATTCTAATAAATTACAGATAAATTATGCGTAAATAATTCATGAACTATTGTTCTGAACCTCAAATTCTGAAAGTAGGACTTTGGAGAAGTGATATAGCCTACTTTTTGGTGGAACGCATTTGAGCTAAACATTTATGACCCCCCACACTGCCTATTTCGTAATGAAGCAAGCATTTTTTTCTCTACATATAAGCGGTTTTCACACATGTCCTCCACATTTTTGCCGCATTTGTATATGAGGAGATTCGACCCTGAGGGTGATTCACTCTTAATGCTTTATATGCGGATATAAATGTTTTTTAGACATCAGTAGAATCAATGGGGGGTTAAGGGGGATGGGCTTGCAAGGGGCATGATATGACATAGGGTCTAAGTTTGCAAGAGGCGGGATAAATGCGGCTGATGTCACTGTAGTTTGTTTTGGTTTGACCACAGACAAAATGGAGGCAGAAGGGGCAGAACCCCTCGCGATCATCTTAAATGTTGCTAAAATTATGCATCATATACTCCGTTGCATCCACAAAATTCGAAGCATCGATCGAAGAAAGATTGGAGCATGAGTTAGACAC
Organism: Gadus morhua; assembly: GCF_902167405.1. NCBI lineage: Eukaryota > Metazoa > Chordata > Actinopteri > Gadiformes > Gadidae > Gadus > Gadus morhua. Next base: position 24,676,437 of record NC_044055.1, on the reverse strand, counting down.
AAATAGAAGAAACAAAGGAGAAAATACTACCTCAGCGGTAGTATTATTCAGGAGACTTTCAGGGTACGAATGTCAGGATATGTTGTTCACACATACGGCCCAGCAGGAGAATATCAGGACATACACGTGTGTCTGAAGCTAGTGTGTGAGCATTTGATTACATTATAAAATGAGTCAATTTATGGGTTTAAGGGGTAATTGTTCAATGGAAAGTGCAGTATACTATGCATGCAAATCAATAATTCAATAACATTTACTGTTATTTAGGGCTCAAAGTGCATTGACATTTAAGAAAATTCATGGCAACTACTATTGGTTAGTTGAATAATAATGATCATCATTGTGATTAAACATCTCTTCCAGTGTCCTGGCCAAGACAGGCAGCAGTAGCCTACAGGCACATAGGATACACAAAAATAAAACAACTAAAACAGTCCACAGTGGGGAGGGGGGGATATCAATATCGCAAGACATTTGGGGAGGCTCCAGGAGGAGGGAAATATTAAGTTTGAGCAACAAAGTGTAAAGACATTTCGGGAGGCTCCAGGAGAAGAGTAATATTTGTGTTGATGTGCGGTATGTGCCTGTTCACGTTCTTGTGTGTGAGCAGAGGCGGAGTAGCCATCGGGACGATCGGGAGGTTTCCCGGTGGGCCGGTCCACTTATGTGGGCCACGGCAGTTATTCTGGCAGCTGGCACGCCCTCGCGGCCGCTGCGTAGTGGTTCACGCGAACGAGCAATCCCGAAATGCACGAGATCTCCGTCAGGATCCCCCATTGTATCCAGCTGCAGCCCCGGAGAACGACACCCTGGCGTGACCCCCCTCGCAACCTTAACCCCCCCCCTCGGGATTCTTCGTCCTTCGTCTTCGTGTGCGTGCTTCCGTGTATGTGTCGCTGCCTTTGTGTTGACATGCGGTGTGAACGTGCTTGTGTGTGTAGTGTGTGCGTTTCCGTGTATGTTCGTGCCCATGTGCGTGCTTGCGTTTGTGTTCTTACCTGAGCGCGTGCCGATGCTGGAGCCGTTAAACGTCTTACCTGCGCGCGTGTGTGTGTGTGCCTGCGTAGGTGCGCGCTTACGTTTATTTGTCGCTGCCTTTGTCTTGACGTGCGGTGTGTGAGCGTGCTTGTGTTGGTATGTGTGTAGTGTTAAGACCCTGCTGGTCATTCCCAGTAGCACCACGTGTCTAATGCCTGGTGGGGCCCAGCCCCTTTGTTCTGTGCTGCTGTTTCTCCATCTGCCGAGCATAGAGTGTGCCATTGGTGCAGGGATTAATGGGCGTCCCTATAAGAAGTAGTTAGACAGTAGTGAGTGCGCATTAGGGCTGTCAACGAATATTCGAAGTTCGAATATTCGTTCGAAATGTATCCAAAAACGCGAATTCGAACGTGAAAATTAATATTCGAATGTGAAAAAACACTCCCGCGGTACAAGCGCCTCTATCTGCTTAGTGAATGAGCCTCTGTCTGTTCGCGATGTCCCTCATAATATTCGAATGTGAAAAAACACTCCCGCGGTACAAGTGTAACAGACGAGTATTGTGAAGAGCGAATGTATTTTATCCCCTCGGGGTTTCCGTACTTGGATATAGGTATTCCAGCTCGGCTATGCCATTCAATAAGCATCCGAAGTAGAGCTCAGGGAGCTAGTAGTCTGGCTGGTGAAAGCTGCTATAACGCAATGTTCTCGGCAAAGTCCGAGACAGCTTTTTTTTCATGAATCCGAACGGTGCGTAGTGCTGGCCCTTTCGCTGGCATGGTGGAAGACGTAGGCGACATGCATTTTTTTCTTAATCGATTTTAATAGGCCTTCTCGATAAATGGTAAGCAAAGCAAGGAACGTTACCACTAGCATACTTTGTAACGTTCAGAAGCGGGCGTCTTCTTCAGATTACTATAGTTTGCGCGCTTGCAGGTGTGGTGGTGAAATGCAAGCGATACAAAGTTGTGGCTTTTCATGATTAGGCCTCCACGTTACTGGGCTGTTTATATGATATACATATATCCCACTAATTTGAACCATGGTTTTGTCGCATTATTGACATATTGACGGCAACTGCGTAAAATAGGCAACCAGATATTCGAATAGTTCGAATTCGTGATTTTTTTCCAAACGAACATTCGAATGTCATTTTTGAGCAATTTTGACAGCCCTAGTGCGCATGTGTGTGCATTTCCGTGGGTGTTTGTGCGCAGGTGTGTGCTTGCAGTGTATATATGCGTTTGCGCTTGGCACATGCGTACTCGAGTAACTTGAGTAACTGGTGCGACAGGCCTGCTATTATAGTAGTATATGCGGTGTGTGCGTGCCTGCGTGTGTGGGCATGCTTGGCACATGCGCACTTGACCAAGGGCTGAACACAACTCGTGGTTTCAGCTCTTCAAGCCAATCACCTTCCCCGGCTCCCATGCTTTGAATCATCTCTGAAGTCGATGAGGCAGCTGCCTTAAAGGCTGATTCCACCGGACGCATTATGGCAACGTTATGGCTGCGGCACGTCTTGGCCGCGGTCACCGCAGCAGATAGGTTCCACTCTAATCAATGAGACCATTTCCACCGGGCGCGGCTGCGGAACGTCTCAGCAGCGTCCAAGGAGCGGCTTGCCGTGCTGCAGTGCTAGCATTTCTATTTTTGCCGCAAGCCGTTGCTGAACCGCGTCAATTTCAACAGAGCAGATCGAGCAGGGCAGGAAGTGAAAAAGTAAAAGCCATAGAGCATCCGGTAAATTTTCAAAATAAAACACAATACTCAGCTCATGTAGCCTATCACAACGTCATTTATGTACCAAATCATCCTTTTTATAAGGGCAATGGCCGGAAGGACAAAGCGTGGCATTTAATTGCAGTCGTTTTGGGAGTGGAAGTTGTGGAAGAGTACATTAGGTTTAGGATTATCGCGTGATCTTGAGATCTCGCGTGAATACGGCTTGCTCGCAAGGCACGTTTCGCTGCTGTAACGCGCCCGGTGGAAATACAAGCAGGGAAGAGTCGCAGCCGTTCCGTGCCGCAGCCGTAACGCTGCCGTAACGCGTCCGGTGGAATCCCCGGGTTAGTCTTGCGGCTTTCTCAAAAGATTTACACACACATTCAAACATACATGCACATGTGCTCACGTATGCACACACGCACTAACTTGGACACTAGGGCTGTAACGATACGCGTATCGAAACCGAAATCGCGACACTCAAAGCCACGAACCTGTCTCGCGGTGTGAGAAGGCAGAAGCGCGATATGCCCTTTCTAACTCCGGTCAAATTGTCAGATTGAAATGTGCTAATAATTGTTTAAATAATAGTCTGCTGACAGCGGCCCCTCCTATCGATGCCGTAAGTATGCGACGAGATGCCCTCTCTGTGATTACAGCTCTCCGTGGCCGTCGAAGTCCTCATATGCGATATGAACGACATTTATCCAGAGTGGGCCAAGCGCGAAAAAAATTGCCTCTGTGATCCTGTCTCTATTGTTTTGTGTGATTTGACTGGCAGTATGTCTGCTTATAGGAATGAAGCGGCCACCGATTATTGACAGGATGGGTACTTTATTCTACCGGACCCGTTCGCTTCTTTACTAGACACACGCGCTACCGCTCGCTCTCCTCGCTCGTCCACTCACTCGCTGACGTCACTCACACACGCATACGCACACTGCCAATCTCGCGCACACACATATGCTACTCGTAACACTATGCCTCGTTATTGCGACGTTCATGTTAAGACGTTCATGTTTTTCCCCATCTATTGAAAGTTAGGCTATTAAACATGTTGCACTCTATACGGCCTGATTATGTCATTATTTAAGCTACATAGCCTAATAAGAAGCGCTACTAAGGATATTTGACTAAACCAACCAAACAGTTGAGGGTTTTTGCCTACCAGCAAAAAGCATCCTCCACCTGCAATCTTTGGTTATTTCTTTATTAATTCAGCTATACTTTAATAGTATTCTTTCTGTTCAAATCTGTTCAGTGTTCCAAGTTATTTGTTATTAAATGGTACATTAAGTTAATTGGTATATAAGTGTTGTTTGAATAAAATGCTTTTTAAATTTAAAAAAATCGTGGGATGTATCGAATCGTGATACAAACCGAATCGTGAGTTTCTGTATCGTTACAGCCCTATTGGACACACAAACAAACACATACACATTTGCACTTGGATATGCGTGCATGGACACACACACTTGTTCAGAGACACATATGCAGGGCCCCGTTTCCCGATATCGATGGATCTTCGCTCGTAAGATGGTTCGAAAGAGGGATCTTTCGAACCATCGATAATTTCTTTGGAGCGTTTCCCGAAACTCCTCTTAATGTGAACGCGCATTCGCTGCACTCAAGACGATTTTAGGATTGTACCTGTCCACTGACATGGTGCTGAAACGGGCTATGACGCAGGGGGAGACGCAGGAATGTCGGAGGAAAATGGGGTTAAAAAGGGTTAAAATATCTCCCCATCAAGGCCAACCGCAGAGTAGCCCACGAAAAGAATAGATTGCAATAATATGAATGCTAAAGATATTAAAACACAATTGATTAAGCCTAGGCCAACATATATAGTAGTCCTAATCCTGAGCGCACGATCGGGAGGTGGAAATTGCGCTTTAGATGCCTTCACAAGTCCAGCGGAGGGCTCCAGTTTTCACCGGCCAAGTCATGCGCTGTGATATTTGTGACAGCTATGTTGCACAACATTGCAGCTAAGGCTGGGGTAGCTTTGGTTGAACCGGAGGACATTGAGGACGATGACGACAAGGAAGATCGGTGTGAGGACGGCCGCCCTCATAACTACGCGGCTGGTTTTCATGCACGTCGAAGAGTGATTGAGACTTTTTTTTAACCCCCTCCACCCTCCCACATGTCACTAAACATTCCCGTCAACGTGACCAATCCCCACTATATCCCAGCCTTTTGCCTGCTCCTTTGCTTGTTTTTTATAAATAAATATAATATTTTTTTTTATTTTTATTTTATTATTATTATTTTTTTTACATTATTTTATGCTACGTTTTATGAGTAGCCTATGTCAGTCTGCACAAATCCCCCCCACTTTCTCTCACACATTTTAAGTGCCCTGCCTGCTCAAACATTTCCTGGACTGTCTCTCTCAAACTAAGAACATAATGGCCCACATTAGGCTCAGACGCACGTGATACACCATTACCAATGTGTTATAATAAAACGCATCCAATACTAGGAATGTCCGCTGGCTACGCCACTGAGGCTATAGTAGGCTAACGAGGCTCTTAGCGTCCTACGAGTACCCTGGAGCACTCGTTAGCTACTCGTGACTCGTGAGCGTTTTTAAGACGTGCGTTACCAAAGATGCTTTCGGGAAACGGTGTGAAAACTGTACGATGCTCTTACGACCCACTCTGCGATCCACTTAGGCTAAAGATGCTTTCGGGAAACGGGGCCCAGGGCTGTAGTGGAGGGTAAACGCACGTAAACGCCGTTTACGCACCTCTGGAATTTAGGAAATAGCGTTTACGCACCTCTAAATAGCGTTTACGCACCTCTAAGTGGCGTTTACGCACTTCAAAGTTCCCTGTGCCTTGTATTCTGCCATTGGAATAATCGGATATAAATTTAGTGTCATTTTAACACCTAAAACAAAGTTTCAAATTGTTGAACAAATAAACGCTGTAATCTGAATAATTTTCATCTGCGCTGTTAGGCCTATGCTATTATGGTCTGTGATCCTCCAATCAGTGCCTTGCGGCTGCGGCGGCGACACCAATCAGGATCCAGGAAAATATGTAAACACATGGCCCTACGCGTTGTGGATTATCATGCCTGCCTACCTGTCATTAATAAGCCATGGATATCAGGCGATTTTTGAAGAGACCTTCAAGAAATTATGATCAAAAGAGATAAGAAGTCTTCGATTGGATATAAATTAAATAAAAGCATGGTCTATTGAGACCCACTCCAACAGATGCCCGAACAAGGCCTCAAGTACAAAGTAAGACTGAAGATGATCAATTCACATGAGTTGTTTTTGTGATTTATAAATCAATTTTACTTGACGGACTACTTAATGACTACGAGCATTCAGATTGGCCAATGCGTAGTCATGCTATCCGTGTACTGCCCATGTCAAGGTGAGCGAAAGTCAGTCAGAGTTTTACTATCCATATCAAACTTCGGTTTTGGCGTATCAACTTCGCTATAGCTCGGTCGCTATGTTAAAGCCTCAATTTGGAGATGCGAGGTTGGCGGTTGCAGCCGTGGACTCCGCAGCTGAACCGTGGATCGGGCGGACAAAAACGCGACAAAAATATATATTTTAATATATATATATATTTATTTTTATTTTATATATTATAAATATTTTTATTTTATTATTTATTTTCTTTTAAGTTATTTTCCAAGCAAACTGGCCTGTTCCCCTAGAGGAACCGTATGGGGAATCCAAGTTGAAACAACTTGCCCAAAGGTTCAGACTTAATGACAAATGAAAATTCTTGAAGGCTATAGGGATTTTAAGGATAACTCAAGCATCATTCCAGAAAACCTTGCACCACTCCTGAATATCGACCATCTCATTCCAGTTAGCACTGCTGAGTGTGAGAGGGGGTTCAGCTTAATGAACATCATAGTGTGCGTCTTGAGATGCAGTCTGCACTTCATGGTCACAGTGTCGTCCTTGATGTTTATTCAACTGAATGGCCCACCACTCACAAAGTTCAATCCAACACGTATGTGAAGTCCTGGCTGGTCAAGCACAGGGGAGCCATGAACCCCAGAACACACCCCTGCAAGGCAGGACCTGACGTGGAGGACAAGGAGGCCCTCTGGGCACTACTGTGAAAAGCATGCATACTAATACACACACATACACGCATGCCATAGATATAGTTCTTAATCTACGCATACCTTTCTTTACTGTTGAAATTTGAATAACTTGAATAAACTACAAACACATTTAATATGACTTTAATTGATAACATAATGGAATATAGCCAGGCTAGCCTTACAGAGTCGCAACACTTTGCGTTGCATTGCGTTGTGTCGAGGTCGGTCTGATCACAAAATTCATAGTTTACCCACCTCTAATTTGACCACTACAGCCCTGCACATATGCATACATATGCATACACACACTTGGACAAACACACGCCTGAAGACACACATGTGACACAAAGTGCATACACTTAAAGGGGACTCATTATACCACCAGGTGTGAGTGTGATTAGCCTTACAAGCCGTTTCGAAAATCTGCCTAATATGACATCACTAGTGGGTGTGTCCACCTAGATCTGTGCTGGATAGATGAGCAATGTTTACTTCAGTCCACTGGCTAGGCTGGTAGATAGATCTATCCAGCACAGATCTAGGTGGACACACCCACTAGTGATGTCATATTAGGCAGATTTTCGAAACGGCTTGTAAGGCTAATCACACTCACACCTGGTGGTATAATAAGTCCCCTTTAAAAACCCAGATGCAGATGTACCTGACACTTCTCTCAGGCAGTTCTCCTGTCCCCTCGCCTAGTATCAAGCTGATCAGGCTGGGAGGGTGGAGGTAGAGGAGGAGGAGGAGCCAACATGCTGGGGTGGGATTCCATATGAGCCTTTGTGACAAACTCGTGTTAACATGCGGGTGGGGGCAGGGAACTCTAATTTACGCTTTTTCACATTCACAGTGGTGAGAAAGAAGGGGTGTAGTAATTTATGAGGCCATGTTAGCCGATTCATTAGTCTGCGTCGTAGCCTAGCTGTGGAGTGTTAGCCTGTGATCTAGCCTTTGCGTTAGCGTCTGAATTAACCTTTGTGATAGCGAACACACACACACAAACATAGACACATACGGAGACACATATGCAGAGAGATATACACACACATCACAGATGTATGTGTGTTATTCCAGGTCTGGTTTTAAGCAAAACAAACTCTTCAGTCTGTCTGTCAGTCTTGACATCCCTATCCTCAATGAGATTCTTCCTCTACATGCTGTCAACTTTCCTCTCTCTTGTGATGCCCTCCCCTGAACTCCACCCCCTTCATATAGCGGTTTTACACTCAAACCTTTACCTTTCCTGTGTTGGTCCAACTGTGTGTGTTCTCTCTCTCTCTCTCTCTCTCTCTCTCTCTCTCTCTCTCTCTCTCTCTCTCTCTCTCTCTCTCTCTCTCTCTCTCTCTCTCTCTCTCTCTCTTAGAAGCTTCCGCCATTCATTATTATCCATCCAGTTTGTTCTCCCTTCGATTTACACTTAATGAACCTTAAAGTGGAAATGAAGCACTGAGAACTGTGTCAATTTTTTGTTTGTTTTTTCATTTTTGGAAACACATGGATTTTCATCAATACTGAAATTCAAGTAGTTTCACCGTAAAATGACATGTTTATAACGACTTTCGCCTCTAGGGCGCAGCCATGTTTTAAAAACGCAGGCGCTACGTCATAGAATGGTTGGCTCTTTAAAATAAACATGTCGGATATTGGAAGAAGAACAGGGGGGTCCTTTTGTATTGCCCCTGGCTGCTCAAACGAATTTTATCGGTTAAAGGAGAGCGGTAGAATAGTTCATTTCCATGTAATTCCCGTCAAGAAGCCTGAAGTGCTCCGAAGATGGTTAGCTGCATTAAAACGCCTCAGCCCCCCAATGGGACCAGGGCAGAGAGTATGTAGCGACCACTTTATAGAGGCTGATTACATCGAAGAGGGAGCTTTTTCTGAAGATGGGAGATTTGTTCGCCGTCCCACCAATCGCCTGAAGCCAGATGCTGTGCCAACTATTTTTAATTTTAGTGGATATAGTGCTGGAGACTCGGACATACCCGTCAGATCGGACCCGGGCGCTGCTCTTATGCGCAGCGAAAGAGCACCGAAACGTGCTTGCCAGGCAGAGGAACGAGAGGTACACTTAGCTTCTACTACTAGAGAAACAGATAAATTAGTACAAGTACACTCACTGTTTGAAGATTGTCTTGTTTGCAGACTAGCTCGCTCCATGCTCTTGATAATTTCTAATCCATCGCCAAAATAATGCATTGTTATCGGAAATAATCCATTTGCAAACACCGTCGGTTGCACTATTTTCGCATATTCACGTGCACACCCAAATGGCACGACAATTACTTGTATCATGAAATTAACAACTGTAAGGCAGCGTGGAGCCCAGCTGCTGCACCCGTGTACTTTACTTTTCTTATCTTATTATATTATAATAATTATTATATATATATATATATAAAAAATATAATAATATATGATGTGCAATATACATACATATCTTACACTGCATTACTACAGGTTCATTTCATGGCAGCAGACACTCTCCATGTCAGTGGACATAGGGACACAAACCCCACACAAGCACCACCGATTGTTTCCTGTGCGCTCAGATACATCTCTCTCTCCTTCATCTATTTCTCCTCCATAGTCAGGCTCTGTTGGGGGCACTAAAACTCCGACTTCTCTTACTGGCTCAAAAGCATAGGCAATTGGATGCCTGCCCTCATTGGTGGGTCTATCCCATTCGTCCATATCCATTTTATTGAGGCAGTAAGCTACCTGTGAGGCTATGAGCCGCTATGTAAACAACATAGAATGTTAATACCAACCATTCTCGTGACGTCATCGTATTCTGAAAACAGAGATGGCGGCGCACAGGCTGAAAACATTGTAATTAATGCAACGTGTTTGTGCTTCATTCTGAATAACGGGACATATTTCCGACTTTATTTGTATTTATGGTATATTTAAATATTTAACTAGTGCTATAAACATGTTTTATTTGATTGCTTCCTTTCCACTTTAACCTTAATTAAGTAACGAGAATAAAAACATGCTGCCACAGGAGAATATGATGCGCCTCGCACCCTCTTAGCCGCTGTCAAGGTAAGAACAAGGCGTCCACACTACAGCGGTGCATAAATTAGTCAAATGACAAATGAATTATGTTGAAATATTGTGGTGGCCCAGCCGCTGAGCAGTGCCCCACATGGCAGGCAAAGGCAGGCAAGGGGTGTGGTGTTGGATGGGAGGTACTTCTCTAGAAGCTGTGTCATAGAGACCCCGCCCCACTCAGGTGTCTCAGCTTACCACTCACAGGTGTGCTGAGTTAGCCCTGTAATCAGGAGGCCTTTTAACTCCACCAGAACAAGCTCGAGACAGACTGGCTAGAGGAGCGTGTGGAGACCAGGGACATGTTAGGCCAGTTTCATGGTAAGAGGCCTGTGACCCACCCTCTTGATGAATCCAAACCGCATCAATGAAATTACGTCCAAGTGGACCAAAGAGCTGTTTGTCGGTGTGTGAATTGTGTCGTGCTGAAACCCGAGAGAAGGCCTGCAGCTGAAGAGGAACCCCAAAGACTCCAAGAGGAAACGAAGAGTGGCAGTCAGTGGCAGGGACCACAGACCCCACTAACCTTGGCCTGTCTCTCTCTCCCATCCCGTCGTCAGAAATAAAGCCAGCTCTTAAAGTTTAATGATGCCTCACTCACTGGTTCCCACTGCACCACTGGGCATGTGGACATCAATCTTAAATCATGGCCTATGGGGGGGATTCCAGAGACAAGATTTAGTTTATAGAAAATACAGAACAGGGTTTCATTTTGAAAAGGCATTGTCCACGTTTCTTGTAGGACAAATGTACCTAGAAGTAGGAGCCTCCTCTTTCTGAAACCACTATGTTGCAAGAATGAGATCCATATTCTTCAGTGGACTTCATGTACTTGAGCTTCAATGGTCGAGTCACGGGAGAGGAGAATAGGAAGAGAAACACTCCCCGTGGCATGTTGCACATCCATAATGCAGGCATGTTAAATGCACACACGTGAGCGTAGAGCTAAGGCCCGCCTGGATCACAGCGGTGGGTTTGAGCCTTGATGGTCAAATCTTTGGCTGGACTCATAAGCAAATGTTTCATAGGGGGTGGCCAGACGGGGCCCTGATACTGGGGTGCAAACCAAAAGCCATAACTCTAATATGCTGTTGTAGTGCATAGGCTAGTTGAAAGCAATGTCAATATGAGAGTTTAGGAATTGCGAACTACAGGGTCATCAGATGCTACTTAAATGATAGATATAATCTAGCAGGATGCATCACATCAGTTCAGATAAAATGTTGAGTTCCACAACAAATCTGATTCTATGTGTTATGTATCTGTCTTTATATGTGTTAGGGCAGGGGTGCCCAACCTTTTTCGACCCAAGATCTACTTTTCAAGTAGCCAACCTCCCGAGAGGTTGTTGGATTCATCAAGAGGGTGGGTCACAGGCCTCTTACCATGAAACTGGCCTAACATGTCCCTGGTCTCCACACGCTCCTCTAGCCAGTCTGTCTCGAGCTTGTTCTGGTGGAGTTAAAAGGCCTCCCCCCCCCCCCCCCTGGGGGGGGGGGGAGTTCGGAAGTGTTGGGGTCTCTTAGAGGACCCGTCCTTCATGAAAGCCCTAACGGGTACCTAAGAAGTCCAGAAGGGAATGGAATGACCGGAAGGGATGGGGTTTTTCACAGATTCTGTAAGACCCATCCCTGTGAAGCCTCTAAAAAAGGTCTCGGGCTTATGTCAGCTCCTCGACCGGTTGATCTGTTAGAGGCTCACCATTTCGGTGTTGAGCTGAAGATAGAAAGGGCGGAAGAGAGCAGTCATGCCCAAAGAAAGAAGCACCCTTCCTGAGAACCAAGCCCTGCCCGGGTGTGGATATGGTCTTCACCATATCGCACCTTGAGTCTACCTTGTGCATGAAATGTGTTGTCGGAAAAGGAAGGGTGGAAAAGAGTAAAACAATATAAAACCCTTCTGTGCAGGTGAAGGTGAGACCCTCTGGTTGGTTTCGGGAAGGAGGGAGTGTCTAATTTGGCCATAGAGTCTTCGTGGAAGATGTCTGCCAGAAGCCCATCAGATACAGGCGTGGGTCAGGTTGCAAGACCCGCCACGCCGCCCAGCTTCAAGTGGTCTTCCCCTGGAGATGGCGATCGGGAAAGACTAGAAGACCCTCGTGGGAAAAAACTTGAAGGAAATATGGGCTAGGAGATGGACGTTGTCGGGTAGGTCACCTAATGGTGCCGCCCCGTCCAGCCTCCGAAGTACCATACCTCTGGCTAAGCGATGTTTGAAGCGACTGGACAGCAGTCTGACCCCCAAGCGGGGATTTGTCAGTCCTGGCGTGCTCACACGCAGATGCCTCTCCGACAAGATGTGGAGGGCTGTGCGCCCCCCTATCCGCACTGCGGCAATGGGTTCAGGCTCCGGTCCAAACGCGCGCCCGGTGAAGGCCTCTGAGACACATGCTGGCAGAAAGTGTACCTCCAAGTCCCGTAAGGGATATGGTGGATCCCCACTTTATACCGAGCTGTTGTCTCCGATGCAGGACTCGAGATGGTCGCTGTCAAGCGCACCACTGTCTAAGGAATTCTTTCAATCGAGCACTCGTTCCAAGAGACTCCCTAGGGTCGATAGAGAAACCCTGAATGCAGGCATGAATGGACACGCGGAAACAAAGGCGGGTACGTCTGTTTTGAGCCTTCGAAGGAGACTCTTTGGGGCCGCGGTGGCCCGTAAGAGTATGGCCCTTTACTCAATCAATCCGGGTGTTGCAGGGGGGATATTGTCGAAAAGAACGCTGGTGGAAATCAGCTTCCCCTACCTAGCACAAAAGTGCGATCTCTGTGAAGTCATCTTGGAGACTGCCGTCCTTTGACCCACCCACAAGAGTGCATGGCTTGAGCCGCTCGACTCTTTTGTGCTCCAAATGTGGAATATCTCGAAAGAGGATGCAGGAGATCCAATGCCATGCAGCCAAGTGTACAAACAAATCGAGAGTGACAAGGAATGGGGAAAGGTGTACACTGCATGATAAGGTATGCAAATCCAAGAGTGGCGTATCCCTTCACATGAGATCGGCTCATCCCGTAGCCTACGCTGCCCAGAAATAAGCCAGGGTAGAGCGACAATCATCCCCCCTAAAGAGAGGGAGGTGGTCTGAGTGTGAGGTTGATGCCCTCCAGACACTTTGGGAATTGATTGGTAACAGGGCTTTCCTTGAAACGGCTTGTACGCGCATTCCCGGGCGTACAAAAGAACAGATCCGTGCCAAGGTGCGCCAACTTGGCAAAAGAAGGGCAGGGATACCCCAGTACGTGGAAAACCCTCAAAATGTCAGGGCGAGACTCATTAATGAATTGAAAATGGAAAAAGCGCGGCCGTTCCTTAAGCCCCATGAGTATCCTCCGAGCGTGTGTCCTTCGTGCCCTGGCCAGGAGTGGGAATCACTTGGCGATGAAATCGACCCTCACTCCTACGGTTGAAGAGAATGACTCTACCCTGGATGACCTGACAGGGATGGTGAAGTTGGGTCTATGGCCGAGTGGACTATCGAGGAGGAGGAAGTTACTGAGATGCAAGCGTTTCATGGGCCGCAGGGTCACCAGTAATCCAATGTTGAATCACAAGGAATTGCAAGAAAGATTCAACAAGGAGACTGGTAAGATAGCTTGATTGCTGCTGGATGGCAGCGAACACAGAATGTGTCCGATAAGGATTAGGGACGTGAAAGGGCACTTCAAGGGCAAATAGGAGGCTGAGGGCACGTTTACAGGTCTAGGTCAGTTTAGTTCCATGGAGGTCTGTAAGAATGTTTACCTGGGGAGACCCATCTTACAGGCTGACGTTTTAAAGATGCGTAAGCGCATCAAAACGGTTCAGCTGCAGGTCCAGATGGCGTCACTAAGGTGATGTTGGTGAGATGGGACCCCAAGTGCAAGACTGGTCCGACTGTTTAATAGGTTCTTGATAAACAGAACCATGCACAAATCCCTGAAGTTGAACAGAACGACCCTTCTTCGGAAATCGAAAGATCCAAACCGAAAGACTGTCTGTTGCCAACTGGAGGCCTATAACCATAGGTTATATGGTCCTCAGACTCTTCTCGTCCGTCCTTCATCACCGTTTGGCCAGTGCTTGTCCTACTAGTGTGCGGCAAAAGGGGATTTAGAAAACCCCTGGTTGTTCTGAAAACCTGCTGTTAATAGAGGGGGTACTCAAGATGAGTAAGGAGATGAAGACGCCTTTGGCTATGGTGTATATCGATTTTGCGAAGGCTTTTGACTCCGTCTCCCACAAACACATTAAAGCGGTTCTCGAGGAAAGATCAGTTGATCCAGCTATGGTCATTTTCAATAATGGATAGCTATGTGGGTTGCAACACAAGAGTGCAGACAGAGCATGGTCATACTCCTAAAATATCCATGGATATTGGAGTTAAACAAGGCGATCCTCTCTCTCCCCTTCAGTTCTATCTTGCGATTGATCCGCTGCTGCATTCATTGGAAAGCCGGGGCAAGGGTTTTGGTAAGGACGAGAACAGTGTTTCTGTCCTTGCCTACGCAGACAATCTGGTTTTACTCACTGATTCTTGGGATGGCATGTCCAGAACATGGGTAGACTAGAAAGGTTCTGTGCCCTAACTGGTTTGAAGGTGAATGCGGCCAGGAGCCACAGATTTTTTGTTGCAGGCGGAAGAAAGACAGCAGACAAATTCAACAACTGCCCCCCCCCCCCCTTGGAAACTCGGTGGGGTAGGGATTGATATGGTGGGCATGGAGGGCACCGTTAGATATCTGGGGGTGGAGATCAGCCCGTTGAGAGGAATTTTGAGGCCTGTCATTTTACAGGAAAATTTTTGACGTGGGATTTATGACCCCGTTGAAGCCGACCCAGAAAGTTGAGATTTTGTGTGGGTATGGCCTTCTTAGATCAATGTACAAGGCCATCCACAGCTCGGTAAAGCAGACAAACCTATTTAAGGCAGACTTAGAAGTTAGGCGGTTGGTAAAAAAATGGCTACATTTAAGCCCTTGCACGACAAATGGTCTCCTTTATAGTGAAAATTCAGATGGAGGCTTAGACATACCTAGGCTGAGAAAGTCCACTCCTCTGAGCATTGCTAGAAGGATTTTCAGGCTTTATCACTCGTCAGACGGAATGGTAGTGAGATTGGTCAGAAAAGCCAGGTCCCCTAATGAATTTCTGAGGTGCTGGAAGAGTGCGGGCGGCGATGGGCGAATAGCACCTGAAGTACTTAAAGACCTCTTGGACCCCGAGTGTATTAGCTAGGAAAGGCCAGATTGCTGGAGGGGGGGCCGAGTTTAACTTGTGGTCCAAGATGGGACCACAGGGCTTTGGAATCAATTTGTTCAAAAATGATAAGTCAAGCAATTCCTGGCTAACCAAACGTGGGAGGTCCTTGTGGAAAGAGGCACACTTCATTTGGGCTCTACAGATGAGAGCGAATGCGCTTCCGACACAGGAGTTCCGCCACAGGGGCAGTGGAATTGCTTTTGCCCCCCCATGTAGGCCGTGTGGTAAATTCCCAGAAACAAGCTCTCACATCTTGTGGCAATGTGAGGAGACAAGGCTGATTCTTATGGCTAGGCACAACAGGCTTTGTTCCCTCCTAGCGGCAGCAGCACGGAAAAAGCTCTGGTCAGTGATGCAGGAAAAGAGAGTGGTCACTGTTGACGGTAGATGGGGTATACCGACCTTATTTTTGTTAAAGGGTCCACACTTATGGTGGTGGACGTGACGGTGAGATATGATGGAAGCGCCGGTTGGTTGGAAAGTGCCAGAAAGGAAAAGGCGGACAAGTGCTCCCCTTATCTGGGTATCCTCTCGGTGGAATTTCCGTTGGTTACTGATGTCACGTCTCACGGATTTGTGATGGGCGTGAGGGGAAAGTGTCTTAGATCTAACAATAGAATAATGGAAAAATTGGGGATGAGTAAGAGAGGCTCAACCCGCTTTGCTAAAGTGTGTTCAAGGACCACGGTCCTAAAATCGGTTGACTTTCAGTCATTTAACAAGGCAGTTCGTGGTAAGGTGATACCTACGGATCTGTGAAGGCGGGAATGATCAGCGTCGTTAAAACGCACGCTCTGTTTTCAGGAATTAGGAAGGAGTTAGGAATTGCCAGATTAACACACCCGATTAACTGAACCGCCCCTTGGGGCGCAAGATCATTCCCTAATATAGCGACGCGTGCCTGTGGAGGGAATAGAACGCAAACTAGCAACGACACATGCGTCAGTGTAGAAAGTAAATTGAGCTGGATGCAAGATAGGGCCCTAGGTCTCATAGGGAAGGTGATGGAGGATGTGGTGTCTACGAAAACAGTGTGTGTATCCAAACCGGAAACCATGAATTCATTTCGACATCAAAACAGCACTAACTACAAGGAAAAAGGCATGCAAAACTGGAGATACAACTGAAATAAAAAAAATGCCTGCTATAACCTCAGAAGAATGATCAAGGCAGCAAAGAGATATTATGGCAAGGAAATAGAGTCACAGCTGAGCAGCAATGACCCACCAGAATGTGGAAGGGACTACACACAATCTCTGACTACAAAGAGACCCCTAGCTGCACAGCAGACTCCACTGAATCTTTACCAGACGAGCTGAACAGCTTATACGTCCGCTTTGAGCTGTGACGCACCAACCTCCTAGAGAGAACCTCCTCCACAGAGGTCACAGCCAGCGCTCATCCCAGGTCATCGCAGAGGAGGATGTGCGTGTGGCATCAACATCCAAAAAAGAAGCCGGGTCGGATGGGATTCTAGGCCGGGTGCTCAAAGCATGTGCGGACCAGCTGGCTGGTGTCTTCACAAACATTTTCAACCTCTCCCTCTCCACGGGCATAGTGCCCACTTGCTTCAAGTCATTAGTCATCATCACATTACCAAAGAAGAGCAAGGTAACATGCCCACGATTGGCACCCTGTTGCTCTCAGTCCCATAGTGATTAAATGCTTCTGCTTTGATCCTCACCAATTTGCCAATCGACACAACTGATCGACAGATGACACCATTGCCACAGCACTCCACTCAGCCCTCACCCACCTTGGCAAGAGGAACTCCTATGTGAGGATGCTGTTCATGGATTTTAGTTCTGTATTTAACACCATAGTCCCCTCCAGAATCGACAGCAAGCTGAGGGACCTAGGCATTGATCCCAGCCTATGCAGGTGGTGAAGATGGGATCCAAGATCTCCGCCCCCCCTGACCGGCACAGGAGATCCCCAGGGCAGTGTCCTAAACCCCCTCCTCTACTCCTATACACCCACGACTACACAAGGCTCCAACACAGTGATCAAGTTCGCCTATGACACACTGATGGAGACGAGACGTCCTACCGGAGCGAGGTCTGGCTCAGTACAGCAAGGACAATAACCTCGCTCTCAACCCTGATGAAACCAAGGAGCTTGTGGTGAACTTCAGGAGGACGAGACAGACTCAAGACCCTATCACCATCTACGGTACCGTAGCCTTGGGGCCAAAACCCAGAGGATGAGGAACAGTTATTTCCCCCAAGCAGTAAGGCTCCAGGAGGACTACTACCCAGAAACCAACCCTCACAAACGATACAACAAGCTACAATTTAAATACATATTTACTGCATTTATTTTCTGTAATTGCACATTGAACAATTTTGCACTGCACTATATTTTGCTCTACAATCAACCATGGCTGGTACCACTACAACTTCCTTTACATTTCTGTTACTTATTTCTGTTACTTATTTTTATATAATATCAATTTACTTTGTATTGTATTGTTGCTGCTATGTGTGGGTTGAGGGACCAATTATAATAATTTTACTCTTGTGAACTCTAAGTGTACAATAAGAATGTAATAAAAGCAATTCTGAGTCTGATTCTGAAGCTATTGTATCTATAGGTACAGTAGCTACATGTTACAGACAGTACACTAAGCTACAATAGGTACTGTAGCTAAATGTTACAGTACACTAAGCTACAGTTCCTATAGGTAAACGTAGGAACAGTTGCTACTGCCTTGAGACACCTCGGTTCCCAGGCCTGAATATTATTATCCGGATAACGCCCGGCGTTCTATAAATTATCCCTTACATGGTAGAATATTCCAACAATTTTTTTTAACAAATTAGTTTTAAGAGATCAGAAGTTCTAAGAACGCATGGATATGGACAACCCTTTAAACAAACAGAATAGAAGGCTTGGCTGGGGCATAATATAAGCCTTAAACTTTTTTATTGTATTGTACTAAACCTAGAATCGGAGGTCAGATTGTTGGGGCTAGAGGATAAGATCTACATCCCAGGCAGCACCATGAATGTAGAAACAATTATCTTTTACCGTATTGGTCCGAATATAAGACAGCCTTTTTTCCCCTCGAAATAGGTCAGAAAAAGTCGGGTCGTCTTATATTCGGGGTCTAGTATTCAGAGCGCAGTTTCTCTTCTTCGCCTCTCCATTTAAATGTGAATACACATTCGCGGCCGCAGGTGGTGCCAGGAATTGGTTCCGGGAAGAAGTAGTCCAGCGTCCATAACAACCAGACCGTTACCGGTGTTTAAAGTCAGGGTCAGGTCAATCAACAACAGCGGAGGAGCTATGATGCCAATTTTTAAATAATGGTCGTCAATAAGGCAGAGTCAAGTAACAACTGCCAAGCTGCCAAGAAGTTCGGGGTCACGGAGTGTAACGTAAGAAGATGGCGAGCACCAAAACAACGTCTCAAAGATGCCAACAGTCAGCGCAAATCCTACCGTGGTCCTCAAAGTGGTCGTTTCAGTGAGGTTGACCGGAGAGCTTTTGAATACGTCGTTGAATACGTGGCCTTTACTGGCATTATTATTATTGTCGTGTGTGGTCTTGTAGGCTACTGTCCTGTGTGGGCCGAACCACCTAAATGGATTCCCGACGATTTGTGTCGTTTGGTATTAATAAAGACTTGACTAGGCTCTATATCTATCTAGACTATTTAATTAACAATTATTAAATAGTCCTCAGGCTCAGGCTCCGTGAATAGTGGGGAATAGAGGGATAAAAGACAAGAGATATATCCCTTGTCATTTATCCCTTGTCTTATCGATTAGTTTGTTTATGTGACGATTTCAAAAACTTTTTTGTTTAAAGCATGCTACACGCGATTAGATTGGTGGCATGGAGAGCAAATGAAAATGATTCCCGCTTAAATACGAACGTTCTAGATGCATAAATACTCCCGCTTATCATCACTTGGTATCCAAACCACTATGGCGTTTCAATCTCTGAACTGAAAAAGGGTTGGGTCGTACAACACCGGGTGCCCAGTTACAGCCGCGATTAATACTTCAGCCGACATTTTGTTCAGTGAGTGAATAAAGGTAGGTAGGAACCAAAGTGCCTGCCGGTGTTCCCTGGGATCCACGCAAGCTAAGAGCGTCTACATTCTGATTGGCTGTCAGTGTTTGGCCGCTGAAGCGCGTCATAGTCATTTGCATAAAGTTAAAAAGTTGTCAACTTTTTTTTGACACTCTGGTCGCTCAACTTTGGCCGCTGGTAGCGTCGGTCGCTTTGGTCGCTCTTGCCCATAGAAAGTGAATGACTTCCGGCGATTTGGTCGCTCAATTCGCTCCTGGTGTGGACGTACAGTTACGGGTCAGGTCGTTCATCGGGCTGGCCAGCGTGGCGAACCCGGGTATGAAGCGCTGGTAGTAGCCTACCAGCTCCAAGAACGCCTTTATTTGCTTCTTGGTGCCGGGTTGAGGCCAGGCCCGTATGGTGGCTACCTTACCTTCCTGCGACCTCACTGTTCCCCTCCCGACCTGGTACCCCAGGTACGTCGTCTCCTCCCTCCCGAGGCGACATTTGGCCGGGTTGGCGGTGAGGCCCGCCTTTCGTAGCTCCCCCAGCACGGCCCTTAGCTGGTGGACGTGGACATCCCAGCTTGGGCTGTAAATGATAATGTCGTCGATATAGGCTGCCGCGTAGTCCTGGTGGGGCCTCAGGAGCTGGTCCATCATACGCTGAAAGGTGGCCGGGGCGCCGTGTACTCCGAACGGGAGGACGGTGTACTGATAAAGTCCCCAAGGGGTGGAGAACGCTATCCTTTCCCGGGCCGCTCGGGTCAACGGCACCTGCCAGTACCCCTTGGTCAGGTCCAGGGTCGAAAGGTACTGCGCCGGCCCCAGGCGCTCGATTAGTTCATCCATGCGGGGCATGGGGTAGGAGTCGAACTCTGACACCTCGTTCAGCCGCCTGAAATCATTACAAAAACGATAGGTACCGTCTGGCTTGGGCATGAGTACCACCGGGCTGCACCAGGCGCTGCATGACTCTTCTATTACCCCGAGCTGCAGCATTCGGCGCACCTCGGTCCGTATGGCCTCCCTCCGGGCCTCCGGGATCCTGTAGGGCGGGACCCTTACCCTTACACCTGGCGCCGTCCGGATGTCGTGGTGTGTGACTGTGGTCCTCCCCGGCAGGTCGGAGAACAGGTCCCGATGCTGCAGGATGACCTCATCCAGGTCGTGCCTCTGGGCCGGGCTGAGGTCCTCCCCCACCGGGACCTCCAGGATCTCCCGCCAGTCCGCAAGCGACAGGGGAGCGGGGTCGGTGGGTGTCTGCTCCCCCCCCCTCCACTGCTTCAGAATGTTGATGTGATAGAGTTGAGTCGGCTTCCGCCTCCCTGGCTGGCGGACCCGGTAGTTCACCTCGCCCACGCGTTCCACCACCTCGTAGGGTCCCTGCCACTTGGCCAGGAACCGGCACTCCGCCGTGGGGACCGGGACCAGGACCCCTGGCTGAAAGGTCCGCAGCTGGGCTCCCCGGTTATAGACCCTCGCCTGGGCCTGCTGCGCTCGTTGGAGGTGCCCCCGAACGATGGGCCACACCCGGGCCATGCGGTCGCGCACCTGCTCCACGTGATCCACGGTGGTGCGGTGTGGGGACGGCTGGCTCTCCCAGGCCTCCTTCGCGATGTCCAGGATCCGGCGGGGTCTCCGACCGTACAGCAGCTCAAAGGGGGAGAATCCGGTGGACGCCTGGGGAACCTCCCGTACTGCGAACAGTACGTGGGGTAGTAGCTGGTCCCAGTTCTTCCCGTCTGCTTGCATGGCCTTTTTGAGCATCTGCTTCAGCGTCTTGTTGAAGCGCTCGACCAGGCCGTCCGTCTGGGGGTGGTAGACCGAGGTCCGGAGCTGCTTCACCCGTAGGAGCCTGAGGACCTCTTTCATCCCCCGTGACATGAAGCATGACCCTTGATCAGTGAGCACCTCCTTCGCTATCCCTACCCGGCTGAAGAGAAGCATGAGCTCACGGGCGACTGCCTTGGCGGTGGCGGCGCGCAGGGGAAGAGCCTCGGGGTACCGGGTGGCGTAATCTACTAGCACCAGGATATAGCGGTGTCCCCGGCTGGTCTTGGGAAGGGGCCCCACGATGTCCAAGGCTATACGGTCGAAGGGTGTGTCAATGATGGGCATGGGAATGGCTCCAGGCGTGTTTGAGGGCCTCATCCTGGAGCTGGGTGGTGGCGAACTGGCCAGGTCGGGACAAGCCTTCTCCCCCCCCTGGTAAGAAGTCCGATAACTCAGTGAGGGGGGAGCTCTCCGGTTCCTCCGGTGGGTCTGGCTGCTCGGAGGCCGTGAGGGTGTCGGGGGTAGGTTCCGGCATCTCGCTCCGGGTGGGTCCTCTCCTCGTGTGCACCGGGGACCCCGGTGGGGAAGGTCCGTTCCCCTCTGCCTCCTCGTCCTCCGCCGTCAGCTCTCCCGGGGACGATGGGAGCCGGGTGGCCCCGTAGGCCTGCCGAACCTCCCGCGCCCCTCTGAGGGGAGGGCCTCTCCGGCTCCGGATCTCCCGCGTCGGGTCCCACAGCCGGTGAAAAATCGGGCAGTCCCTCCCGATCAACAATAGTACCGGTAGGTGGGGAACGATCCCCGCCCGGATCGTGAACACTCCGTGTGGGGTACAGACAACCACGTGGCACGTTGGGTACGTCCGGGTGTCCCTGTGTACGCAGGCCACCTCTATAGGTTCCCCTGCCTTCCCACCCGCCAAGTCGGGGCGAAGGAGGGTAACCATGCTGCCGGTGTCCAGGAGGGCCTGCGTGTCCCGGTTCATCACCCGCACCGGGATGGTCGGACTATCGGACGTTCCCTGCGTCTAGCAGGTCGCCAGCATACACGTGTGGTCCGCCCCCGGGTCCGCGTAAGCCGACGGCATCGATACGTCCCGTCCCCCCGGGCAGTAGCGAGCGATGTGGCCGAGCTGGCCGCACTCGAAGCAGCGCCGCGCCTCCCGGTTCTCCGGTAATCCGCTCGGTGGGTTGAGGGCGGGTGCCGGGGTCCTGGTCGCGTGTCCCCTCGGGTCTTGGCGGTTCTCGGCGCGCCGTGGGGCAGGGGCAGGTCTGGCGCTCAGGAGCTGGGCCACCTGCCAGTTCTCCAGCTGCCGGACCAGGTCGTCCACGGAGTCGGGAAGATGGTGGGCCAGCACGCGTCGGGCGTCCGGCGGGAGCCGCCGCAGGGTGTTATCAATAATCACCCGGTCGATTGGGCTGGGTCCCTCTCCCACCGCCAGCCACCGCTTCACTAGCCTGGCTGTGTTGGGCGATCTGCGTGAGCACGGCTCCCCGCATGTCGAACCGCCAATCCTGGGCGCGTTGCGCGCACGCCGCAAGGTTGTGCCCATAATAGGCCAATATTGCCTGTTTGAGAGCCGGGTACTGGCGGGCGACGTCCGCCGGCAGGTCCTGGCTCGCCTGCTGGGCGGGTCCGGAGAGGAACGGCGCCACTATGTGCGCCCACTGCTCCTCCGGCCAGCCTTCCCTCTGGGCGGTCTGCTCGAAGACCTCGAGGTATGCCTCCACATCGTCTTCGGGTCCCAGCTTAGTGAGGCGCCTGGTCGGGGCGGCGGTCGGCGCGGCGCGGACGGCGTGCTGGGTAAGCCGCAGCACAGCCTCGCGGAGCAGGGCGAGGCTCTCTGTGGTCTCCCGCTGGTGTTGCTGGGCGGCCGACGCCGCGGCTCCGTCCGGGTTCTGCATGGCGGCGTAGTGGGTTCGCTCAGGTTGCCTGCATTCTCCACCATATGTGGTAACCGGCTTGGTGAATGAGCAGAGGCTCAAGGATTAAACACGAGGTAGCAATGGGTTAAGCAGACTTCGGCGTTTATTCAGGAGTCTCTCTCAGTATAATGGCGCACTAGGGTCTCCGTGAGCCTCTAGGTCTCGCATTCTTTGCTTACTCCTGCCTTGTCCCTGCTCCTGCTCCATAGCCCCTTTTATGCTGGTTCCGGGCCTCCCTCCTCCCAGCCGCCAGGTGTCCCCCATCCCGCTGATTGGGGGGAAGGTCCAGGTGCTCCCTGTCGCCGGCTGGTGGGTGGCGGCGGTATACCCCGTCCTCCACGGTCCCTCGGACCCGTCCGGGCCGAGGTTTCAGGGGCGGGATGCCACAACACGCACACACACACACGCGTTGTGCTTGCACGGTCGTAGCTCATTGGCGGGCCAAATTCTCTACGCTGGCAAGGCAGTAAAAGGGGAGGTAACTTGGCCCCTTCTGACAACATATGGGGCCAAATTCAAAATCGAAGCCTCTGAGCTTTCAAACAGGTTTAAAACAGGTTAAACACACGCATGCGCACACGCACGTTTTAGAACTTAACTCTCCTGGGATACAAGACCCTCCCCTGGGGTCTAGGCTTTGGTGCTGGTAGGCAAAAGGGAGAAGGAAGATGCCAGCACTTGTGAGGCCTCCGACAAGTAGTGGAACCGGAGAACACCTAAATGGGAAGCCGCACCGCCTACGCACTCCTATTACCCGGCCCTATCTACAGTTAGCCCGCTGAGCTGTCTTCGCCGCAGGCAGCCCTAACAGCATGCAAACGGCACCCACCCCAAACCTTGAGTGCCACTCGGCGTTAGCGACAAGACGTCACTTCCTAGATCAACTCACCCGTCACTGTGCTCTTCTTTTATTCTCTATTAAATTTTATTTTTTCGCGATTTTCTTTTTCTTTTTCTTACTAGTCTTTTAACTTTTTATCAGTTTTCTTTTGCTTACTTTCAACACCTTCTGTCTGAAACCCTTCTGGACCTCGGTAAGTAAGTGCGTCAGTTTTCTTTATTTATTCCTGAACGTTAAACGTCTGTGTGTTTTGTTTTGTGTTTTGTGCGTGGAGTCGTGCAGCTGTTGGTGGATGACACCTGCTGGCCGGCTAAATTGCTGCTAACCTCCGGCGCCGTCCAACTGGCTTCCCTGTCTCCAGCGTAGCTACAACCGGCTTGCTCCACTCCTCTGCCTCCGCTGTGCTGGCTCAGTGGCTTCACCTTAATTGAGCCAGCACTAGTAACGGGGACGTTGGCGAGTCTAACGCCGCTCTATCGGACTACAATTTTCCCCTTCTACCCCTGGAAACTGGTCCCTAGCTAGCCAGCTGGATGCTACCTGTCCGTGCCACTGCTGTCAGCTGTCCGGGACCTGCCTGCAGCGCTGGGCCATTGATTAGCTGGCTGCCGGGTGAGCCATTGCGGGGTGACTACATGCTAGCTGGCTGCTACAACCCTGCCCTCCGTCATCGTCCCCTGCTTAAACACTGGTATTCCATCTCCGAGCTCCTCCAATTACGCTCTTCACCATGCACTCCTCCCGGACACATTATATCCAGCACAATCAAAGAACTTGGACTCCTTCGTCGGCCACGATATGTCCACAGAGGCAGCCGGAGGACGTTTGTTTACTCCGGCTCAGAAAATTCCATTTCCTCACTGTGGGCCAATCGGCACCCGCCAAAGACGCGACGTCATCAACATTACAACCACACCGTGCGCACTGTTTATCTCACTCCGCTACCCAGAGCTCCTCAACCTGTCACCAACAAAAACTCATCTCTTCTGACATTTGCACTTCTAAACACCCGTTCACTTAATAAAAAAGGACTTCTCCTCAGTGAATTTATTTCTGATTCAGCACTGGATTTTCTCTGTCTCACTGAAACCTGGCAAAAACCGATGGACTATTTTTCACTCAATCAAGCCACGCCCCCTGGATACTCTTACATTGACAAACCTCGTCTGGATGGTCATTCTGGTGGTGGAATTGCCATCATCCATCGCCATGACATTAAAACCAGTGCAACATCCATCCCAACCCCTTCCTCATTTGAATCCCTTTCTTTTAAACTGTCTGGTCCCAAGGTCTGGTCATTGCAGTCATTTACCGTCCCTCTAAGCCCGACCCTGCCTTTCCCTCTGATCTTTCGGCATTCCTTACCCAGCTCTGTGCTATATCTCCATCCGTTCTCCTCCTGGGAGATTTCAACATTCATGTGGACTCCTCTGTCTGCAAACCCGCAATCGAACTTCTGGAAATCTTTTCATTCTTCAACATCACCCAACACATCGATTTTCCAACTCATAACAAAGGCCACACCCTGGATCTGGTCTGTTCCACTGGCATCACAATCAGTCACCTGGCCAGTAACAACCTACACATCTCCGACCATCTGGCCATTACTTTTCAAACTCACACTCCCTCCCCCCACACTCCCCGCAAAAACGCACCATCACTTTCCGCAACCTCAAATCCATTAACCCATCCTCTCTTTCCACATGTCTTTCTGAGTCCATCGCTAAACTCACCATCACCCACAACAACTCCCCCGACTACCTGGTTAACTGCTATAACTCATCCCTCTCATCCTGCCTTGAACAGCTTGCACCTGTTCAGTCTAAATTGGTCTCATTCTCCCACTCTGCCCCATGGTACACTGACGAACTCCGCCATCTCAAATCCAAACGACGCCAACTGGAACAGCTTTCCCACAAAACAGGTCTTACCGTCCACCAGGAAATGTACAAACAACACCTCCAGCTATACAACGACACCCTGAATTCAGCCCGCTCCTCCTACTACTCAGGAATCATCCAGTCTGGCAGCAGCAATCCAAGGACCCTCTTCAACACCATTAACACACTCCTCAAGCCATTGGACACCATCTCTCACTCCTTCTCAGTTGAAAAATGCAATAACTTCCTATCCTTCTTCAATGATAAAATCAGCACAATCCACAGCCAGTTGACCATCGACCCCGCCCTACGTCCCAAACCGGATCCCCCCCCTAACCACCGGTCAATCCTTCTCCTCATTTGCTACCATCACCTCCTCTGATCTTTCCTCCATAGTCTCAACCATGAAATCAACAACCTGCAACCTCGACCTGCTCCCCACCACACTTCTAAAGGCCTGTCTCCCCATTCTCTCCACCCTCATCACTAACACTGTAAACTCCTCTCTATCCTCCGGCCATGTCCCCTCCTCCCTAAAGCTTGCATCAGTCACCCCCGTACTAAAGAAACCCGGCCTGGATCCTGATTCCCCTAACAACTACCGCCCCATCTCCAATCTACCTTTTCTGTCTAAAATCCTGGAACGTGTTGTTGCCAAACAACTCATCACCTACCTTGACACCAACGACCTCTCTGAACTCTTCCAATCCGGTTTCCGCTCCAAACACAGTACAGAAACTGCCCTCCTCAAAGTGACCAATGACCTTCTGCTATCCTCTGACACTGGCTCCCTAAATATCCTCATCCTCCTTGACCTCAGTGCTGCCTTTGACACGATCAATCACTCCATTCTCCTCTCCCGTCTCCAATCCACCCTTGGCATCACTGGCACCGCCCTCTCCTGGCTTGGATCCTATCTCTCCAACAGACATCAATTCATCGCCATCAACAACTGTCAATCAGCCACTACTCCTCTCATCCACGGTGTCCCCAAGGGTTCTGTGCTTGGTCCACTCCTCTTCATTCTGTACATGCTTCCTCTTGGTCAGATCCTTCGTCACCATGGACTCCGGTTCCATTGTTACGCCGATGACACACAGCTTTACCTCCCCTCCAAAACCATCAGTCCTTCCACCCTTTCAACCCTCTCCAACTGTTTGACTGACATCAAGACCTGGATGCAAAACAGCTTTCTCAAACTCAACTCCATATTACGGGTCAAGACGGGGTGAACCCAAACGCACGGCACAAATGACAACAGGACGAGGTTGGTAGCAATTAACCAGTTTATTGCTACACAGAGCAGAGGAGAAGGTCTGTGGCGATCCGGAGATGGTGGGTCGGGTGGATTGCCGGAACAGATAGTCACCCTCGATGGTTCGGAGGAACTGGTATTCCTGCAGGAGAGGAGAGTCGAGTGGTGAACGAGAACAATGAGAATAACTAGGAAAAGGCTAGAAAGGTCGGAGGATAACTTAACTAGGTAAGTGTAGCTGACGATCTGGCGACGAATGGTTGAATGACTGGGGAAGATATACAGGTGGGCGTGATTGGTGATGACGGTCAGGTGCGGTTGATCACCGTGGCTGGGTTGGGGAGTTCAGCAGGCCACGCCCCCGTACATGAGACAGAACATGACAGACAGACAAGACAAACAGAGAAAACTAGTGGCAGCTAGGATCCGGTGGGAGAGACCGTGACAGTACCCCCCCCTCTACGAACGCCACCTGGCGGACGTCTGGCAGTAGGATGCGCTTTATGGAAATCCGAAATCAATGTATCATCCATGATCATTTTCCGAGACACCCGTTGCCGGTGTTCTGGTCCGTAACCCTCCCAATCCACCAGGTACTGGAAACCACGCCCCCTAGGACGTACGTCCAGCAACTGCCGGACCGTCCACGCCGGGTGATTGTCAATGATGCGCGGAGGAGGTGGCGCAGGCGTAGCGACCGCCAGAGGGCTGGAGGAGACAGGCTTGATCAATGACACATGAAACGTGGGGTGAACCCGAAGAGAGGGAGGGAGCCGGAGACGTACAGCACAAGGGTTTATGATGGCCTCGATTTCAAAAGGTCCAATGAACCAGGGCGCGAGTTTCCGAGAGGCTACCTTCAATTGGAGATCCTTAGATGAGAGCCAGACCTTCTGGCCGGGGACGTAATGAGGTGCCGGTGTCCGGTGGCGATTGGCCTGTCGCTGGGAGCGGGTGGAAGCTCGAAGCAGAGCAGCCCGAGCCTTGTTCCATGTTCGTCGGCAGCGTAGGATGTGGGACCGAACTGAAGGAACAGCATGGTAGGCCACCAGAACCGGCGCTGAAGGAAAGCCAGGGTCCGGTTGATCCCGGGATGACAAGCCAGCCTCGACGAGTGACCCCACTGTAACACGTCTGAACGGACTGCATCCGGAACAAACAACCGACCGGGAGGGCCCGTGCCCGGATCGGCCTGATGAGCCTGGGCCTGGGTAACCAAGGACTCAATCCTCCAGACCACTGAGCCCACCACACAAGTGGGTGGTAGAATTGAGTCCAAACCAGAGCACTCCCCGTCCACGGAGTGCAAACGGGACAATGCGTCCGGCTTGGTGTTGCGGGAACCCGGGCGATAGGAAAGGGCGACCAAAAAATAGCGCCCACCTTGCCTGGCGGGAGTTGATACGTTTTGCAGATTGGATATAACTCAGATTCTTGTGGTCCGTCCACACGCCTACCACCTAGTCCGCCCCCTCCAGCCAGTGACGCCACTCCTCGAGCGCGAGCTTGACGGCGAGGGGCTCCTGATTTCCCACGTCGTAGTTCCGCTCTGGGGGAGATAGCCCTCGAGAGAGGAAAGCACACGGGTGAAGCTTACCGTCCGAGGCTGAGCGTTGGGACAGTACAGCTCCCACCCCAGTGTCCGATGCGTCGACCTCCACCACGAATTGCAGCTTGCCATCGGGCTGCGTTAGGAGCGGAGACGAAGCGTCGCTTCAACACCTCGAAGGCCGCCGCGACCTCCGAGGTCCATCCGAAGGTCACTTTGACGGAGGTCAGCGCTGTGAGGGGCGCGGCGATGCGGCTGAAGTTCCTAATGAACCTTCTGTAGAAGTTTACAAACCCCAGAAAGCGTTGGAGCTGCTTGAGATTGGTGGGAGTAGGCCAATCAGCTACAGCAGCTACCTTCCCTGGATCCATCTCCAGCCTCCCCTGGCCGATAACGAATCCCAGGAAGGTCACCGATGGCGCATGGAATTCACATTTCTCCGCCTTGACAAATAGACGATTCTCCAAGAGGCGCTGCAGTACTTGACGGACATGCAGCTTGTGTTCTGCGAGGGACCGGGAGAAAATCAGGATATCATCAATGTACACGAACACAAACTGATGGAGCATGTCTCTCAATACGTCATTGACCAGGGCCTGAAATACTGCAGGGGCATTTGTAAGACCAAAAGGCATCACCAGGTACTCGAAATGACCTAATGGGGTAGTGAAGCCTGTCTTCCACTCGTACCCGTTACGGAGGTCCAGCTTGGTAAAAACTGTAGCACCCCGCAGAGGAACAAAGGCAGAGTCTATGAGGGGCAACGAGTACTTGTTCTTAATCGTAATGTCGTTGAGTCCCCTATAATCAATGCAGGGGCGAAGGGACTTATCCTTCTTGGAAACAAAAAAAAACCCTGCTCCTACCGGAGAAGATGAGGGCCGAATAATCCCCGCGGCAAGAGAGTCCCGGATATACCCCTCCATGGCCTCTCGTTCTGGAAGTGAGAGGTTAAACAGACGGCTGCTAGGGAGAGGGGAACCAGGAAGTAAATCAATGGCACAATCATAAGGGCGATGTGGTGGCAGAGAAAGTGCGTGTCGTTTACTGAATACAGGTCCTAAATCATGATAGTCCAGGGGCACCAACGTAAGGTCCGGGGACTCCGGACCTTATTTAGCCTATAATCTAGCCTATATATTTTGTGTTAAAAATGTTGGCAGTTTTAGTTTGAGGAATAGCCAAAATGCAATTTTTCAACTTAACATGTGGCCTAATCTTACCTATTCAACGCGATTTTATTGAAAAGGCATTCAACGCACCTTGCTTTCAGCAAAGTCATTGACAATTTGTGCGATTCGAGCTTCCTTGCTTGTTCACTCTCAATTGACAACATGGCCGATGATTGGCCATAACGTCAATTGGGAGTGAACAAGCAGTCTACAGTCTGGAGGCTACGCCTGGGTGTGTGCTGCTAACCACTTGGGGGCGCTGCGTGGCGACACCTGGGTGTTTGCTGCTTATCACTGGGGGGCGCTGCGTGGCGAGGCCTGGGTGTGTGCTGGAGACCAGACCTAACCGACCCCACCTCGTTAATACACCTCTTATCTCCTCGCAATCTGGTCCGGGAAGGAAGCAACTTAAACATTCAATACCGATCCACGAAGTGGAGATGTATATGCCGTACGCAGCCCACTGGTGTAAGCTGCGTCGTTTGATATCGCCTTCAGCAGGATAAGGAATCCAAAGGACAGTGAAGGGTAAAGGTGTGGATTGAAAAACAAATGAAGAGGACACAAAAATACATTGAAATAGTTGTAGAGCACTAAATCAACCTCAAAACCCTGACCCGGGCCCCAAGCCGGCCCTGACAGTAAAGTGTGTGTGTGTGTGTGTGTGTGTGTGTGTGTGTGTGTGTGTGTGTGTGTGTGTGTGTGTGTGTGTGTGTGTGTGTGTGTGTGTGTGTGTGTGTGTGTGTGTGTGTGCACCATAACATTGCGTTCGTCCTTGCGGGAGCAGTGATATAGCGGCACTGGTATAGACAGCCTGTCCACCACACCCAGTGGGGGTCACAGCGAGACTGGAAATTAATGGTGTCTGCTGAGAACAGCGGACGACCAAAGCCTGGTTTGATGAGGTCTTCAGAGGCAGCCTTAAGGAACATAAATAAAAATCATGAATAAATAACTACAAAGTTTAGAATAAATAAATAAATCCTAGACAGAGACATGTTGATGCGTATAAGACCCTAATACCAGGTGTGGGGAGACTCAAATAAAGACACAATTCAAATGTTAAATGGAAAAAATATTTTCATAAATATGATGGAGCAATAATGGGGGCAGCCTTGGGACATCGAACATTTGTTTGGACCATAATCACAGTGGGCATGTATCGCTTTCGTCTGCTTTATGTCTAGTTTTTGTAAACAAAGGAAAATCAATTCTAATAATTTGAAACACAAAACAGTGCAGCCTCAACTGAATCCCACTTGAGCAAATTAGACCTACTAGATCATCAGTGGTCTTTCATCTTCCCCTGTGTTTTTCCATCCACAACCTTCCCTTTTGAAAAACAGTTCAACAAGTAGATATTTATTTTTTTGCTTTCATTTTTCCTCTTGCAATTTATATCTTCCTTTTCATAGTACAGAGTCTCACAAATACAACAAAATACACGTTTTAGAACTCAAGTCAAAGGTCTCTGTGATGTTGTTTTTGTTATATATTGTTATTGTGATGACCAAATAATGTACCTTTTCGCTAACAACCATATATATGCAACCCATCTAATTTCTTTTTAGCATTGCTATTTTAATATGCATTGTGTTTCACTATAACTGTTGCTACCTCAACCCCATCTCTGTCGATTAAATTTGCACATGAAAGCACTCGTCCTGTTTTCCACTTCCACGAGAATGAGACTCCAAGTTGATTTGGCTCCAAATTAAATGAAGGGTCACTTGAGGCGCTGGCAGCCTGCCCCCCAGGGCCGTCACTGAGCCATTAAGACCACGGGAGGGTTTAAAACAACAGGCAGCTCGTCTGAACCCTGCTGCCTGGGGTGACCTCGGCCGACAGCTTATTACTCTACCTCTATATCTCACTAGTCCTATGGACTCTCTCTAGGGCTCTATGTGCAGGTAAATGGTCTCTCTCTCTCTCTTTATCCCTCTCTATCGCTATCTCTCTCTCTACCTCTGTCAATGCATCTATGTACTGGCCTAATGGTCTCTCTCTCTCTCGCCCTCTCTCTCTATGGCCCTATGGTCTCTCTCTACGGCCCTTTGGTCTCTTTCTAGCCCCTATGGTCTCTCTCTATTGCCCTATGGTCTCTCTCTACGGCCCTATGGTCTCTCTCTACTGCCCTATGGTCTCTCTCTACGGCCCTATGGTCTCTCTCTACGGCCCTATGGTCTCTCTCTACTGCCCTATGGTCTCTCTCTATGGCCCTATGGTCACTCTCTAGCCCCTATGGTCTCTCTCTACGGCCTTATGGTCTCTCTCAATGGTCCTATTGTCTCTATCTTTTGCCCTATGGTCTCTCTACGGCCCTATGGTCTCTCTCTATGCCCCTATGGTCTCTCTCTAGCCCCTATGGTCTCTCTCTACGGCCCTATGGTCTCTCTCTACGGCCCTGTGGTGTCTCTCTACGACCCTCTGGTCTCTCTCTAGCCCCTATGGTCTCTCTCTAGCCCCTATGGTCTCTCTCTCTCTCTACGGCCCTATGGTCTCTCTCTAGCCCCTATGGTCTCTCTCTACGGCCCTATGGTCTCTCTCTAGCCTCTATGGTCTCTCTCTACGGCCCTATGGTCTCTCTCTACGGCCCTCTGGTCTCGTTCTCTCTTTGTGGCCTGACGGTCTCTCTTTATGCCCTGCGGTATCTTTTGCCCCTCTCCCTTGGTAAGAACCCTCCCGTTGAGCGTTTGTCTTTAATGCAGTGCCATTCATTCCAGGGCCGAGTGCCTCTGCAGTAGTCCCAGGTGTTAACGGCTTCGCCTCCGATTGGCAGTGATGCAGAAACCAGGGTGGACACGCAACGGGCACAGCGCCAGGATTCCAGTTGTGGATGGGCCAGACCAATTGTGGGTGGTCCTTCAATTTAAAACTTTATCAAATCCCTGTTTAACCTAATACAAATGACTGACTAATATACTGTTATATTATCTGTGCATAAAAGCTTGATGCTCTCTAAATATTTTGTTGCATTGTAAAAAGTTTCGGTGCATAGGACGGACCTATCCGCGATGGCTCCTTAGGCCTTTTTACACTGCCAAGCCGGTTCGGTCGCGGCTTGGCACGCAAGGAACGTTCTTCTACGTCTTTCTCGTAGATCGAAACTCGTCGACCTAAAGCCAACCGAGCCCGCGTTTACAAGAGGACCACCAGGCCCGTTGACAAGAGGACCACCAAGAGGACCACCAGGCCCATTGACAAGAGGACCACCAAGAGGACCACCAAGAGGACCACCAAACCTCTTTACCAGAGGACCACCGTTCATTGACTTGGTCCGCACCAGAGTTTGATTGGGGGATCACATCCCCTCTCTGTCTCTGTCTCTGTCTCTCTCTCTCTCTCTCTCTCTCTCTCTCTCTCTCTGCTCTATGTACTGCCTCAATGCTTCTCTATAGCTAAGAACTAGAATATACTCGCTCAATACCAGATCGATGGAGCATGCTCTTCAACAGGATAGAGTCCTCTATGAGACCTGTATTCTGGGCCTATACATGCCCTATAACTGGCCTGTAAAAGGCCTTTTTCTAACAAATACAGGGCTGATCCATTTCTTTTTTTCATATTTGTTCTATTCTTTTATTGCTATCTCCAGCAGAATAATTGTGACCAAGAGTTTCTCTCAGGAGTAATAAAGTAGCAGAATTGACCTATTCTATCCCATGTGTGTTGTAAGAAACCTGAATTGATGAGGGTCATGGATCCTGTCTCTTATGAGCACACTCGCAGGCCTTCATTAACCTGCCATTGGGCCCTGGGGCTGAGAGGTTTCGTAGGCCCCCTGAGAGGGGTTCTTGCAATGAAGATGTGTAAATTATTTTCCGACATTTTGCCGTTGTCGACAGGGGGGGGGTTGGACGAGAGATCCTAATGGGGGGGGGGGGGGGGGGGGGTTGACGACCATGGCTGTGGTGTCAAGTGGCCACTGGGCCCAGCTACCACTAGTGGCCCCCTTTTGTCCTGGCTCATGATAGGCCTATGATCTTTGTAAGCCGCAAACTAAAAATCACATTGCCTTGGGCATACGCCGATCGGGGGCCTATCATGAGCCAGTATTAAAAAATAAATAAATAAACATTTACTGAAGCTCCCTGATCGTCATAGGCCCTGGGGCTTCAGCCCAGGTAAGCCCGTGCATTAAGGCGGCCTTGCACACGCACACACAGAAGTGTGTGTGTATCCAGGTAGGAAGACACCCTGGAGTCTGAGGGAATGAGCTGGAGGAGGAGAGTGGCTCGGACTTGACGTCACAGCCGCTTGCCAGGCTCTGAGGCTGCTGAATCACACATAACGCCTAATACATACACACCAGGGATGGAAATGAGCACCCGCCACACGCCATTTGCGGGTGGATTTGTATGGTGGCGGGTGACTTGTATCACTTCAATCGCCACTGTGTCGGGTAATACTTTCCAGTCAGGTCCGATCAAATTTGCATAGCCTATTTAATACATTCGTTATACGGCGCTGCACAGTTCCACAACCATTGCTGTCAACATCCGGCCCCCTTCTTCTTCTACGCCACTTTTGCTGAACTGCGACTGTCAACATCCGGGATAATATACCAGTAACAGGGCTCTCAAGTCTCACGCATTCGGCGTGAGACACACGCAATTCAACCCATGCACATGCTCACACGCCACCACACTTCGTATTTCTCACACAGAGAAATTACCAGGATAGCGCCCACCAATTTGGGCCGCTATTTAACAGTGTTATAGGTAGGAATCAAATGGGTTTCCCGTACGTAGGGTAACCAGACGTCCCCTTTTGCCCGGACATGCCCTCTTTTTGAGACACTTTAAAAAAATGTGTGGCGGAATTTCAAAATCGTCCGGGATTTTATTAAAGCCTCATACATGTTCACATTGAATTTGCGGTGCGTTTCTCTGGGTCGTTCACAAACTAGTTAGGCTACGCCCTCCCCTACTCAGTTCTGTTCGCTTTGCATTGGTGGAAGTGAGTAGGGGGAGTAGTTAAGTAGAGCCTTCAGATTGGACGGTTTGACTTACTCAGTTACCGTCGTGTTTTGTATTTTTTTTTTTACCATTATTGTTTTATAGGTACAAACATTAACAAATTTCTCCTACAGGGGATTGATAACGTTCTATCTATTGAACAGAAAGAAACACTTGGTCATACTTTCCACACTTTACCACAGCATTGGCCTACTGAATGCCACAGATATATTTTCAGCATTGGACTGAATGCCACATAAATATAAAATTATGTTTTTGCACGTTTGCAACGTTTAAAAGTTCAGGGTATAAAGTTCAAGTATATGCCTCTACTTGTATTGCTTAAGCCAATAGCCTTTTGAGGCAGTGTTTTTTCTGAATATTAGTGTTAAGGGCATATAATGCTAACTATCATACGTTAGTTACCATGTCTGGACACATTTGTATGCAGTCACATGTAAATACAAAAAAACAAATGTTCCAATTGACTTATGATGGTGTAGCCATGCATGTTGTTTTATTGTTAATATGTCAATTTGTTTTTTATTGAAAATACTTTGTATAGATGAATTATCCCCAAACTTGTCATCGTAACACCTTTGACATAAACATGGAAGATACCTGTGTATTGTTTATCATATGCGGAAAGAGTGTAACATTTTCAACTCAGTTCCTTGGTAGCACCTACTTACAGTAAGAATCACTTCTGATGGAAAAAATGATGTGTATGAAAAACACTTTTCTTATCTATTGTTACTATCATATTGTTTAAAATATAAGCATATATTAAAAAAATATATAGCGTATAAAAAGGGGCTGGTAAAAAAGATGAGTGGCTGGTAGATTTCAAATCTACCTGCCACAGTTGCTCGTGGGCAAAAAAGTTAATTTCCATCTCTGATACACACCCACACATACTTACCCATTAGCACAAACACATGCATACAATTATGAACACACATTTGAATTGATGCGAAGTGTTCCCAGACAACTCTGCTATGCACAAATGGATACAAATCACACGGCATTGGAACCATTAATAACTATAGCAGGTCACTGAATCCCATTCTACAAGATAGTGAGCATGTAGTACCGGTAATTGTCGGCAGCGTTGTTGCTAGTCGCGTCATGGCTAGCGTTGAATCAACATTGGAATCCTGTTTTATGTGTGGGTCAAGCGGTTGAATACTATTCAGTAGAGAAAGAATATTGTTTGGATACTAGGAACCCTTTTACTCCTGCCAGTCTAAAATTCTCATGTATACATTTTTCTTTCAAGTTTAACGTTAGTTTTCGTACTTTTCTGCATTTAGGTGAAAAACAACTCTGGGTACTCCTTTGATTCTTCCCAGGCAAGCCTTTGAACGATCTATTAAAAAACAAACCAACGAATACCCAATCAACCTTCTGTTGATGGACAAAGCATTAAATATTCTATTCCAAATATTCCGGACCAAACATGAGAACGATCCAGTATTTCTTAATGCTTTGAAGGAGAAAGGTTAGCTATTCAATTGAGTTATACAAACAAACACAAACCAAAGGGGTTCTCTCCATGTTGAATAGGTAAAACCAAAAGTGGTCTCATGGTCTATATTGGGAGACATGTTTTTTGACAACAGACACTTGCCTACATTGGTGATACATATTCAAACTAACACCTTTAAACTGGAGAAGGGACGGGAGCTACCTCTCGCTGCAAGAATAACTTGAATGTGTGATAAGTTAACTTGTAATAAAATAAAGAAGGTTCATTGTTTGTGAGAATATTGTTCAGAATTAAATTTTTCAAATGCATCGTACATCGTACATTTACGCGTCTTCATAATAAGGAGAGAGCGAGAGTGAAAAATCCATATTCTCTGTTGGCTTCATGAAGCACTTCTCTTCACCCTCCAGACTGTTCATTAGCTTCTCCTTGGACTGTAGCCCATGTGAAGAGGATGCTTCTGGGATAGTAGGAGGAGAAAGACCAAACACGATGGAGGAAGCTGCTAGATAGCGTTGAGGTCAGTGAATGGACGGTCCAGAGAAAATCAATGTGAGACGCGGTTAGATTTCCCAGGAGGGGAACGTGGAGGAGGAGGAGGAGGAGCAGGAGCGAGCTCCCATCAAGTGACTAACAACCTGGAGGGCCCAAATGAAGAAGATCACAATCAGGGACCGAAAATTAGATTCCTCCACCTCCTCCTCCTCTTCCTCCTCATAGTCCTCCTCTGAACAGGGGGTCTCCAGGCAGCATAGCCCCCCCCCCCTCTGGAGTGGTATCAAACTTGAGGAGTGGGGGCTCATGTGTAATTTGTCATTTTGGGGCCCTTGGGATTTGGAGACAATGGAGTTGGGCAGGTTAAATCAATGTCAGAGGAGGGGTATTCTTAACCAGGAACTGAAGTGCTAATGGTTACCGGTTGTCGATTGTTTCTTTGTTTTCTCTATATTGGCATGGTGTTTGGTTGAATGATAAAATCATTTTTTTGGGTCTTTATTTGTAATTAAAACCTGCACAGGAGTACTCTGGCCTCTGCCTTATGACCTCTCTCCACCAATCCTGTCAAAGTTCTCTCATTCTCTCTCTCTCTCTCTCTCGCCGTCTGGGGGCCAAAGTGAAGGACCCATCAGGCCGATATGAAGATAAACAGAACAGTGCTACCAGCTGACAAGAAAATAAAAGCCATCCATCAAAGCAGTGGTCTACTTACAGCATGTGTCAGAGCAGCCCATGTAGCGCACTGTTCACCGGTCCACTGGCCCAGAACAGTGGGCAGCATCGCGCCGCACACCCAACCACCACACCAGTACAACTGGGCCAAACGCTTTGGTGAAAGAAATCATGGAGCAGTGATGAAAGTAAGAAAGGAGTAATCTGTATGTACTGTCATAATTCAGACCCGCCGTGGTGTGGCGTGAAAATTGGAACGGTGGGTCAGCAGAAGGTAGAAAGAATAAAAAAGGGGAAAAAACTCTAAGCTATGTTCACGGTTATAATTCAAATGTGCTGCGTGGTGTCGTGACGGGAGGGGTCAGCGATGTGTGAGAGAAAGAGAGGAGGAGAAATAAAACTTGGTTATAGTTGATCATAAATCAACAGCCACATTATCATGTCACTCGTTGAGAGATTACGCCAACATCGAGGCAGCGTGGGCAGAGGACATCATCCTCAGCATTTCTGCAACCTTCCTTCTCCACCCAGAATGACCTCTGACCTGTCTACCTGCATTTTATTATGGGCTGTTTTCTTCTGTCACAGGACCTGTAAACCCAATGCCGTTTATTTCCATCCTGTGGTATTCTTACTGCTAAATGAGATCTCATTGGTCGGGACATTTTTCCAGACCAATGAGATCTCCCGTTTGTCTGAGATAAGATCAGATATTTATGCAGTGTTGTCCTTCCATTGTCACTGTGTTAGTAATACAGATCAGCTATCCACGTTATTCCCTATTATAGAAATGATCTAACATGTGATCTCCTGAATCTCTATTGGTACCTCCTCCCAGAGGTGGTAGTGAGCAGCCAATGAGGCGTCTCAGTGGGCCCGGCGGCGTCCTGACCCCGGTCACACTGAGGACCAATGAGAGCCAGAGTGCAGTCACCTGGAGAGGATTAGCTGTGGTGGAGTCTGTGATGGTTTCTAATCGAGTTCGACCAGGCATCACAGGATTCATGTCCCAGAGGGGCCGGGCTCCACAAGGCCTGAATCACTACAAGAACACAACTTCTCCGTGATGCGCCAACATGGAGACGGTCTCACTGACGCAGACAGGCTCTCCAGGGGCCCATGTGGACTGTGCACACCGGACCGAGGCGAGGGATGCAGAGGCAGGGACAGAAAGAGAGTGGTATGGCCTCGCAACTGTTGGCCCCGCTATAACAGCACCAGTTCAGGGCCCAGAGTAGGGCCCCGCTATAACAGCACCAGTTCAGGGCCCAGAGTAGGGCCCCGCTATAACAGCACCAGTTCAGGGCCCAGAGTAGGGCCCCGCTATAACAGCACCAGTTCAGGGCCCAGAGTAGGGCCCCGCTATAACAGCACCAGGTCAGGGCCCAGAGTAGGGCCCCGCTATAGCAGCACCATGTCAGGGCCCAGAGTAGGGCCCTGCTATAACAGCACTAGGTCAGGGCCCAGAGTAGGGCCCTGCTATAGCAGCACCAGGTCAGGGCCCAAAGTAGGGCCCTGCTATAGCAGCACCATGTCAGGGCCCAGAGTAGGGCCCTGCTATAGCAGCACCATGTCAGGGGCCCCCAGAGTTGGGCCCCCAGGCCAAAGTGGCTGTTGTCATACTGAGAAAGCGTATGTGTTGTTGCTCTGTAGCGGTGGAGGAAGGTGTCCCCCACAGTTGGTAATTGGCTGAGGAGTGGTTCCATGGGGGGTTTGTACGTTGCTACTTTCCTCCCCAGAACAACTGAAAACGGAGGGAAGAAAGGCAGGGCATGTTGAATGGAGGACTAGCTCACAGAGAGTTTAGGTTCAGAGAGCCAGCGGGCCCCCAAATTCAGTCGTTAATCGGGGACCCCTCACTCTCATTAACTATGCTGGGCAAGAGAATACACCCTCCTGGCCGCTCTGCCTCCATCTGCCTCACCAGCCCGCACCGCACAACATCTTACATTCAATTACCAACATCCAGAATACGTAGTGGGAAAAAGAATCTTCATGTCAATGGGCTAATCCTATAATCCTAATTACATTTTTGCTGCTATTTTAGGGTATTGCTCTGTAATAGACAGCTATGAAGATTACATTTGTATATTATTTTGGACTGTATAAAAGTAAAGGCAGAATAACATTTCTAAGAGGTATAACAAATCCACAACCCGATGGGATATGTTACAGCGACGAACCTTGCGCTCTGACACCCACACAGACTCAATCTCAGAGAACAGCCGTTACCCGTGAGAGCCTGTGAACAGTTGCACCCGTTGCAGAACCGTCTCTCTCGCTCTGCCGCGCTGGACCTGCTAACCACCACAAACAGGGACAGAGCCAGACTGACACAACAATAGCTGTAGGCTTGCGTGACAGGGAGGGAGGGAGGGAGTGCGGTAGTGGTTGAGGTGGTATTGGCTTCCAGGCCCAATCTCCACAACTTGTAAGCAGCCTTCAGCAGGACGAGCTGAGCCCAAATAATTCCTCACTGTCACTTCAAAATAAGCTGCCTAATGCCTGAATGCTATTATAAATACAGAAAGGTCGGATAGCAACCTCTGGGGTTTACAAACTAATCCCCGGAACACCGGAAGTGGTTTGAGTTTGACACATTATATTACTATGCAGTATTTAGCTTTCCAAACAGGGGGTGAAGTTAGTTACCAAAACACCTACAGTGTGTGACTGGGACGTTAGAGGAGAACATCCCAGATGGTTCCATACAGCAGCATGGTTCACTTGAATTCATGACAAAAGGTTCCAGCATAGCCAACAGCAATAGCTTATTTTGTCCAACGTTCCCAAGTTCCTGTATAAAAAATATTGGCGCCAAAGTCCTTGCGGAGCACAATTATTATCCACGCTATATTAAATATGAATGACTATTATTCACTTGAACCCAGGTGTGATTTTTGCATAGTAAAACACACATGGTGTTGGTGGGGGCACTATCATGCTGAAGTACGCAGGAAGAGGTTTGGAGTGGTGAGGTACTCTCTCTCTCTCTCTCTCTCTCTCTCTCTCTCTCTCTCTCTCTCTCTCTCTCTCTCTCTCTCTCTCTCTCTCTCTCTCTCTCACAGTCTCTCTATATATTATGCCCTCTCTCTCTGTCTCGGTATTCTGCCATGTAAGTGTCCGGTTGTTTTTCAGACTAGGCAAGGTGAAACCCATGTTCCATCCAACTTTCTTGCTCACACACACACACAGCGTACATACGCAGATGCACACAGACATGCAGACAGACACACACACACACACACACACACACACACACACACACACACACACACACACACACACACACACACACACACAACCACACACATACCCACTAGTCCGGCCACTTTCATTATTTACCCAAAAGGGAAGACCCGGCCCCGGCTAGGACTCCAGTAATGCTCATTTGGAAACCAACAGATGCTCGTCGACAAAGTTACGTTAATCCACATCCCACCGCTGTGTGTTTGTGTGTGTGTGTGTGTGTGTATGCGTATGTATGTGTGTGTGTGTGGGTTGAGAAGGACTGTAGAAGGAGGCTACTTGGGGAGCTCTGTGTCGCAGCCTGCCTGCCCGGTTGGAATAAAACCCCCATCGTAGCGTCGCGTAGCGTAGGTCACCTCTCCCCCCGTCGTCCAAGGCTACACTTGCTAATCCAAGACCACAGCGCGGCGTGGCCAAACCATTCATCAACGTCAGGCAGCGGGTCAGAAGACATTAGTAAGTATGACACCGAGACCCCGCGCTCAGAGGAGCTACCGGCACAGACAGAGGCTGGAGGACTGAGGGCCAGCAGGGAGAAGAACCGCTGGAGGACAGAGAGCCATTAGGGAGAGGTACCACGGCGTTGAGCCTCAGACGCCAGACCAGTGACGATGGTTTTAGCGCTCCTCTCCCTGGAGAGGTGGACCAGTGAGACCAGGACAAGGCTGTGGTGCTCAACGTAAGGAGCAGGCCCAGAGGGAGAGGAGGCTCTTTGCCTGAGGAGGGACCAGTGAGTGGGCTTGTGGTGTTTAGTTTCAGACAACATGAGCATAGGGAGAACAGGAGGCGCTGTGTGCCAATTGATCAGGACACTGATGAGGGAAGACATTATACCCTCTTGAGAAAAATAGAATTATTGAACGCTAATCCTTTGGGAAAAAATCCCTGTTCTACCTGAACAGTGTGTACAATTAAGTAGCACCTAGCGGCAAGGTTTCAGATTGCAAACAACTGAATCCCCCCACACCGCTCCCCTGCATTGGTCTATACTGGCCTGTACTGTGTGAGGTGTCCTGTACTGGCCTGTACTGTGTGAGGTGTCCTGTACTGGTCTGTACTGGCCTGTACTGTATGAGGTGTCCTGTACTGGCCTGTACTGGTCTGTACTGTGTGAGGTTTCCTGTACTGGCCTGTACTGTGTGAGGTGACCTGTACTGGTCTGTACTGGTCTGTACTAGCCTGTAACTGTGTGAGGTGTCCTGTACTGGTCTGTACTGGTCTGTACTGGCCTGTACTGTATGAGGTGTCCTGTACTGGCCTGTACTGGTCTGTACTGTGTGAGGTGTCCTGTACTGGTCTGTACTGTGTGAGGTGTCCTGTACTGGTCTGTACTGGCCTGTACTGTGTGAGGTGTCTTGTACTGGTCTGTACTGGCCTGTACTGTGTGAGGTGTCCTGTAGTGGTCTGTACTGGTCTGTACTGGCCTGTACTGTGTGAGGTGTCCTGTACTGGTCTGTACTGGTCTGTACTGTGTGAGGTGTCCTGTCAGCGTTCCCACTAGACTTTTTCTTGGGCGGACAAATGTCCGACACTATTCCAGAATATCGGACATTTGGAATATCTTCCGGACGTTATTCACTAATAATTAAATAATCACCAAAAGTCCACATTTAAACGACAAATGACATAAACTAAGTTGCTTCAATAAATGCCATTTATTAAATTAGCCTAGGCAAAAAAAACATAACAGCCATTCTCAGCAAAAATGGTAAACGGGTAAATTCGATGATTGCAATTCTTGCAGGCTACTTTCGGCGCAACTTCATGGCATGGAAGTGCTCCGCTGCTCGCGAAAAGTTGAAGTCTTTCAACCCCGGCCCAAGGCTCGATATGCGCAACAGCCTCGTCACCTTTTCCTCAGCTAGGCGGTTTCTGATAGATGTTTTAATTCTGTTTTGGAGAGAAAACGCTCGTTCCGCAGGAACACTGGACACGGGGATTGTACTTTTGGCCAGCTTTGCCCGGTCGGGAAAGATTTGTGCGTTCAAACCAAACGCGACGGGGCGACAAGATCCCATACAAAGTTAACGTAGAGACGCGTATCGGGCAAATTTTTCGCGAGAGAAAACCGGCAACAAGTTTTGATTTGGCGCACCACACTTTCGCCGTGCACAGGCGAACGAGTTCACGAGGATTTGTGCCGCGACAAATTCGCTCGAGTTGAAATATTTCAACTTTGACGTGAATTTCGCGTGATGAGAGCCAATCAGCGTTCAACAGCGTGGCAACTGAGTGACATGTGTTTGCATGTGCGGGTGCACTGCGCACGTTCATGAATGCACGTTCGTGTTTGCCTCCCTGGTGAGCTCGGCCAGGAACCGCTACTGGTTTTCATAGGCTAGGCTACTGATTAATTCATGCATAAATGCGAACTTCTTTCTTTTTTTTCTCGGACATGTGGGCCATTTACATTGCACGCACGCATGGCCGGTATAATACAATCGGCCAATGTCCGGCTATAGCCGGCTAAGGTGAACACTGTGTCCTGTACTGGTCTGTACTGGTCTGTACTGTGTGAGGTGCCAGTAGGTACTTCCAAAATGATGTCAATATCCAAGAGAGCATTGCGTTGTCGGGGTAATTGATGAGGTTCCTTGATTGATTTTATGAATTGTCTCTAGTGTAAAATAAATGTAAAATTA
Source organism: Gadus morhua (assembly GCF_902167405.1). Lineage (NCBI taxonomy): Eukaryota > Metazoa > Chordata > Actinopteri > Gadiformes > Gadidae > Gadus > Gadus morhua. The sequence continues at coordinate 24,633,431 of NC_044055.1, read as the reverse complement.
TAGGTCATATTTAAAAAAAGTTATTTTACAGTGAACGCGATTGTTCATTGGGCTTCAAACCATTAATAAAAGGAATACAAATCATGGAGCTGAATGGGACACATGCCTTAATTACCGCACCAAGGTCGATTTCTGACAGCTTTGGCCTGCTAATAAATGAGTTTTGCCAACCACAATTGTACATCTTTGTCCACGTCACCATGGACAATGTGTATGTTGTAGGACATGTGCCCAAGGACACCTAGATCTGTGCTGGATAGATCAGTCTACCAGCCTACCAAGTGGACTGAAGTAAACGTTGCTTATCTATCCAGCACAGATCTAGGTTGACACGCCCACTAGTGATGTCATATAGGGAAGATTTTCGAAACGGCTTGTAAGGCTAATCAAACTCACACCTGGTGGTATAATATGTCCTCTTTAACCAGTGCTATAAACAGAGACCTTGGTTTATTGTTTATTGAACAATGGGATCTTGTTTCAAATATCCGACACAATAAGCTACAAGGCAATTTGGAATTAATGAGGGCATTATAATGACTCATGTCTGTCTTTCTCACAGAGATGATTTGTTTTTCAGCTTATAAGCATAATCAGCTTGTCTGACACACAGAGCTACATTGCAGTATAGTGCTGTTTGCGTTTATATCTACTTTTGCTACCGATGAAATGGGCAAACCATCAACATAGAATAACGAAGATATATGCCTTTTCTTAATTGCTGTTATTTGGGGTAATATAAATACTGACATATAACATATAATATCATATAACCTATATTGTTTTTAAAACAAAATGTAGGTAGGTTTTCAAAAAGTGTTTGTGTGTGTGTCTGTGTGTATGTATAAGTGTGTGTGTGCGTGTGTGTGCATGTGTGTGTATGAGGGTTTGTGGGTGGTCCAGGCAATGTACATAGAAGGAGAACAATAAATCTCATATTTAAACTGAAGTACATTGGTGTAGGAGGGCCGTGTGCAGACTCCTTATAGGGGGGGATGTTCTTGTCCTGCTGGCAGAGAGGAACGTGTACTTTGTGGTTCTGTGAAGTGCCAGCTCAGCAGTTCTATTCTGCATTTAGAGAAAGGGCCCTCAAACAGAACGGAGGCCTTCGCTGACACAGACAAAACCAACTGATTATTTTGCTGAAAGCTAATAATTTTCAGATTCTTTTTTTATGCATTACATTTTAGTTAGAATAAATAGTTAAAAGGGATATAACCTAATCAATCACCTTGACATATTGTTGTAATGGGAAAAGAGTACATTTTTGTAAAGTGAGCGATTGTGGGATATGCTTTCTCGCAATAAATCCGGACTCTTCCTTTGGTCTGGTTGTTTGTGGGGCTGAATACAGAGTTTTAAGGAGCCTAACACAGCAACAAACAAGCCGCTGAATGAAGGCGGAGGGAGTTTGTTGTTGGCAGACATATTGAATCAGTGATGGTCAGCCTTGCATGGCCCACATCTGAAGTTAGGTGTCGGTGTTTCAATCAGGAGAGACACATAATCTCTGCATAATCTCTCGCTCTATGAATCTACCCGATCATTAAGCACATAGACCCTCATGCTGTGTTCATTGAGGAGCCATTGTCTCCCTGTTTAGTTAAAAGCCATGGAACAGGAACAATGATCTTTGGTAAGTTTCATCAAAATGCATTATGGGGGAAATTATTTTTAAAACAGTACCTATCCAGCTTTTATTTATTTATTTATTTATTTTTTCGAGAGAGAGAGATTAAAGGAGAGGAGAGGAAAACCGAAGAGAAAGCAAACAACCACAGTTGAAACAACATCACTCACTTCTCTCTCGCTGTCTCATCACTCACATGTACAATCGTTCTCTCATCTCGACGCAGCGCTACGGGGAGATCGATAATTCATTTGGTCGACTGCTCAACAATCTTTAAAGTAATACATACTATATTTGATTATTGGTGATCAGCAATACTCCTCTCCTTTTACAAGGAGAACATTAAACCATTGAACATTCATTGGAGAATATTAAACCATTTTTTGTGTTGCGTTAATCCGGTTTGCTTTGGGTGTTTGAACAGCGCTTAACACTCTGGGAGATGAAACACATCCATAATGAGGCTTACGTTGCGTAAGACTTTCACATTTCTCATTAAAACCAAGACAAAGCCAAACCTCCTATAACCCTCCTCCCCATTTAATATAAAAACCATCTCAGCTTCTCCTCAGGGGCGTAAATAGCAAAGAACAGAGGGGCTGCTGAAGTGCCTTTGGGCTGGATCAGCCAAGCTAGAGAGGATGAGCCAGCTACGGATTGTTTAAATGTATGTTTTAATCCATCAAAAACATTGAAATACATATCTTTGAATTGATCAAGTCTGTTGCTCTTAGTCTTGAAGTTAGTATTTCTCTGTATTGAAGATGTCTCCATTTTGCTCTTGCTCCAGCTGTCTATTTCAACTTGTTAAACAGCAGGTAAACAATATCGGTGTATATTTGACCTCAATCCTCCCATCTGGTACCCACGGCAACAGAGTGGGGCGTGTCCGACAGCATATCTACCTTTAATAGAATTCTGGTAGGATGATGACGGATATACCCCCTGAGATGGTCTCTTGGCACACCGACTCACTCCATGCCAGCCCTAGTTCCTCCTGCTCTACATACGTTTTCTCTGGGCGAGAAACGTTTGAATTTCCTTGTTAAGGGGACAGAAACAGAGCTTTGGGTAGGGCTGATGGATGTAGGTTTAGGCTAAGGAAAGAAAATAACCATAGAAAGGTTTGACTTTGAGAAAGGAATATAAGTGGTTAGAGGGGGGGGGTATTGTTGGGGTGTAGTGGCAAGTGATGGACGGCGGGACAGAACCTGGGAGAAGGTTTCAGGGTCCATTACCCAGGACGCTCTTCAGGGAAATGTGGGGACATAACCTTGAGGAACAAAGTGAAGGTCGTTGGGGCTCTAGAGAGAGCGAGTGTTACCTAATCACCCAAGTAGAAGATTATGATGTACATTTCAAACCCTTTCAGTCTGGCCCAAATTGCAGGATCGACCAGGTAAATGGCCAATCTTTTTTGGTTTCTAGGAATTAATGACATCTTGCTCTGCTGCACTGAAAACATTTTTTGTGCTGCCAACATCTCCTTTACACACCTAACCATTACCCATTTTTGGTCTTCAAACCAGAGGGCACATTGATCTGCATGTTCACTCTTTCTATTGGATAGGACGTCTTTATTGGCCACTCTTGATTGTTTCACCCAAATGTTGGTATGTACCTCAGTTATATACACCTCAGTCAGACGCACCGGCTGCATAACAAAATACTTCTGATAAAGAAAGTAGTCCTTGTTTTTGGTCACAGCAGCATTCTCGTCTGACAGTCTGTCCATCGGCCAAGGACAAAGCAGGAGGAGAAGGAGGTGGACTGGAGAGAACCTTCGGCATTGGAAGGAGATACATACATATTGAAATGAGGCCCAGTTCTGTCAGAACAAGCTTTAAATACACTCCTGGGAAATATGTATATGAGTCAGCACACATTGCACAGAGTATTCACGAGGAAGCAGCATGTGGGGATGGTTCTACATACTAATGTTTTCAATGTATATAAATAGTTTGACTTTCCTCAGCGGACATCACATGCTCTAACGAATAACAGTCAAAATACAACCACCAAAATGACGTACTGGCTAATGAGGGATAACGGGTCCATCTATCCGTGCTCCCAGCGGTCTCAGGGTGCTCTATGTACTGTTATTACTGTTAATCTTTATGATCCAGCTGTCTAGCAATTTAGTTCCAATAACACACCTCCTGGAAAATATGTGGTCCACATATCAGAGGTTTTCTGACACATCTTTAAGATCCTTAATGATTCGTTGTTGGGGGGCTTAGCCATACTATGGCATTAACTTAGTTATTACATCCTCTTCATCGCTGTACACAATTAAAAGGTTAGTAAAATGCCACATCTTAACTGCAATTAATCAGGGCCACATGTGTTCCCAGCTGACCTTTATCAGACTGGGCCACGGCCCTGCAGGGAAACAAGGACTCAAGTATACCGACCTTTCACCTCAAGATGCGTAACTCCCCAGAGGCTTTTACATTGGTGGCATTTACCGGATGACATTGATGAAGATGACAAAATCAGTTTTACAAAGTATCAAGTTTTACCAAGACAACATTCCTCATTTCACTGCCTCATGTTTTAAAACCTGGCAGCAGTTCTGGTTTGCTTTAATCACTTCCCTTGTTATTGTTGAAAATCCGGCAAAACATTTTAAATGTTTGCCAGACAGAATCTGCCTCAATTCATTATCTTAATTTTGTTGAATCTTCAATCAGACATCACTGAATTCCTAGTGTCGTGGATAAGACAAACAGCACACAAAGCATGCACGCAGTCCAGAGAACGTGATGTAGGTCAGTTGAGGCCTCGCCTCCCCACAGGGGTCAGGTGAGGCCCCGTGCTGCCTCGCTGTGGTCGGCCTTGTCGTTGGCCACTCTCATATTGGCTTCGGTGTAGTCACCTTCACCTCGAGCGGCCACCATGCCGCCAGCCACGCCCTGAACAGCCACACCGCAACCGGCCACAACCCCACCCCCGCCAGCCACGCCCCCGTCAGCAACACCCCCGCCAGCCACGCCCCCGCCAGCCACGCCTTCACTGTCCTCACTTTAGTCGGCCCTGCTACAGTCAGCCACCCCTATGCCACCCCTTCTCTCCTGTAAGCCATGGCGCAGTAAACCAGGACTCCATCAGCTGCTGTTCATAAGGGCAGGATCTGGTCATAGACTGATCGGGCCGCACCTCCATCAGCCATGCCTCCGACAGCGGAGCCTTGTCAAGCCCCGCTCAGTGGACCATAGCTCCAGCAGTCAACCCTCCATCAGTCACAATTTCATCAGATAGACCATCTGTCCCGGCAAATGTGGTACTGGGTTGCGAAGAAAGTATAAATAACTTTGAATTTTTATTTCTCACATTTTTATTGCTGCCTTGAAAAGTAACTCCTTTTTCAAGGCCGAATCAATGATTAAGCGTTCTTGTTCAACAACGGGCATTGGTTTAATTAATTTGAAATAGAACGGGCATTGAGATTGACCGCCTGGTAACCAATCGTAGGCCACAACAAATCTCAACGTCTGCACGCTCTGTGCGTGATGCATGACCCATGCTGCTGGTCTTGACTTGGACTCAAACCTCTTTGGACACAGACTCGACAAGCCCTGCAAGAAAGTAAAACCCCTGATGTCACCATAGAGGCAAATCAAACACTATGCCTCAGCCACTCAATGGGTTTAATGCCTGTAACAAAACAAATGAACCCATCCTGACCTAGCAATGGCAACACAATTTGTATTAGCAGTGAACTCAGTCTACGCTTAAAGCACGTGCATGTTTCTGAAAATATGCAACAGCGAGTCCTCGTGGTCTATATTTTCTGACATAGTACCTTGGCATAAAAAAGGTTTGGGACCGCTGAGCTAGACCTCCATCAGTCACTCCACCTTCAGCCTCTCCTCCATCAGTCACATCCCCATCAGGCATTCCTCCATCAGTAACACCCCCATCAGTCACTCCTCCCTCAGTCACTCCTCCATCGGTCACTCCTCCATCAGTCACTCCTCCATCAGTAACACCCCCATCAGTCACTCCTCCATCAGTCACTCCTCCATCAGTCACCCTCCCATCAGTCACTCCTCCATCAGCCTCTCCTCCTCAGTCTCCTCCATCAGTCACCCTCCCATCAGTCACATCCCCATCAGTCACTCCTCCATCAGTCACTCCTCCATCAGTCACTCCTCCATCGGTCACTCCTCCATCAGTCACCCTCCCATCAGTCACTCCTCGGTCGGTCACTCCTCCATCAGTCACCCTCCCATCAGTCACATCCCCATCAGTCACCCTCCCATCAGTCAAATCCCCAACAGCCACTCCTCCATCAGTCACTCCTCCATCAGCCACCCAAACCTCATCCACCAATAGGAGCTGAGTCTCTTCTTTAGTCTCTAAAGAGGACATTTTCCTAGGTTTTGAACAAGGGCGTAATGTTGGGAGGCGAGACGTGGTCCTGCATTATCCATGTTAGTTCTTTGACCTAGCTATTGAGGAATTGGATTTGAAATGTTACACTTTAAACTTCTAACTGTTTCGATTGTTTATTATGCTAAAGGTTTTACAAATGTATATACAATCCCATATGTAAATAAAAATTGTACCTTTATTTAAAGTTTGTCTATTTGTTGCTACAATCAGTAGCAGTAGCGTGCGGTGACCCTAAGTTTCAGTGGGGCAAAAACTACTGGTGTATGACCACACCCACAATTTGTTTTTGTAATATACATATATAATATTGCATTATACATTATTAGAATATATATATATATATATATATATATATATATATATATATATATATATATATATATATATATATATATATATATATATATATATTCTAATAATGTATAATGCAATATTATATATGTATATTACAAAAACAAATTGTGGGTGTGGTATATATATATATATATATATATATATATATGCTTCACATCACTCACGTCCATGGTCCATATTTCCCCTTGTCCTGTGCCCACACACAAAGTAGACATGGAACAAAACACAGCGTTTCTCTTTGAGCAACGACATAGCCATTATTTATTTTCATGCCATGCTCGGGAGAAAGTTATGGTGAAAGGTTTCCCCCTATCCTTAGTTTGTTGGATAATGTTTATGCCCGGTCTGTCTGGGCCAACTTGTTTGATTTCTATCTTCTCTTCCAATCTTAACCTCTCAACTGTTTTTTTTAACAGAAACTCAACACTGTTAATCACAGGTGCAACACCACTCGCCATATCTGCATCTGATATAGAAACGATGAAAGACGGAATTATTTGAGTTAAAATAACGAGTTATAGAATATGACCATGGGGCAGAATTCTTTACGACCATATAGGCGTCTTTTAGCACGGATTGCAATTCTTGTTGCAGCGTACAGGGTTATGCGATAAACATACGGAGGAAAGCGGTGCCTGAGCTATCCTTCCCCACATTGCATGACACGTTAAACTCAACTAGAATTGCCACCATCATCCAAAATTTGATGTCAACAGACCAAAAATAGTCGGCAAGCTACAGAAACTGTTAATGTGAAATTGACATTATAAAAAATAGACTTGGAGCCATGATTTACTGAGGAACTTTTTTTTGGGAGCATGCTTTTGCAAGTAGTTCGCTGCCCCACCTGCCCATATGGACGGCCCGAGCCTGATCAGTAGTGTTCTTACACCCCTGAGTGTGATGCATAGCAGCTGAAACAGAAAGGTTGAGGTCAGGAAAAAAGAGCAGGGAACTGTTCTTATGCGCGGCAAGATCTATTCCTCCTCTGTCATTGGCTGCATTTTGATGAGAGGGCACTTGGCCATATGGAAAATGAATGACTCGCAAAACAAACTATTGCAGTGGCCAGGAATAGCTGAGTTTATATGAGAGATTGTGTGTAGATTGTGAAGATTGTTGATCATAAAAGCGTGTTTGGAGGTGGAATGGGTTGTTGAGCTGAAGGCAGGAAAGTCAGTGGCAGTTGATTTCAGTATCCACCTGTGTAAAGCAGCAACAGCGCGGCCCAGAGGGGGAACGAGAACAACATCAAAACCTTTAGATTTAATTTGATTGATTCTGTTGAGCACCAAGAACTGGGGCACGCTAGTCGAAAAACTGTTTATTATACAATACAATCTATTAAGTCATTAGTTACTTGCCGGTGAATGCATGTGAATATCTTTGCAACAATGTGGATGTATTGTATGGCTAAGAGGATTGTAGGGTTATAATAAACCAAACACAGCCAGACGCCAATTATAACTAATGTATTAGTACTAAATCATTTAAATAAGTCAGTGTCACCCACCGAGTCCAATGACAACCAAATGAACTAGGACTGCGAGCTGTCCCCCAAGGTATTCAATGCCCCGCACCGCCTATCCCAGCAGACGCCCTTTGCAAGCGAATCATGGCTGGTCATTACTCATCGACGCATCTATGCCTCCGTGGGGCGGGGCTTTTACCCAAACACACACACTCAGACAGAAAGAAAGACACACAAACAGAGACAGACACACACACACACACACACACACACACACACACACACACACACACACACACACACACACACACACACACTCGTGCACACATACACACAAGTGTGCATTACACTTAAGAGCAGTTTCTGTAATTGTCACTGTGGCGTCATTGAATGAGATATCAACACAATACTCTTTACACATGTTGAGGGAGGTGTCCTCTCTGTGTTCCTGCCAAGTTTCGAGTTCCTTCTGACACAGACTTGTATTGGAAATGGAGCATTAGCGTGTAATAAACAATGTGTATTCACACACGTGTTACGACCATATAGGTGCTGCTGGATGTACCTAGGTGCAGACAAAAAACAAAAGGCGACAGAGCCTTCGCTGTGGCCGCTCCTAATCTTTGGAACAGTCTCCCCCTGAGTCTGAGAACTGCCCAGTCTATCGACCAGTTCAAAACGCAACTAAAGACTCACTTTTTTACATTGGCGTTTAATACAGATTAAGATTTTATTTTATCTTATTCATTGTTGTTGCTAATATGCAATTTTAAGCCTTCTTGTTTTTTGTTTTGTTTTTATATTGTATTTGTGTACAGCACTTTGGTCAACTACTGTTGTTTTAAAATGTGCTATATAAATAAACTTGACTTGACTTAAGGAGGTTGGTCTCTATGTGACATGACTTTCAAGTCCCACACTCCTTCTCAAGTGTAATTGTTTATTTTTTTTCGATTTACGCATAAGTCAGCCATTTCGATTTTTTTCAGAATTCCAATTATAACTGAGTGAGGCATTTCCATAGAGCATGTGTACGAAGCTTTGGTTAATTTGATGTCTTGGTTAATTCTGAGAACATTTTTGAAGTGTCATGTGACACACTTATCTACTATATGGTGATGTTTGTATATGTACGGAGCGGCCTGGGGCACTGAGAGCACAGCACCCCAGGTAGCCGGGGGAGTCCGTCCCTGTCATCTAATCAAGAGCGCTTCCAGGTGGCCGCGGCACACAAGTACACAGAGGACAAGGGGACCTAGCGTGGACCCACCAGGAAATCATGATTAGCATTTATTTTTCGCAAGCAACCTTATTCCGAAATTAGAAAATGCTAATATAAGTGGTTAAGTGCTTTGTGTTGCCCTAGGGGCTATAGAACCGTTCGGCAGGGGGAGATTGTTCTGTTTTTCTTTTCTTTTTTTTGTTAGATCCTAGTCTTAGTTTTAGAAGAGAGAGCGATCTAAGAGAGAGAGAGCCGCAACGTTTTCTTTCTGTTAACTTAATACGCCAGATCATGAGCATATATTTGACAAAATTAAAATTTGTTCACCATAGGCAAAAATAAATGTAAACTAGAACTGCAAGCAGTTATGCAGGGGTCCAAGAAGTGTGCATTTCGCCGGCACAACGCGACAAGAAATGTGCATTTCGCCGGCACAACGCAAAGCAAGTATTCAAAACGCTACCGTGAACAACATGTGGATATAAAGGTTTTGACTGTGGGAGCTTCGGTGTGGGAGTTATAGCCCAAAACGCGTTTTCAGAACATTCCATTGGCGATTAGGAGATGTATTATTTCGTCGTTTTTTTGCGCCCTCTTGTGGCGAAATTTTCCAAAGACAATTTTCCTTTTCCAAATAACTCCCGCCCACATTAATAATTCTTGACCATAATTTTTATATAGACTCGGGTTTGCCCCGTGATGGTTCCCTCATAGTTTGAAGAACATTCCTTTGGCCAATTAGAAGATATACAATTTCCTCGTTTATGGCGCCCCCTATTGGCGAAATTTTCCGAATTTTTTATCGTACGACATTAAGGTTAGCACCAACATGTGTGTAAAATTTGGACTCGTTCCGATGTCTAATTTTGGATTTCTTTGGATTTTTGATTTTCCACGTCTAATTTAGCTCATAAACCAATATTCAAAACGCTACCGTTTCGTCGTCGAGGGTCGGATCAAAAAAGTGTCTATCATTTCTTTGCGTGTGCGTCTGAAGATGCCGTGTGCCAAGTTTGGTGTTGATTGGTCAAGAAATATGGGAGGAGTAGCGAAAAAACAGTTTTGCGGTTTTCGCGATTTTGCGAAAAAAAATTATAGACGCAAATGGGCGTGGCCTATGCCAAAAGATGCAGCAGACTCCAGTGAATATGTGCGTACAAGTTTTTGACTGTGGGAGGTTCGGTGTGGGAGTTATAGCCCCAAACGCGTTTTCCCTTGGTATAGCGCCACCTAGTGGCCGGCGTGTCTGGATTTTGTCGTCTCCCGTCACCTCACGGACCTGGATCTAGTCATGCAATTGGCGTGTCGGCACCATTTACGGTCTGGGCTGTGGTACCACTTCTAGCCGGGAATAATAATAACTAGAACTGCAAGCAGTTATGCAGGGGTCCAAGAAGTGTGCATTTCGCCGGCACAACGCGACAAGAAATGTGCGTTTCGCCGGCACAACGCGAAGCATGTGTTCAAAACGCTACCCTGAACCTGTGGATATAAAGGTTTTGACTGCGAGAGGTTCGGTGTGGGAGTTATAGCCCCAAACGCCTTGTCTGCTACCGTTTCGTTTGGTTTGCTTTACCAGAGCCCCGTTGGCCAGCATGTTTCCAGGTCCATCCAGACAGCGTCTTGGATGGACCTGGAATACAGACACACTGTTTCCGCCTCTCACGACGTGGACGAGGGGTTGGGTTTTGAGAGGCAAAGAAATTTGAAAAAAATCAAAAAAATTCAAATGGTATTTTAAAGATTGAATAAAAAGGAAACCTAAATCCATGGCTAACATACTACAATGAGGGTACATCATATATCTGTGGAGTAATACTTACGTAATGTTATCAATGGTTTGTTGATGCGTATTTAACACTATTTAATGTTAAGTAATGATTGGTTAGGCATTAAGTATGCTCAGTTAACTATACTTACCATAGTATTAACTAAGCCTAACAGTTAGTTTTACTTAGTTGATGCTAAGGTAAGTATTAACTAAGTAAAACTAACTGTAATGCTTAGTTAATGCTAAGATAAGTATTAACTAAGCATTACAGTTAGTTTCACTTGGTTGATGCTTAGATTAGCATTAACTAAGGATAACAGTTAGTTTGACTTAGTTAATGCTAATCAAGCATTACGCAAGTATTTAGAAATGGTTAGTTAGCTATGAGTTATTAACTAAGCATTAACAAATAGCTTATCTGTGTACCCTTATTGTAAATTGTAAGTTATAGATGAATAGGGAAAAAATGCTGAAAAGGGACAAAATAGCTATGGCTTTTATTAGAGGGGCAAATAAAAAATAAAAAAATGGGGAGAAAATGTAAAGTTAAAATCCAAAAAGAAAAAAATTGGTAATATGTATTATTTATTAGAAAAATTGAAAAAAAAGTAAAAAATGGATAATATTCATTATTGATTAGAAAAAATAGAAAAGACGAAGACAAAACATTTAAAACATTGGGTAGTGCTAAAAAAAAACCCCATAACTATGGCTTTGTTTTGAGGGGCAAATCCATAAAAAAAAAAGGGGAGAAAATGCATTATTTATTAGAAAAAAATAGAAAAAAAAAAAAGAAATAGAATATTTAATATTTATTTGAAAAAATAGAAAAGACAAAGACAAAACATTTAAAACATTGGGTAGTGCTAAAAAAAAACCCATATCTATGGCTTTGTTTAGAGGGGCAAATCCATTAAAAAAAAATGGGTAGAAAATTCATTATTTATTAGAAAAAATAGAAAATTATAAATATATTTAATATTTATTATTTATTTGAAAAAATAGAAAAGACAGACAAAACATTTAAATTATTGGGTAGTGCTAAGACCTGCGATCCAAACGAGCTAACCAGTTACAGAAGAAAATCTAAACAGAGGCACTCATGATCGGAGTAGTAGGTGGACAGAATTTGCACTTTGATATCAGTGGGATTAATGTCACGAATGTATACGTGATCAATTGTTGTGTCGTTTTCTGTTGTTGGCGAAGAGACAATTTGGGTGTAACCTTGCTGTTGCATGAAATTTTCTGCAGATTTAGAAACAAGGGCATTGTCGTTGAAGTCACCCATAATTACCTTTCCTCCTGAAAGTTGGTTAAAGTGTTGCATTACCAAAGCGAGATTTTGTTTGAATAAGGCGAGTTTATATGATGGCGGTTTGTACAGCACAATGTAATTGTAATTCAAAGGCTGAACATTAAACATGATGGCTTCCAAGTCACTGCATGGCATGTGTATAATGTTACAAGTGATGTGGTCTTTGTGGTAGTAGCCCACTCCACCGTGCCGTTTGTTTACCAAGTCTTGGAATTGGGTCATGTTATGGTAGGATTGGGACCGGAGTTTGTGATTAAAAGTCCAACCTGGCATTTCAATGGAATCGACTGAGGTGTTTTGTTCCAGCCATGTTTCTGTCACGCAAATGATGTCAGCACTCAAGATTCTCTGGTCATGTTTAAGGTCTTCCATGTGTTGACATAGACCTTGAATGTTGTGGAGGCATATTTTGAGGGTTGAAGTTATTTCTGCTGGTGGAGTTGCAATGAATGGTTCCATTTTTTGCAGGGAAATGTCGATGTCTGGTTTCGAATAGAAGGCTTTGGCTGCGTAGTCTTGAATGATAAGGTTTTCCTCACACGTTACTCGGCTTAATGCTACATATGCTTGGCCAGCTGCAAATATCTTTTTAAGGGACACTACAGCTCTTTCTAAAGTTAAACCTTGAACTTTGTGTATGGTACAGGCCCATGCTAGGCGTAACGGGAATTGGCGTCTAGATCCACCAGTCATTACTTTGTCTTCCACAGCATCTATGGGTGTTGCTTGTTGAAATTGAGGCTCAAAGCATATAGACCTACTCCTCAGTTTCCTGCCGATTGCGTCATTGTCAAAGTTAACCAAAATGGTTTTGGGAAACTGAACGTTCCCTTCAAAGGTGATTTTGCAAACGGTACCGAATACACCATTGACCAATCCATCTGACAGATCTATATTTTTGATGAGCATTACGCGAGCTGATGGACCAACGATTAACGTTCTGCTTAAGCATGTCTGACTATCAATTTTTGGATTATTTTTTCTTGTTACTTGTCCTGTGGTAGGATTTCTCTGAGTATCTTGAGCTTTAATTTGCACCAAATCCGTACACGTCTTGTGTAACATGGCGATGTTATGGGCTGCCACTTCATCGTTTCTGGGGAAAATGTGAAGGTCCTGTGTCAGTTCCCCCTCGCCGGTCTCACGTTGTCTTAGCAAGACTTCATCTCGCTGGTAAAGATTGTCTCCTTTTCTGTGTTTTCTAAGACGATTTAATGTTTCAGCAAACTCTTTGTTTTTTTGTCGCATTATCTTTGTCAACTCAATGTGAGTGAAATGATTGTTCCACAGATCGGTCACCAATTGCTCGTGGTAAAGAGGTGTTCCCTTTACAGGGCCGAGCTGGAAGAAGTCACCAACTGCCATGATTGATACATTCCCAAACAATGCATAATCTCCTTGTTGCTTTATTTGTCGTAGTCTGCCATGGACATACGTCAGGATTTTATGATCAACCATACTCACCTCGTCCAAAATGAGTATTTGTAAGTCTTTCATGGTGGCTCTCAACGAATTGATTCTTTCATCTCCTAGAGGTTGATATGGCAGTTTGGCAGTGGTAGTAATAGCAAAGGTGCTGTGTATTGTGCTTCCGTTGATATTATATGCTGCTACTCCTGTAGGAGCAGCTAGCAAAACATGAGTGTCGTCTGGATTAATGGACATTCTTGCAAAGAGTCTGCATGACTCGTAGTACACAGCTTTAATCAGGTGGGACTTTCCTGTGCCTGCTCCCCCTGAAATGAATACGCGAAACGGGTCAGGGTTTTTGCCATTGACTTTGTCAAGGCACCATGCGCGGATTTTGTAAAAAATTTGAGTCTGTTGTTCGTTTAACGTGCGCATAATGGACAGACCTTCAGCTCTTTGTATCGAGTGTGTGGGAAATTCTTTAGACAGTGTTGCCTTTGTGTCCGACTGCAAGTCCGGTATGGCTTCTCTTTCATTTTGATTTGTGTCGTTGTTGTTAGACATCTCCTCCTGACATTCTAATCGCTCCAACTCAGATTCAGGGCAAAGGTCTGCCCATGCCTCGTCGTGAGCCCCGTGGTGCCCTGCAACCTCTTGGCATCTGTCGAGCTCATCTGCATCTACTTCAAACAGGGATCTGTTCAAATCTACAACTTCCTTAACACTTTGCGTTGTATTGCTGCTGTTAGTGATGGAACCGGTCCTGTAAAACTGCTCATAACTGTTGTACGGTGGAGGTTTTAACTCATCTGTTGAATAATGAGGCAAAAACAATTGTAGCAAACTTTGGTAGTGTTTTTCTGGATATTTGGTTTGTGAGAAACGAGCGTATCTAGCAACAGCATCAGATCCCCTAGTTCTCATCTTAACAAAGCCAGTGTTATTTTCCAGTTTAACAGAGCCATTGCTGTGCTGCTCTTTCCCGTACAAAACTCTGTATTTTGAAACAAATGTGGCTATACAAATATCATGGAAAATTGCGCCCTGGGGGCGGTTTTTGTAGCGGTCCGTTATGCTCGTCATCCATATCGATTCTGTTGACGTGTCACCCTGTTCTGCTTTGCTTTGAATGACACTGAGAGGATAACTCATTCTGACGGTATTTTCACCAGTAGGGATAAATGTGACCAGTCTTGAGCATTCGTTGAGATGCATGTTTGTAACTCGATAAACACTTTCTTGAGCTGAGACCTCGCGATTGTGGAGAAAGACACTTCCCAACTTATTGAGTGTTTGTTTTGCATCTAAATTCCCATGTTTTTTCATTTCATTTTGAGTATGTTGTAACAATAAGCCCATGTCTTGTTCTGCTTTTGAGATGTAGGATATTATGTATACTACACAAGCAAAAGCATCGCAGACATATTGTATGTCCATGTTGGCATCCCAGCAACGCAAAAGGTCTTTGTTGTATTGATTAACGTAAACATCTGATGGGTTGCGTTTGTGTACAACCGCGTTTTTATTGGTTGTCAATCGGTAGGCATCTTCAAAGATTTCCTGGGTAATGTTAATGGAAGCAAACAGCTGATCCACAGTGTCGAAGGTTAGGTCTGGACTTGAAAGAGCGTGTTTGACCCTTGTCATGACACTTTTAGCCACCTCTTTTTCTTTTCGCATTTCTAATATAGAGACGTCTATCGGATCAGCGTCTGTTACCTCCTGGTTCTCGTCTGTTTTACTTCTACAAAGAAAGGTGTGGTTGCTTGGAGGACGTGGAAAGTTAAATCTACATGTTGTGCCTTTTTTCCTACAACTCTTAGAGTGCTTGGAGCTGTGTTTTTGAACGCTGGACACAACTTCATGCAATGCGTCGGTCGCTGGCGGGAGTTCACAACTGATGTATTTATCAATAAATTGTGTGACTTCTTGGTCTGTGTTTTTGCCTATTTTCGGTGCATTTTCTACCCAGAACAGACAATGAGTATGGGGTGAGCCGCGTTGTTGGAATTCAACTCTAAAAAATGTCTCGATAACTTTACCAATGGGGTTAGCTGGTGACTTGATGACGTCATTTAGGAAAGTCTGAAACCTGTGTTGGAACATTCTTGCTGCGGTAACCGGATTAGTTTTGAGTAAATTGCACCTCTGTGACCAGTCCAGGTCGTTGACATTTCCCTGTATTTTCTGTAGTCTCATGAAAACATCGATGAGTTCAGTCCAGCGTAAATCAGCACATGAAAATGAACAGAACCAAGTAGGGACACCAAGCTGACGAACCATAGCAAATAGATTTTTCTGTACACCTTGCCAAAAAACTGGAGTCCCTCGGATCGGTTGAAGGAACTTGTAACCGAGATCGGTTTTTAAGACATTTTGTACATAGTCTTTGTTTGAAAGCATGGCGGAAGTTATAGCCAATGATTCCCCTGCATGGTAACCTTTTCTCAGGGCTATGGACACCTTGGAAACAACCTGATTGACCTCAGATAAATATTGAGCATAGAAAATGTAGTCCAAGTTGCTGCTAAACCTCCCATCAGCATTTAGGATTCGTGTGTTGATGTATCTACTGAGAGTGAGCCTGTGGGGCCGTGCATCATGGAATGTACCTGTCCCTTTGGGGAAAAGAGTTGGGAAACATTTTGCTTCATTGCCCTTATCTGTCAGCAGCCTAACAGG
Source organism: Gadus morhua (assembly GCF_902167405.1). Classification (NCBI taxonomy): domain Eukaryota; kingdom Metazoa; phylum Chordata; class Actinopteri; order Gadiformes; family Gadidae; genus Gadus; species Gadus morhua. The sequence goes on along the minus strand of NC_044055.1, from coordinate 24,617,175 downwards.
ACTGTTGCCTTCAGCTGGAGCTATTGATAAAACACTTTCGAAATGCTGATCAAATATTTCTTGTGCGATATCAATTGGTTGCAAACATGTGTCCAAGAGTAACCCGTGTGTTTGAGTTTCATATATGTGGTCAGCTTCTTCATCATCCGACACCTGGTCTGATTGAGTTGTAATGTCACTGCTTTCAGGTGCAGATGGAGTGTCATTAACTGGGTTGCATTCTTTCAAAACAGAACATGCATCTTCTGGCAAGGGATTTTCCCATTCTGCGTTAAAGTCTATGTCCTTATACCATTTATTCATGTCCTTTAAACATGCTATCGCATTTTGGATTTTTTGAGTGTGCACATATTGATACTGATAATGCCCCTTATAAGTAAGTTTTCTTTTCAGTTTTATTCGGATCATTAAATCTTGATTTTCTAGCCTTGGGAGAACCGAAGTGACTACATCGCTGTTTGATGGAACGCAAGTCACCGGCCCATGGACAGAATTCTGAGAACCACGTGGCAATGCCACAAGTCGCATAAAGGGAATATTCAATGCGCACAGGTGTTGTTCTAATGAGTTCAGTGTGCCTAATTCGTCAGGAATTGGATCCAATGCCATATTGTTCTCAGCGCTCTCCTGGGGAACCTTACCACTGAGTATCTTGGAGTTGCAACTGAAACATATCCACAATTTCCCAGCAACTGTCTGTTTTAGTGTGCATGGCGTTAAACATGCATTATCACATTGATGGAGATATGTTGTAGTAATGCATTGTTCTGCAATTGCTGACACAGTTGAAGCCTTGGATTCAAATAAAGTTATGTCACATAATCTAACTTGCTTACGGAACAATAATCTGTGACACACACAACAAACATGTTCTGGTCCATGTTTGACCTCTTCTTGGAAGAGCTCAATTACAAAGTCAATATTGTGTTTTAAGAGGGTTAGATTAAGTCTCTTTTGACAGTTTCTTTCAATTAAAGAGGGCTTACAAGCCGGATCTTCTCTGTATTTGATTACAGTTCTTTGTTTCACCTGGTTACGATGGGCCGGATTATTAGCATATTTTTCAATACTGCTAGTTTTCCGATTAGCTTGATACTGTTCATCACAATTATATCTTCGTTGTGTTTTTTGCTTTTGAACTTGCCTATATTCTGCGTCTTCAGCATACGTTTTCTTATTTCTCAGATGTTTTGCTTTATCAGTACATTTTTTACGTGGTGAAACAAGCTCTGCATTGGACCTTTTGTGAGACATTTCACAGAAACTAGTTAAACTGAGGCATGTATGAGAGGTTTTTTCTTTGACACATGCAATTGGTTCATAATGGCAATCATTGCAGTGATTCAGATATATAGCTTTTCGTGAAATCGGCTCAATGTTTGCCGTGAACGTAATCCATTTCTGTTGACTGTATGTGTAAATATCAACACAGAGCAAATCTGCAGAAGCTTGTATTTCCAACTCTGTTGCCCAAGATCCAACATATTTCATTTTTGAGTCCTGGAGATATTGCTCCACAGAATCAAATTGCCTTCTTAGACAAGTAATGTAATGAAGTGGATTATCTGAGATGTGATTCACTACAGCCTTTCGAAAGGCCTTGTGATGTGACTCACAACCACTCAATACAGACGAAAGAGAACGAAAGAAACAATTACCGTCACCTTCAATGGATGTTGTTTGGCATGGTTCAGGCTGTGCCATATTGAAGGTTTGTACAACAATAATTTGATCTAAACTTGGTACGATATTCAGTTTGTTGCAGATCCTGTTTTTTTCCCTTAATGTCAATCCAGTAAATATTATATTAGGGCTATCTGTTACAGAAATTAAACAGACATCTGATGCACCCTCTGTGTGAATTGGAGGATCACTGTCCATGTTTAAGTTTGCTACAGGCTGCACAGTTTCAAGGGAAAAAGACATGTTTACTGCAAGGGAATGTCCATCAGTTACCGAAAGGGCACAGAGATCAGAGTCACTGTCAGTGTCAAAAGTACCGTCATGTGCCGAAGTACTGGCTTCAGGCTGTGCAGTAAATGGTGAGTTTACTACAACAGCTTTCACACCAGTGACTTCAAACACTTTGTTTGGGGCATGTGGATGATTTTGATACAAGGAATTGACAAGGTTCTCAATATGGTCATATAACTCATACACAGTATCATAGTGCGCTACTATGCTGGTTCCATCCGGTGCAACCGAACCCCAAGTACTACGAGAATGAGGATCGAAAACTGCAAAAGCAGTTTCGACCTTGAAAACGGCACAGACACTTCCTTGGATGTTGAGCAAGCATGTGTCTGTCTGCAGCAGTGTCTTCTGAATAGCCTCTCCTAAAGGCATGGCTATGTTTTGCAAAGAAGCGTCATAATCATCCTTTTGATCAAGACTTCCAGTGAGTGTATCAAAATATTCCAAACTAAATAATTTATTGTTTAATTTGCAGTGTCTGGGTAACTCGGAAATGAAAATATGCCCACTGGTTTTGGCTGCACTGATTTCCTTATTTTCTAGCATAGATGTGTACAAGCCATTACCTTGTTTTAGAATATGATGAATGTTCTTTTTTTTCCATTTGAGAACGCTATGGGTGGTGTGGGTCATAATCGCCGCTATGCCATTTGTAGCACACTGCTTACCTGCATTTTCCCCGAATATGTGGCTGCTCTGGTCAAACGATCCTTGAAGACACCCAGGGTTGTCATAAGTCACATGACTTGATGTAGCAGCTCTGGCAGGTGCAAAATCACAGGGTGCCTAAAAACACAACAGTAGTTCAATCAAAAAGGAGTGTAACCAATAGTTTATATCAAAATTAACAAGGAATTCATAAAAAAGGCTAGGAATCAATCAGCTGTAGTTCATGGCTGTGTATAATGGGAAAACGGAATTGTACATGATATTAACATTACTTTAACTAATTTCCAAGATCTAATAAATGGCAGGAAAACTCACAAGGAACAGGGAATAACATGTTAAAAATAAGTACCTTCTGATTGCCCAGTGTTACATGAGGATCTTCAAGCTGGCCATTGTCCTCAGGCGGGCTCTGCTGAAATGACAATTCAGTGTTTTTAAAAGCATGTTGGTTCCCAGTAAGTAATTTGAAAATGTACATAGTAGAGGCAAATTAGTCAGAACTGCACACTTACACCATATCAATGTTTTAAAAGAATAAACACATCAAAACAAAATGGGTCTCTTAAGCTGTGGCTTTTCCCGTTGGTATACAATTTTTCCACTAGTAATTACATACCTGCTGACTGCTCGCAGTGACCTCAGGTGCTGGTTCAAACGGCTCATGGTCCTCAATGTGTGTCATCTGCAATCACAAACATTACGAATGTTAAAAAAATTAGGTTTACCCCTACATGCAAACTCATAAGCCATAGAAAAGAGGACATTTGGTGTATTGTGGTGAACAGAATTAAGGACAAAGAAAACTTTTTTTCAGTTCAGTTTAAATAATTAAAATGAGCACAACAAGTTCATCAGCCAACCTTCTTGACATTTCCAATTCATAGTGTGTAGATATTACCAAGAACATGTTAAAAGCAGTTAAACTATGTTGATTGTAATTATGAAGTAAAAATGTAAATGTTTCTAGATACTGATCCTGGAACAGATTGATTGCTTATTTGTAAATCATTTTTTATATTGTTGTCATTACCTTGGTTGAACATCCCAAGAAGCTGGTCTCATTGGCTGTTGGTTTATCAGCCTGGGCCATCACAACTTTTGGCCCCCAAGGTGTTGGCTCCTCTTGTTTTCTCTGTCCAGAGACAACCCGAGCAGTTGGCTGGTTCACCTTCTACAATGAGGTAAGGGAGCAAAATTATCATGAGAGATACAATTGTATGAAAATTGAAAAGTGGGCAGTTCAAAGAACTTACTGCTAATGTAGTTTATTTAAAACAGTAACAAACATAGTGTTGTGCACGCCTGTATTTTGTGGCGCTACATACAAATTTAACAAAACCCAAATATTAAATTATTACAAGATGCTCTCTTTTTCCCCCATTCCTTTACCTCACAAAACTCTGTTTGAAGAAACGGCCACTCATCAACACACAGAGTCTTGTCATCCCCCTCCGGTTGAGCAAACTGCAAAGACATAGTAAGAATTATATGTACATTACAATTGAGAGATGGAAACCCAAAATTACACTTTCTTAAAGGGAACTTAGAGAAAATATCAAAAGAATAGAGAACCGCACTCTATTCACTGAATGTGTTTAATCATTACATGTTGTATGCAAATTACCTTGCTCGAATGCACAAAGACGCTGCCCTCCAGAGTGGCTGGAACAGCAGCATCTGGAACAGGTCGAGGAGGAGGTACGCCCTCCAGAGTAGCTGGTACAGCAGCTTCTGGAACAGGTCGAGGAGGAGGTACGCCCTCCAGAGTAGCTGGTACAGCAGCTTCTGGCACAGGTCGAGGGGGAGGTACCAGCTTCGAAGGTTTGGCAATCCTTGCTGGAGTTTGAAGTGCCTGGAAAATAATCGTAAATCATTGGCAAAACAATACCTACACAGAGAATGTTGGACTATCTCTTGTGTTAAAGGCGAAATCAGAAAATAGTTGATCCTGTGTTTCAACCAAAAAACAAGTACATATTTCACTGAGAAATTACCAACCTCAAGGCGGGCCTTCTTTCCTTTGGAGACCACAGCCGTGGTTCCATGTGCCACCTTCCGTTTCTATCATAATGGAAGAGAACGGAAATGATAACAGTTAATGACATATAACACTTTTATTATCAATGCAACTATCTGTACCATACAATGTAAAGCTTGTCATATAGGATTACAGGCGCTATTAATATGTATGCACTCACAAACAGTTAATATTAAAATCACACGAATTACCTTTGAGCGATTCCCCATGGTAGCATACATGGGGACGTCAAGGTTGGATGGAACAATGCGATCCATTGCAGCCAACTTGTCAGTGCTAAACCAGATAGGGTTTAGCACGACAAAGCACTCCCTCAGGACCAGAGGAGGCACACAAACCTAGAAATAAAAAAACAGAATTGAGCCATTGACCACTTGCCTTATAGGAATAGCATTTAAATGAAACAACAAATGTACGCATCATTACGGTTTAATTTCCTATCAGCTATCATACCTAGGGATGGGCATTTGAAGAAATTTCCTTGATCGAGCATCGCTAGAGTTATCGATCAATTATCGATTAATCATTAACTTTTTTCTATTGAAATTCCCGTTGGTAGAAAATACAAAATGCAGCATGTTTTTATCAATGAAATCTTTATTCCAACAATAATGTATGGGCCAACATTAATACAATACAGTTAACTTGAAGACCTACAACTGTTTAACAGTTTTGAAATAATAAATACAGGCATTATAGGTTATAGGCCTATGCGGCGCTCGTAAAGTCCGAACAATGCGCCTACAGTCGCTCTTAAAGGTTTGGATACGATTCAACAAGACTAAATCTGTAGCCTATTCCAATTACAATAAGTAGCCAACTTATCGGACAACAATAATCAAACAAAGGCAGTAGGCTAAACGTGGGCATTAAACTGTATAACTGTTTTGAAAAAAAGGGGGGGAAAAGGCCGACATATAATGCCTATAGGCTGCAGCCGGCGCGCGGAAAAGGCTCGCAACAAAAAGATGAGCCACCCATTTTCCAACAATTGCATGAACTAGTCTATCTAAAAGCAATACCTTATTGAACATATACAAGGCTGAACTTGTTGCTAAAATATCACAGTTTTGGCAAAATGTAACGACTCCAAGAGGCACCAAGCCGAAAGAATAGCGGAGCGAGAGACAACACATTTAGAAAAAAAAGAGCGACTCACATACGGTGGTGACTGTCCCTACTGTCTCATAGCATACAGTAACTCCAGCCTACATATTTTTGTTTAGGAATATAAGCATGTTAACATGCTCGGGGGTCAGACGCGAACGCAGCCTTGTAACTGTCAGTCCAGCAGCAGAAAACACCCGCTCTGACAGGACCGAAGTTGCGGGGATGCAGAGGTATTGTCGCGCTAACTTTGACAGCCTGGGGAACCGTCTTCAATTCACTTTCCACCAGTCGGCAGGGTGGTATTTCTCCCACATCGTGATATTCAATTAAATGCTTCAAGACTCACAGTATGCAACACAACGTCCTTTTGATCGATAACAATATAAATTGATCGACGCATTTCTTAACGATCAATTATCGAGCATCGATTAATTATGCCAATCCCTAATCATACCAATGTACAAACCTCATGAGGAAGGATCCGCACGGAAGACTGATCCCAGTCCTCAGGCGCATCCCAGGACTCAGGTTGGTTGCGCTATAAACACATAGGGGGAATTAGTATTCAATAAATGTGGCCTAACTAAAACTAAAGCTTTTCAAAATTGTATAACTTTTACCTTTCCGCGACGTCCGACGACAGTTTCCATGAAGGGGTCAAGGGGACGTGGACGTGAAACCTCTCCCTTCACAACCACGGTGGTAGCAAAGGGTCTCACAGTCGGGGGTGACTTGGGAGGAGACACAGGCGGAGGTGTAACAGGCAGAGGTGACTGTAGCTGCTGAAAGGAGAAGTGCCACAGAAGCTTTGCGAGAAGCGGCATCCCCAGATCATCACTCAGGTGGATCTATTATAATGAGAAGCACGGGTTATTATTGAAATAAATAAACTGCTTTCGCCATATAAAAATGACATTACATGAATTTCTCACGTGCCAAGTTATAACACGACTTACCCCATCACGACTCCACAAGGCACGTGAGTCCAGCGGAAAGCGGTCAGCTGTGACGCAGTACTTTACATCTGCAGAAGAAAACAAATATTAAACCATACACTGTATACATATTTTACACGTGGTACCAAGAGGTGGTGTTGATACACTAAAAGCTTTCCTACAAAGTTATTCTATACTGACATTATCTCTTAATCATTTTTACATACCGTTCTTTGCTGCAACGCGACGAAATTCCTCTCGAAGGAATTGTTGCGGTGCCAATTCACTCGCCAGCCGGGGAGGGAAATCGAGCACAAACACCTGATCCGCACAAAAGTTTTGGATTACACACTATACAATTCTGTTAAATAGTCTGCCTTGAAAATACACTTTATTTTGTAACACAAAAACTACCTTAGGCCATCGACTGCGGGCAGCTCTCAGAAGTCCATCGAAGGCAACTCCAGCTGCTTCGATGCCGGGCGTTGCCGTGAGGTTGTTGCTTGGAGCCAGCAAGCAAACGATGTCGGGGGTTCTGGGGATGTCTGCTTTCAGCAACTCAGTGCGGAGCTCAGCGGCAGACGCCCCAGGCGTAGACAGGAACCCAAACGAAAGGCAACCGTCTGGCATCCTCACGTAACGGTCAACCAACGCACGCAGATGCGAGTCGCCCACAAACAGCACAAACTATAAATAAGGACAAATAAAAAGTTGTCATTCCACTCCAAACATATTCCACAGCTAAATTATACATTATTTTCTGAAAGGTCTTTGACAAGTTTACCTGCTTATCTGGAGACTCAGGAGGGAGATCCAATCGGTTGAACAGAGACAGGCCAAGGCTTGACACGGTGACGTGCTCCAGTGCCATGCACTAATAAAGAGACAAATTCAACGCAAAACTAAAATGAATAACTTATCTCGAGCTGTTGATCTAAAAGTCAAACATCACACATTCATGCAATAGAATTCTGAGGAATATAAATGAGTTGAAAACATTATTGTATCTTTACGACTACATACCAGGGAGGAAGCCTCTAGCCAGAGTCGTTGCCATCGGAAGAATCGTCCTCCTCCTCACCTTGGCTGCAGCCGAAGCGCGCGAGGCACGAGGCATCTAATGATTTCACAATAAGAAAAATAGAATGCTTCAAAATAGGTACAAGATTTCCCTTTAAAAATAAACATCAAGAAAGGCTGCATGTTGAAAACCCCACCCTGTACAGAGATGTATTTATGTAATTATAACCATGTGTTTTCATATGAAATGAACATTAAACAGAACAGATAGGTGCAATAAATACACACACGCACAAGGTGTTCATGTGAAATCAATATATGGGCTAAAGCACAGCATTTAAAACACATTGCATATGGTGGACAGAGGTAGAATTTAGACTGTTGGGCGGATGTGTGCGTGTAAAAAGGAAATGTAACACGACATTGCAGCATTTAAAACACATTGCATTGTATGGACAGAGTCCACCAGAAAGCTTTTCTGTGGTACTCGCGAAGAAAGAAGAAAGCTTATGCCATAACTGCATCAACAAACCGCCAAAGCAACCATGCCAACTTAATACAATAAACTGGGTAGCTAGTAGCCTACCCGTGATACACAACTAAGCTTTACGATTACGTTGTTTTTCACTGACTTAGACAAAGAAAGCTTTTCTGTGGTAAAATGGCCGCCTAGACGCCACCATCACCACATCATGTCAACAAACCGGGCACTCACGAAGAAAGAAGAAAGCTTATGCCATAACTGCATCAACAAACCGCCAAAGCAACCATGCCAACTTAATACAATAAACAGGGTAGCTAGTAGCCTACCCGTGATACACAACTAAGCTGCGCCAACTTAATACAATAAACAGGGTAGCTAGTAGCCAACCCGTGATACACAACTAAGCTGCACGATTACGTTGTTTTGCACTGACTTAGGCAAAGAAAGCTTTTCTGTGGTAAAATGGCCGCAAAGACGCCGCCATCACCACATCATGTCAACAAACCGGGCACTCACGAAAAAAGCTTATGCCATAACTGCATCAACAAACCGCCAAAGCAACCATGCTAACTTAATACAATAAACATAATTATCCATTGCATAAGGACTTACCTTGACAACGTACTTCTTTGGTTGAACCGCAAAGTTGAAAGACAGAACGTACTCGAATGAATCCGCTCACAATATTAATCCGTGGAAAGGAGAGCAAAAGGGTCTATCTGAACAAAGATGTCTCAAGCAGAGAAACATTGCATAAGGACTTACCTTGACAACGTACTTCTTTGGTTGAACCGCAAAGTTGAAAGACAGAACGTACTCGAATGAATCCGCTCACAATATTAATCCGTGGAAAGGAGAGCAAAAGGGTCTATCTGAACAAAGATGTCTCAAGCAGAGAAAATCCGATCAGAGTGAGCCGAGCCGTGCGTCGCTGACCATAGTCATTCAACTCGCTAAGCACCATGGGAGTATGCCACGCCCACACCCCGGGTTTTGCTTTATATAATGTGTTTATATTGTATAAATTGCTGGAGGAAACCCATCGCAAACTCAAAAACATCAGATATTGTTTCATATTTACACAAATTGCCCATACAAAGAGGAATGTTTCTCAATTCGCGTTCTTTTCTGTACTGGTGTGCCTGCGTTGGGACCGTCAAATATCCCAGAAAATATCAGTGTAAAAGCTATAAAATAGGCTATATAGGGACATTTTAAAAGTATAACAAAGATGGAGGCCTATTATTTACATACTATTTTAAAATGAAAGAGGGGTTTTGCTTTATATAATGTGTTTATATTGTATAAATTGCTGGAGGAAACCCATCGCAAACTCAAAAACATCAGATATTGTTTCATATTTACACAAATTGCCCATACAAAGAGGAATGTTTCTCAATTCGCGTTCTTTTCTGTACTGGTGTGCCTGCGTTGGGACCGTCAAATATCCCAGGATGCATTTCGCATTCCTGTTTGAAAATATCAGTGTAAAAGCTATAAAATAGGCTATATAGGGACATTTTAAAAGTATAACAAAGATGGAGGCCTATTATTTACATACTATTTTAAAATGAAAGAGGGGTTTTGCTTTATATAATGTGTTTATATTGTATAAATTGCTGGAGGAAACCCATCGCAAACTCAAAAACATCTGATATTGTTTCATATTTACACAAATTGCCCATACAAAGAGGAATGTTTCTCAATTCGCGTTCTTTTCTGTACTGGTGTGCCTGCGTTGGGACCGTGAAATATCCCAGGATGCATGTCGGTGTGGGAATTATAGCCTAAAACGCCTTTCAGAACATTCCATTGGCCAATTAGGAGATATATTATTTCGTCGTTTTTTGGCGCCGCCCTGTTGGCGAAATTTTCCAAAGTCAATTTTCCTTTGCCAAATAACTCCCGCCCACATTAATAATTCTTGGCCATATTTTTTATATAGACTCGGGTTTGCCCCTTGATGGTTTCCCTATAGTTGGAAGAACATTCCTTTGGCCAATTAGAAGATATACAATTTCCTCGTTTATTGCGCCCCCTTAGGGCGTAATTTTCCGATTTTTTTATCGAACGCCGAAAAGGTTAGCACCAACATGTGTGTAAAATTTGGACTCGTTCCGATGTCTAATTTTGGATTTCTTTGGATTTTTGATTTTCCACGTCTAATTTAGCTCATAAACCAATATTCAAAACGCTACCGTTTCGTCGTTGAAGGTCCGATCAAAAAAGTGTCTATCATTTCTATGCGTGTGCGTCTGAAGATGCCGTGTGCAAAGTTTGGTGTCGATTGGTCAAGAAATGCGGGAGGAGTAGCCAAAAAACAGTTATGCGGTTTTCGCGATTTTGCGAAAAAAAATTATAGACGCAAATGGGCGTGGCCTAGGCCAAAAGATGCAGCAGACTCCAGTGAATATGTGGGTACAAGTTTTTGAATGTGGGAGGTTCGGTGTGGGAGTTATAGCCCCAAACGCGTATTCCTTGGTATAGCGCCACCTAGTGGCCGGCGTGTCTGGATTTTGTTATCTGAGTAGCGGTGCCGATTCTGGATCTAGTCATGCAATTGGCGCGTGTGCACCATTTACGGTTTGGGCTGTGGTTCCACTTTCACGGGGAGGTAGTATAATAATCCTTACAAAAACAATAGGGATCCAACCTGTTGGCTTGGACCCCTAACTAGAACTGCAAGCAGTTATGCAGGGGTCCAAGAAGTGTGCATTTCGCCGGCACAACGCGACAAGAAATGTGCGTTTCGCCGGCACAACGCGAAGCATGTGTTCAAAACGCTACCCTAAACCTGTGGATACAAAGGATTTGACTGTGGTAGGAGTAGCGAGAAGTCAGTGTAGCGTTTTCGCGGCGAAATTTTGTAGACGATATACAATTTCCTCGTTTATTGCGCCACCTAATGGCGAATTTTTCCGAATTTTTTATCGAACTTCGTTAAGGTTAACACCAACATATTTGTAAAATTTGGACTCGATCCGATGTCTAATTTTGGATTTCTTTGGATTTTTGATATTCCACGTCTAATATAGCTAATAAACAAATATTCGAAACGCTACCGTTTCGTCGTCGAAGGTCGGATCAAAAAACTGTCTCACGATTCCTTTGCGTGTGCGTCTGAAGATGTCGTGTGAAATGTTTGGTGTTGATTGGTCGAGAAATGTGGGAGGAGTAGGGAAAAAACAGTTTTGCGGTTTTCGCGATTTTGCGAAAAAAAATTATAGACGCAAATGGGCGTGGCCTATGGCAAAAGATGCAGCAGACTCCAGTGAATATGTGCGTACAAGTTTTTGACTGTGGGAGGTTCGGTGTGGGAGTTAAAGCCCCAAACGCGTCTTTCCTTGGTATAGCGCCACCTAGTGGCCGGCGTGTCTGGATTTTGTTATCTGAGTAGCGGTGCCGGACCTGGATCTAGTCATGCAATTGGCATGTCGGCACCATTTACGGTTTGGGCTGTGGTTCCACTTTCACGGGGAGGTAGTATAATAACTAGAACTGCAAGCAGTTATGCAGGGGTCCAAGAAGTGTGCATTTCGCCGGCACAACGCGACAAGAAATGTGCGTTTCGCCGGCACAACGCGAAGCAAGTATTCAAAACGCTACCGTGAACAACATGTGGATATAAAGGTTTTGACTGTGGGAGGTTCGGTGTGGGAGTTATAGCCCAAAACGCGTTTTCAGAACATTCCATTGGCCAATTAGGAGATATATTGTGTCGTCGTTTTTTTGCACCCCCTTGTGGCGAATTTTTCCAAAGACAATTTTCCTTTTCCAAATAACTCCCGGGATTGCCCCTTGATGGTTTCCCTTGAGTTTGAAGAACATTCCTCCGGCAAATGAGAAGATATACAATTTCCTCGTTTATTGCGCCCCCTAATGGCGAAATTATCCGAAATTTTTATCGTACGACATTAACGTTGGTACCAACATGTGTGTACAATTTGGACTCGTTCCGATGTCTAATTTTGGATTTCTTTGGATTTTTGATTTTCCACGTCTAATTTAGCTCATAAACCAATATTCAAAACGCTACCGTTTCATCGTCGAAGGTCGGATCAAAAAACTGTCTCACGATTCCTTTGCGTGTGCGTCTGAAGATGTCGTGTGCAAAGTTTGGTGTCGATTGGTCAAGAAATGTGGGAGGAGTAGGGAAAAAACAGTTTTGCGGTTTTCGCGATTTTGCGAAAAAAAATTATAGACGCAAATGGGCGTGGCCTATGCCAAAAGATGCAGCAGACTCCAGTGAATCTGTGGGTACAAGGTTTTGAATGTGGGAGGTTCGGTGTGGGAGTTATAGCCCCAAACGCGTATTCCTTGGTATAGCGCCACCTAGTGTTCGGCGTGTCTGGATTTTGTCGTCTGCGTACACATCACAGACCTGGATCTAGTCATGCAATTGGCGTGTCGGCACCATTTACGGTTTGGGGTGTGGTACCACTTCTAGCTGGGAATAATAATAAAAAGAAAAATCCTTACAAAAACAATAGGGATCCAACCTGTTGGCTTGGACCCCTAACTAGAACTGCAAGCAGTTATGCAGGGGTCCAAGAAGTGTGCATTTCGCCGGCACAACGCGACAAGAAATGTGCGTTTCGCCGGCACAACGCGAAGCATGTGTTCAAAACGCTACCCTGAACCTGTGGATACAAAGGATTTGACTGTGGTAGGAGTAGCGAGAAGTCAGTGTAGCGTTTTCGCGGCAAAATTTTGTAGAAGATATACAATTTCCTCGTTTATTGCGCCCCCTAATGGCGAAATTTTCCGAAATTTTTATCGAACGACATGAAGGTTAGCACCAACATGTGTGTAAAACTTGGAGTCGATCCGATGTGTAATTTTGAATTTTTCGGGATTTTGGATATTCCACGTCTAATTTAGCTAATAAACCAATATTCAAAACGCTACCGTTTCGTCGTCAAAGGTCGCATCAAAAAAGTGTTTCCTGCATTCTTTGCGCGTGCGTCTGAAGATGTCGTGTGCAAAGTTTGGTGTTGATTGGTCAAAAAATGTGGGAGGAGTAGGGAAAAAGCATTTTTGCGGTTTTCGCGATTTTGCGAAAAAAAATTATAGACGCAAATGGGCGTGGCCTATGCCAAAAGATGCAGCAGACTCCAGTGAATCTGTGCGTACAAGTTTTTGAATGTGGGAGATTCGGTGTGGGAGTTATAGCCCCAAACGCGTCTGTCCTTGGTATAGCGCCACCTAGTGGCCGGCGCGTCTGGATTTGGTTATCTGAGTAGCGGTGCCGGACCTGGATCTAGTCATGCAATTGGCGCGTGTGCACCATTTACGGTTTGGGCTGTAGTCCCACAAGTACGGGGGGAAGAATAATAACTAGAACTGCAAGCAGTTATGCAGGGGTCCAAGAAGTGTGCATTTCGCCGGCACAACGCGACAAGAAATGTGCGTTTCGCCGGCACAACGCGAAGCAAGTATTCAAAACGCTACCGTGAACAACATGTGGATATAAAGGTTTTGACTGTGGGAGCTTCGGTGTGGGAGTTATAGCCTAAAACGCGTTTTCAGAACATTGGCCAAATAGGAGATAGACAATGTCGTAGTTTTCTGGCGCCGCCCTGTGGCGAAATCTTCCAAAGACAATTTTCCTTTGCCAAATAACTCCCGCCCACATTAATAATTCTTGGCCATATTTTCTATATAGACTCGGGTTTGCCCCTTGATGGTTTCCCTTGAGTTTGAAGAACATTCCTTCAGCCAATTAGAAGATATACAATTTCCTCGTTTATTGCGCCCCCTGAGGGCGTAATTTTCCGAATTTTTTATCGAACGCCGTTAAGGTTAGCACCAACATGTGTGTACAATTTGGACTCGTTCCGATGTCTAATTTTGGATTTCTTTGGATTTTTGATTTTCCACATCAAATTAAGCTCATAAACCAATATTCAAAATGCTACCGTTTCGTCGTCAAAGGTCGCATCAAAAAAGTGTTTCGTGCATTCTTTGCGTGTGCGTCTGAAGATGTCGTGTGCAAAGTTTGGTGTCAATTGGTCAAGAAATGTGGGAGGAGTAGCGAAAATACAGTTTTGCGGTTTTCGCGATTTTGCGAAAAAAAATTATGGACGCAAATGGGCGTGGCCTATGCCAAAAGATGCAGCAGACTCCAGTGAATATGTGGGTACAAGTTTTTGACTGTGGGAGGTTCGGTGTGGGAGTTATAGCCCCAAACGCGTTTTCCCTTGGTATAGCGCCACCTAGTGTTCGGCGTGTCTGGATTTTGTCGTCTGCTTAGAACTCAGGGACCTGGATCTAGTCATGCAATTGGCGTGTCGGCACCATTTACGGTTTGGGCTGTGGGCACACTTTTAGGATTAGCACGTCGGAATAATAATAATAATCCTTACAAAAACAATAGGGATCCAACCTGTTGGCTTGGACCCCTAATAATAATAATAACTAGAACTGCAAGCAGTTATGCAGGGGTCCAAGAAGTGTGCATTTCGCCGGCACAACGCGACAAGAAATGTGCGTTTCGCCGGCACAACGCGAAGCATGTGTTCAAAACGCTACCCTGAACCTGTGGATACAAAGGATTTGACTGTGGTAGGAGTAGCGAGAAGTCAGTGTAGCGTTTTCGCGGCGAAATTTTGTAGAAGATATACAATTTCCTCGTTTATTGCGCCCCCTAATGGCGAAATTTTCCGAAATTTTTATCGTACGACATTAAGGTTAGCACCAACATGTGGGTAAAATTTGGACTCGATCCGATGTCTCATTTTGGATTTCTTTAGATTTTTGATTTTCCACGTCTAATTTAGCTAACATACCAATATTCAAAACGCTACCGTTTCGTCGTCGAAGGTCGGATCAAAGAAAAGTTCAATAATTTCTTTGCGTATGCGAATGAAGATGCCGTGTGCAAAGTCTTGTCTCAATTGGTCATGAAATGTGGGAGGAGTAGCGAAAATACAGTTTTGCGGTTTTCGCGATTTTGCGAAAAAAAATTATGGACGCAAATGGGCGTGGCCTAGGCCAAAAGATGCAGCAGACTCCAGTGCATCTGTGTGTACAAGTTTTTGGACTGTGGGAGGTTCGGTGTGCGAGTTATAGCCCCAAACGCGTATTCCTTGGTATAGCGCCACCTAGTGGCCGGCATGTCTGGATTTTGTCGTCTGCCGTCACCTCACGGACCTGGATCTAGTCATGCAATTGGCGTGTCGGCACCATTTACGGTTTGGGCTGTGGGCACACTTTTAGGTTTATTTTTGCTGGAATAATAACTAGAACTGCAAGCAGTTATGCAGGGGTCCAAGAAGTGTGCATTTCGCCGGCACAACGCGACAAGAAATGTGCGTTTCGCCGGCACAACGCAAAGCATGTGTTCAAAACGCTACCCTGAACCTGTGGATACAAAGGATTTGACTGTGGTAGGAGTAGCGAGAAGTCAGTGTAGCGTTTTCGCGGCGAAATTTTGTAGAAGATATACAATTTCCTCGTTTATTGCGCCCCCTAATGGCGAAATTTTCCGAAATTTTTATCGTACGACATTAAGGTTAGCACCAACATGTGTGTAAAATTTGGACTCGATCCGATGTCTCATTTTGGATTTCTTTAGATTTTTGATTTTCCACGTCTAATTTAGCTAACATACCAATATTCAAAACGCTACCGTTTCGTCGTCGAAGGTCTGATCAAAAAAGTGTTTCGTGCATTCTTTGCGTGTGCGTCGGAAGATGTCGTGTGCAAAGTTTGGTGTTGATTGGTCAAGAAATGTGGGAGGAGTAGCGAAAAAACAGTTTAGCGGTTTTCGCGATTTTGCGAAAAAAAATTATGGACGCAAATGGGCGTGGCCTATGCCAAAAGATGCAGCAGACTCCAGTGAATAAGTGGGTACAAGTTTTTGACTGTGGGAGGTTTGGTGTGGGAGTTATAGCCCCAAACGCGTATTCCTTGGTATAGCGCCACCTAGAGGCCGGCATGTCTGGATTTGGTCGTCTGCCGTCATCTCACGTACCTGGATCTAGTCATGCAATTGGCGTGTGTGCACCATTTACGGTTTGGGCTGTGGTCCCACTTCTACGGGGGAATAATAACAAACACTACAAAAACAATAGGGATCCAACCTGTTGGCTTGGACCCCTAATAATAATAATAATAGGAAAAATCCTTACAAAAACAATAGGGATCCAACCTGTTGGCTTGGACCCCTAATAATAAAAATCCTTACAAAAACAATAGGGATCCAACCTGTTGGCTTGGACCCCTAATAATAATAACTAGAACTGCAAGCAGTTATGCAGGGGTCCAAGAAGTGTGCATTTCGCCGGCACAACGCGACAAGAAATGTGCGTTTCGCCGGCACGACGCGAAGCAAGTATTCAAAACGCTACCGTGAACAACATTTGGATATAAAGGTTTGACTGTGGGAGCTTCGGTGTGGGAGTTATAGCCTAAAACGCGTTTTCAGAACATTCCATTGGCCAAATAGGAGATAGACCATGTCGTCGTTTTTTGGCGCCGCCCTGTTGGCGAAATTTTCCCTAGACAATTTTCCTTTGCCAAAAACTCCCGCCCACATTAATAATTCTTGGCCATATTTTCTATATAGATTCGGGTTTGCCCCTTGATGGTTTCCCTTGAGTTTGAAGAACATTCCTTTGGCCAATTAGAAGATATACAATTTCCTCGTTTATTGCGCCCCCTAATGGCGAAATATTCCGAATTCTTTATTGAACGCCATTAAGGGTAGCACCGACATGTGTCTAAAATTTGGACTTGATCCGATGTCTAATTTTGGTATTTTCTGAATTTTTGCGTATCGACGTAAAACGTAGCTAATAAACAAATGTTCAAAACGCTACCGTTTCGTAGTCGAAGGTCGGATCAAAAAGTGTTTGAGTTTTTCTTTTCGAGTTCGTCTGACGATGTCGTGTGCAAAGTTTGGTGTCGATTGGTCAAGAAATGTGGGAGAAGTAGGGCAAAAACAGTTTTCCAGTTTTCGTGATTTTGCGAAAAAAAATTATAGACGCAAATGGGCGTGGCCTATGTCAAAAGTTGCAGCAGACTCCAGTGAATATGTGCGTACAAGTTTTTGAATGTGGGAGATTCGGTGCGGGAGTTATAGCCCCAAACGCGTCTGTCCTTGGTATAGCGCCACCTAGTGGCCGGCGTGTCTGGATTTGGTTATCTGAGTAGCGGTGCCGTACCTGGATCTAGTGATGCAATTGGCGCGTGTGCACCATTTACGGTTTGGGCTGTGGTACCACTTCTATGGCGGGAAGTATAAAAACTAGAACTGCAAGCAGTTATGCAGGGGTCCAAGAAGTGTGCATTTCGCCGGCACAACGCGACAAGAAACGTGCATTTCGTCGGCACAACGCGAAGCAAGTATTCAAAACGCTACCGTGAACAACATGTGGATATAAAGGTTTTGACTGTGGGAGCTTCGGTGTGGGAGTTATAGCCTAAAACGCTTTTTCAGAACGTTCCATTGGCCAAATAGGAGATAGACAATGTCGTCGTTTTTTGGCGCCGCCCTGTGGCGACATTTTCCAAAGACAATTTTCCTTTGCCAAATAACTCCCGCCCACATTAATAATTCTTGGCCATATTTTCTATATAGACTCGGGATCGCCCCTTGATGGATTCCCCCGAGTTTGAAGAACATTCTTCTGGCAAATTAGAAGATATACAATTTCCTCGTTTATTGCGCCCCCTTATGGCGAAAATTTCCGAATTTTTTATTGAACGCCATTAAGGGGAGCATCGACATGTGTCAAAAATTTGGACTTGATCCGATGTCTAA
The DNA here is from genome assembly GCF_902167405.1 of Gadus morhua. NCBI lineage: Eukaryota > Metazoa > Chordata > Actinopteri > Gadiformes > Gadidae > Gadus > Gadus morhua. The sequence goes on along the minus strand of NC_044055.1, from coordinate 24,599,179 downwards.
TTTTGGTATTTTTGGTTTTTTTGATATTCCACGTCTAATTGAGCTTATAAACCAATATTCAAAACGCTACCGTTTCGTCGTCGAAGGTCGGATCAAAAAAGTGTTCAAGTTTTTATTTACGAGTGCGTCTGAAGATGCCGTGTGCAAAGTTTTGTGTCAATTGGTCAAAAAATGTGCGAGGAGTAGGGAAAAGGCAGTTTTGCGGTTTTCGCAATTTTGAGAAAAAAAATTATAGACGCAAATGGGCGTGGCCTATGCCAAAAGATGCAGCAGACTCCAGTGAATATGTGCGCACAAGTTTTTGACTGTGGGAGGTTCGGTGTGGGAGTTATAGCCCCAAACGCGTATTCCTTGGTATAGCGCCACCTAGTGACCGGCGTGTCTGGATTTGGTCGTCAGCGTAGTCCGAAGAGACCTGGATCTAGTCATGCAATTGGCGTGTCTGCACCATTTACGGTTCGGGCTGTAGTACCAGTTTTAGGGGGGTAAGTATAATAAAAATAATAATAATAAAAATCCTTACAAAAACAATAGGGATCCAACCTGTTGGCTTGGACCCCTAATAATAAAAAAAATCCTTACAAAAACAATAGGGATCCAACCTGTTGGCTTGGACCCCTAATAAGAAAAATCCTTACAAAAACAATAGGGATCCAACCTGTTGGCTTGGACCCCTAATAAATAAATAAAGGAAAGACAATCACCGGTAACAGAGGCTGGTACCAACGCATCGGTAACAGAGGCTGGTACCAACACAGACGGGCAGCCAATGGCAGCTAAACGCTGCTCATTAGCACCGCCTCCGCAGCTCTGGGGGACGTCTCTAGAGAGCACCGGAGCTGTGATTACAATCTTCTTGTGCCGATGTTTGCAAAAGGGAAGCACATCCTCTCGAGGGGTACGTTATTGTTCTTAACACGCAACGATCAGGGTTCGTAGGCGGGGGAATAGGTCCGTTCCGAGGATTCTCCCGGTGGCCATTAGTGCCCCACTCCGCCCCTGGTTCTGACATGTGGTTTTTATGTAGGCTAGAGATAATATAATGGAATAAATATGGAAATGATATAATAAATTAGTATGGTAGTCAATTCGTTTTGCAACATGACGTAAATACAGTAGGCTGTAATGCACCGATCAGGCTGGACAATTATTCAAGGAGGACTAGATGCTAGATACTGGATATGATTAAATAGGATTTTGCAGATAAGTTGAAGTACCGGTAAACAAAGTGCTCTGCTGTGCTATCCTTTATTTAGACGGAGCTATCTCCACCTACTTCGCACATTATATCAATGTCTTTCCAATGTTCAACTATATCCTTTCTGACTTTTATCCACCACTTTTACCCAAGTGTTGTCTGAAATGCTTTTCCCCCAGGTTCTCTCGCCCTCTGTACTGCGCTGTTCTCAATCTATCAATCTAATGGCCTAAATCTAATACTTGTCCCCAAGTCACAAAAGTAGCCCGAAGTCAAACGTTTCCATAACCGTTTTCAGTAGAACGTTGACCTTCACATTTACGGAGGAAGTAAAACCGAAGAACACCACACCATTGAGCAAATCCATCTGTGATTAATGTGTCTTTAAAGCTGCCAGGCCGAACAAAACATCTGACCCATTTCCAACAAATTACTCACCCTGTACAAAAGCCTAAGCTGTGTTCACGACTCCTTGTGTACGACAACACAGAGACGCCTAAGCTTCTATTCTCCATCCCCTAGGGGACGACTAATCTATATATATATATTGGGGACGGGGGACGCTGTCCCTGTCAGGCTGGAGGTAAAGCGGGATTCACAGAGAGTCATTGAACAGGTGATGGGAGCTCTCCCTCACTGAGGGCTGTTAGTACGGAGCCCAGAAGAAGAAAGAGTCCAGAAATAAACGTGTGCGGAGCCCATAAATACATTATCAGCAGAATGCAGTGGGGTACCCCAACACAGTCCCCCGACCCCTCCACCAATGACACTTTCACCGGCCAAAGACCCCCCCCCCCCCTTTGTCCCAACAAGGGCCACATGCTGACAGACAGACTGAATGACGACCCAGCGGCCTCCACCTTCGCCACCGGCTGGGGTGGGCCTGAACTGAAGAGAACACAAGGTCGGACAGGGATGACTTTTCAATCCGGGAGAGATGAGAGTGAGTGAGAGAATATGAGAGAGATGGGAAGACGAGAGGAAGAGAGAGGAAGAGAGAGAGAGCAGATGGAAGGTAAAGAGTGATGCGATCTATCAATCAAAGCGATGGTGGTTGAGATAAGGGCCTCATGGAGCTCCAGCTGGCAGACCGCGGGCGGCTGCAGGAACAACACAATAAACAGGGAGTGTTTGAAAGTGTCCCTCGAGCGGAACAGGCAGTATCGTGTCTGAGACACTCCTCTGTGGGGGAGGCGACCATTCTTGCTGACACAGAAGAAAATGTTTGGCGATACAGACACAAACTTTAGGTCACGGTAAAGGGTGAAGCGGCAATGTTTTGTTTTTATATTGTATTGTTTGACATCTGTTCATGCATTATGCAGCATAAAGGTTAGAACAAAAAGTAGATCCTTTGAATATTATATATTAGATTATATACATTGCAATAATAATCAACAATTATTCGCCGACAAGTATTCGTTGAATTGTTTTAGTATATACCACATGGCAACACTCCAAAAATTAAAAAGATAACACTTTTTGCCAGGATTTATTTGTTTTATTAGCGGTTCATTTGTTTTTATTAGCGTGACTTGACGACCGTCACGCAATATGCTGAGTTTGAGATCTCAATCATGGGATATTGCCCAATATCCCGAGATAGCAAACCAATCATATTGCGCTATCTTAGGAGGTTCATTTGTAGTATATGCTAATATATATTATTATTTATCTGAAACTTAAACATAGTCTACTATTTCCTCTCTTAAGTCAAAAGACAAACATAAAGAAAATGTTGTGGGCCTGAGGTGGGCTGTCAGGGCATCATGCAGACACACGGGGTGTGGGGGAGTGGGTACAGCCTACCTGGAGAGGAGGCTTCACCTGTAGAAGAAGTGGGGTCTACTGAGGAGCTGGGGCGAGAAGGAGAAGGAGAAGCTAGAGAAGGGAGATGAACCCTGAACTAGAGGCCAAACCCCTACTACTGATGTCTTCTGATGTCCTCTATGAGCCTCAGAGATTCAGCAAGCTGTTCTGTATACATCCTTCTACACCCACACATCTTTACCTTGATAGAAATAAGGCCATCTCTTTCGCTGCTGGACACGCAGGGGGACAGGTCATCCTGCATTCCTACAGCACATGGGCTGCTTAATAACATCGACCTTCTGAGGGATGACTCACGAATTGACCTTATATTTAATTTTTGCATCAAGACATGAAAGTATGAATGCTCATTGAGTCAGGGTGCCCGGGCTGGCCTCCACACTCCAGCGGTCGACCTGAGGGTCTCCTCCAGATGGCGTTCACTGTCTCCGTCTCGAAGGTGCCCTATATTCAACACGCAGCAGGACGGTTCTGTGATAGCATGCTTTAGAATCACTTTGCGATGCTTCAGAGTTTCTTCTTCCTGGTTTGAATGCTGATCACAGACTCAACACCGCCGTAATCCATCAAACTGAACGGCCGGCCAATCGGATTCGCCGAGGACTTCTTGTTATTGAGCTGCAGGCGGCTGAATTACAAAACCACTGTTGCCAGGTGGCTGGGGAGGCCCCCAGGGAGAGAGGTGGCTGGGACGCTTTGAGAGAGAGGAGACAGCAGTGATAACATCACTGTCAACATGTCGCAACACAACAGATCCAAAAGGATCGGTCAGCGTTTGGACTCCACACCTTTCTTTCGAAGAAACCACAAGGCGAGTAAAACTAATTCAAACCGAATGATTGTGGGGGATCTGGGTGTCATGGCTGACTGCGGGTTTCCCCAAGACCACCCAGCAGGGCTGAGCTTTGGAAAACATGCATCTGAGGCAGGCTTCACCAGAAGATCTAGCCTCCAGGGATCTGTTTGAGAGCAAATGTAGCGCCGATTCCATGTGCTACATACACTAGTGGATTTCTGCCACGGATTGTTTGCCAATAAAACTCAAAAATGAAATACATGTAAGTCTAATATAGGTCTGAAAATCCAAAGTCAATTCTGGCTGTCTCCGAGGGCGTAGCTGGCTGCCATACCACCGCACAAGCTGCCTATCGACTCCACAGGTCTGCTGGGGCAGCCATTAAGCTGTGATAAGATGTGGGAGATGGGCGCGGCTCGTAACACGAGGATCGCATCGGACCTCCGAGGCTGACCTCTGGATCGGAACATGTCCACCTGCTTCAAGATGAATAGTGTGTCCGTAATGAGTGACTACGTCATTCACCAGGTCTTTTATATCCAATAGTTGAATAGAAAAACCGCTAGGTCAAGGACCTGCTCTGAAATGACAGCCCCACAGTGCTCAGCGTCCCTAGGGGCGTGTTAACAATGCAGTGGCAGAGTGGGACACACACGCACAACATACTGCGACTGTGTAGGCCTGCTATGGGTCAGGGTTGCTTCGTAGGTGGTGGAGGTCGAATACCAAACGGGCATCATTTTCTGGTCTGTAACAACGGGAAGCTTCCCAGCGTGGCGCCATCACACTGGGTCGCCTATCAGTGATGGGCTAACCTTTACATCGCATGAGACACCCTGTGAAGATCAATACTTCTACTTCCACATTATGTTTGATTACCCCTGGGAACCAGATCCCGTAATCATCTACAGGCATTATTACAGAACCCTATAGATAGTTGGCAGTGTTATTATAGGCCAACAACTTTGCTAACTTGCCAACAGAAACTCGACGACAGAACACGACAGCAGCAAACAACTTTCAAGTCACAAACAAAAATAACTTTATAATGAACGGTTCATTAGTCTCCAACAAGAGGACACTTCACTGTAACAGAATTTACTGAACAAGAAACAAACGGGAGGTGAATGCCTATTTAATTCTGAAATAACTTCATACCAAGGGATTACAAAAATGAACACAATTCCATTTAGGGCAATGCATGACAGAGAAGCTAAATATTCAAGGGATTTTTAAAGTTCAAATCTTTATTAAATGTCAAACTACAATGTATTCTAGGCTATTATGTATTGTAGACCGACGACTTGTACAGCAAAATCAGTCTCAACTCTAAGCACCAGTGAATGAAATGTGCCAATGATTGGTGGTCTGTATTGAGGACCTTCAGACCTATCAATCTACTTTGTGCATCTTTCATCAACACCCTTACTCCGTTGTATTCAATGTTCAGCTTTAGATGAGGTGACATGTTCATTAATAGCTTTATTAAAAATTGACTAAAAGCTGTTGAAACCATATCAACTCGGCCAGAAGGATTCGCAATTATGCAGGAGATTGTCAGTCATAAGTTACACACCAGCGGCTGAAGTGCGCCATCTCCTGGCTGAGAAGGGAACATCACTTTGTCCCAAACTGAAATATCAAGTTCGACAACAGATATATTCAGGATACATCCAACCATAAAATTGACAGAAAACTTATCAGTGGACAGAAGCCAAAACAACAGAATTAAGGTAGAATATTTTATTCTCATATATTTTACGGAATAACATACAAAGCCTTTCTACCCTACAGAAATGCCCATAAGACCCTCCCCCAACACCTCTCCAAAAACAGATGTGCACATCCCCCCCCCCCCCCCCCCCCCCCCCCCCCCCCCCTCCCAATGCACAACTGGAGTAACAAGAAGTCCAACAGTTACATGGCGGGTGACTGGTCTCGAGATGAGGGAGTAAACTCATGGTCCAAAACAGACCAGGATGGGGGCCAATGTGGAAGAAAAGTATTACTGCAGCTTCACGTGAAATGTCTTCATATTAAAAAAAGACAAAAGAGTCATAAATGAATACATTAATAATAGAGAAGCAACCACACTCTGCCTACTGTGGAATTAAACTGAGCTGCCACCAAGGCAGCGAATTTGCAAGAAGAAAAAAAAGAGATGAGTTTGTTAGGATGAAAGCAAAATTAGAAACTTTACGTCTTCATTTATCACAGGAGAAAAAAGGACGTAATCAGTAATGTGCAACAATAATTTAAGTTTACATAACAGTTTATAAAAAAGAAAGAAAAAAAAGAATCTCTACTCGTCATCTCTTGCAAAGCTGCTCTATGGAATGATATATCCAGCCCGTTATCGGAGCGAAACAAAACACTGACCAAACAAAACAACCAGCGGGGGCCTTGGGGAACATACAAATACAAATGGTATTGTAAGACAGACATTGTGGAGAGCTGAGCTAGGTCCAGACTGTATATTTTTATCTGTAAAATAAATCTTTTTTTGCATTATGAAATGTAGGAGGGAATTTTTGATAGCTTTTGCTGGGCTACAAAATTTTAGTAGGCCAGTTGTAGATCAAACATCTACAACCCGGGGTCTTGGATCCAGAGCTCCAAACGGCTGGCAGTAACACCGCAGGCTGAGCATCTAGTCAGAAGAGCAGGTATTAAACATTGCTTGTATTTCTGCTCTGGAGCAACCAAAGTTTGTTGCAATTCATCAAGGGCCAATTTGTTTTAGCCCAAAACACGTTGGTGAAACATTTAGTTTTGCATGATTAGAAGTCAATAACACCTTCAACATGATTGGGATAACCCGGGACTTTAAGATTTGCCCGTGTCAACACAGTGCTTACAACGGAGGCTGAGGTCTTGAGTCACGCTGAATTACCATCTGGTTCACTTCGTTTGTGAAGAAACTCTCAGCTCCATTTTAAATCTGAGCCGTGGTAAATGAGTAGTTCTGTTGAGTATGAACTCCCGGTTGATTCAACCGTTTATCACGCTTCCTGAAGACCAAACGGTCACACTGTACTGCCTCAAACCCATGATTGATGGAAAGAAGACGAAAACAAACTAAAACCAATACTTTTAAGTTATTCAATTTAATTTTTTTCCTTTGGGGGGGACGTAAAGACGATCTTGTTTGCTCACACAACTACATGTGAAACACCAGAAGAAAGAAACGGTTAACCTGCACAATAAAAACAGAAATCCAACAGTTCACAGTCCAGAAAGGTGCTATTTGAAAGAGTTTCTCAGGGGCTTGAGAAAGGCTTTGTCAGAGCAGACGCATCCTACAAGTCAAACATCTTCTGCGTTCCGCCCAGTTGACACCTCAAGACGTCAGGACATTTTGTATTTTTCTTTTTTTGCCGTTATGTTACCGAATGGAGAACCTTTCCAAGACCAGGTGCTGTCTCCCCAGACAACACCATAGTAAAGGGGGGAATCTCCTTCCATCCAGGGGGGGCTTCCCCTCGTTGGGTTCGACGCTGGTCTTCTGGGCCTCCATCCACTCCGCTGGCAGCATCAGAGCCTACAGCACTCCCCCTCCTTCGTCATCCCCTCTCTGTCCCTTTATATAAAACCATCTCCATCTCGCCGTCCTCAGACCATGTAGGAGTTCTGGTTCTTCAGCTTGTCCAGCTCTTTGCTCTGCTGCCTCAGGAACAAGATCCTGGGTGATAAGGACAGGAGGCACACGGGTCAATGGAGCTCACAAACCCATGCATGTTAAATGTTACCCAATCATTCCATGTTATAGGTTAATGAATCATTAAACCCCGATGTTTTAGGTTATGGAATCCTGAACCCCCTTGGTTTTATGTGGTGTATAGTGACCCCTCACCTCTGCTCCCTCAGCGTGGCCTGGATCTCACACACCCTGACCAGAGAGCGCAGGTTCTTCAGCTCGGTGCAGATCTCAGACATGTACAAGCTCCCCATGTTGTGGAAGTCCTCGCGCAGCCTAGCCGCCTGCGAGACAGAAAACACCCAAACTTACGTTTCTGCCCTTGACATTCATTAAGAAGACAGTGAATCACCTCAACTATCACAATGAGGGCAGGAAAACAAAACTTATCCCCACTCCTGCTACAGAACTGGATGAACTGTGGACACATCACAATAACAACTGTCCAGAGCTGTCCACTGCCCTGAACTCAAAGAGAACCCACTTGAACAGGGACATGACCTCCCATCAAGTTATTACAACTGTCTTTTTAAGTCTGCAATTGTTTCCACCTCATATTGAAAGTCCTTCTGGGGCCAACCCCAATTCCACTGGCCTTGCAGTAGTTTACCCTTCTTCTACCGTTGTAGAGACAGCATTAAACACTTGAAGCATGTAATAGCCATTTGGGACTTTTTGAAATGGGGGACATTCCGGTATAATTGCGTTTTAGTTGGACAATTTGACCTGTAATATGCACCTTAAATCATTTAACACGGCACAAATTAGATTTTGGATGTCTTACCCGTCTGTCTATTACTAATCTCAGAAACCATTCATCTTTACCACGAGTCATCTCCAGGGACAATGGGCCATGTTTCTAGACTCCCAGCAGAGCCTGAGCAGATACCTGATGTGGCTAAAGCAGAAAGGGCCCATATAGTCTCACCAGGTAGGAATAAGAAGTGTCTTTATGTAAAACCATGTCATTTTAGGAACATGCCGATAAGGAGCAGGTATAGGAGAGGGGATGTTTTAAATTAAAGTGCAAACCTATGGACTGGAAGCTGTCATCTTGGAGCAGCGAGGCGCTTTGCTTGGTGAGACCATAAGGATAAAACTCAGGGCCAATCACATTGAAGAAGTCATGACGCATTAAATGAGCGCTGCCATTTCCAAGCCACACCTACTCTGTGAAAGGCACTAATACCTTTTTGGCTTTTATCATGGTTATTCAGTCCATTTTAGATATCATTGTTTCTACTGCACCGTCACTGATACTTTTCTCAGGCCTCACTTCCCTCGTTTGTGGAGTTCTACAGTGTGATAAGAGAAACCCAATGTGACAGACTCCAGATCAGCACCGTCTGACCGCAGACACCCTGTCCTATCCTGACCACTGCGACAGCCTCCAGATCAGCACCGTCTCACCCTGTCCTATCCTGACCACTGCGACAGCCTCCAGATCAGCACCGTCTCACCCTGTCCTATCCTGACCACTGCGACAGCCTCCAGATCAGCACCGTCTCACCCTGTCCTATCCTGACCACCGTGACAGCCTCCAGATCAGCACCGTCTCACCCTGTCCTATCCCGACCACCGTGACAGCCTCCAGATCAGCACCGTCTCACCCTGTCCTATCCTGACCACTGCGACAGCCTCCAGATCAGCACCGTCTCACCCTGTCCTATCCTGACCACCGTGAAAGCCTCCAGATCAGCACCGTCTCACCCTGTCCTATCCCGACCACCGTGACAGCCTCCAGATCAGCACCGTCTCACCCTGTCCTATCCTGACCACTGCGACAGCCTCCAGATCAGCACCGTCTCACCCTGTCCTATCCTGACCACCGTGACAGCCTCCAGATCAGCACCGTCTCACCCTGTCCTATCCTGACCACCGCAACCATCTGCCGAGGTCTCACCTGCTTCTCTGTGTGTTCGCCCGGCCACCCCTGGACATGCCTGATGAGGTTCTCATCAAAGTGGGTGGCCAGGGAGGGGGTGAAGGAGCCCGGGGCGCTGGGCTGTGATTGGCTGGCCCCACAAGAGGAGGTGGAGGAGGCGGCCGCCATGCCGGCTCCACATGCGTTTGGTCCAGGGGACGGATTCTCCTGGCTGAAGGGGGAAGTGAATTAGTTTGGAGCCATTCTACAATGAGAAAAGGGAGGTTTACTGCTTTAGCTCCGAGTTTCACCAATGGAGATAGGCGGACCCTAAATGGTACTTTGAAGGATTGCAAGGGGTATATAAAAAATGGATATACATTTATAGATATAAATCTATTACATAAAGAATAACGAGAAAGGAGAAGCTGCAGAAGCTGCAGATTCTCGATTTTAGCTGCATAGAGCTCGTAAATCCGCCCCTAATGGGAGACCCCCATGGGACCCATGCAGTGTTTCCCCCAGCACTGTATGGTTAAGGCGGCCCTTCTTAACAACAATAGGGTCCCGCAATGAATGCATGTATGCATGTGTATACATATATAATTTTTTTTTTATTATTATTATGCTTTAAGAAAACATACTTCCATCAGGTACAAAAAAATAAAAATAATGCATCGTGATACTGTTCAAAACAATAGTCGTTAGAAGCAATTTTTTTGTTTTCTTACCATGAAAAATTATAATTTTAATCCACAAACAACACATGTAATCCAGGGCATATAAAGACTGGGCCCAGAAAATAATTACTTCCTCTCCATTGAAACCCATTCATATTTTCATAGGTCCCAAGGGGGTCTACCGGAAGGGGCGGACTTACGAGCTCTAAAGCTAAAACAGAAACATGGTCGCAGTCATGGGGTTTATTCGCACACTCTGCCTCTCTGGCTTGGTGTTCTTTTAGGGGAGGAGCCAGAAGTCACGTGTGACAAGTGAAAGCAGTGTCCTATTAGGAAGCCATCCTGATTGTTTTTAGAGTCAACTTTTCAACTTCAGGAGATCCCAAGAAGAAATGCAAAAAGCCTCACAAAAGTTTCACCTACCTAAAATGTTTAGTTGTAGAAGGGGTAAAAAATATAGCCTGGCTCCGGCCTGCCAAGTACTGCTGCTCAATTTAAATTTCCCTTCAGTACAACGTCTGGGTCTGCGGGTTTCCTCCGTCCAAATTTTGTGCATCCAATTAGCGAACAGAGTGGCGGAGTGGCTTAGAACAATGACGTTAAAGTCAGCTCTCGTTGACGGACATCATCACGCACAGTGTTTGTTTACAGCCTGCGCACAACGTGAATCCCAGCCAAACGTTAGCGATTGGTTATGGCAGATCCGGAGTGGCACTGGGCAGTTCCAATAGTTTTAAACTTCAACAGACACGCGCCTTCAAGTGAGCTAACGTTTGTCAATTGAGTGGTCCAGACTCTCTGTGCAAATTAAAGGAAGTACAAGAGTCTGGTAGGACCAGGCTAGTTAAAATATCCATGAAAAAGAATAAAAATAATTAAACCAAGTAGAGCGCTGCCTGTGTGTGCGTGTGCACATGGTCAGTGTCTGTGCGTACTACCTTCTCAGTTGGAGCGTTCTGGGGTCCTCAGGGCGTTTCTCCACGGAGGACTGGGACATGAGAGCTGCTCCAGATTTACCTGAAGACGTGTTCCCCTGCTGAACACAGTCACGGTCACAGTGTGAATCTTGATGATGATGAACAGGAGAATTAAACATTTTAAATATATCCGACCCACAATAGAAATGGAAACAGTCCAGATGACTGACCCTGCTCTGGGAGGGGGCGGAGCTAGCGGAGCCGCCTCCCGTCATAGGCTTCTGGCCCGCAGAGGCACTGGACTGTGTGGAGGTGCTCCTTGGCGAGCTGTACGGCCGCGGCGAGGGCGTGTCCGACGACAGGGACACTGGTGACTGACTCGACTGCTGGGCTGGTTGGGCAGGAGGTAGATAGAGCAGAACCGGGTTAGGTCATTGTTGTAACGATCCATTGGTGATCAACACTGGTGGCCGTCATTCATTATTTGATGCCTTTCCATCGTCTGATCTTTCGAGACGCTGTTAAATTGACCTTCTCCATGTAAGCATGTTTTCCCACAATCAAAATCATTCATCGCTTTGACAAAGGAAGGCAAAACCACGTCAGAAACCATCAATGAATTGACCTCCAATCGAGACTTCCTCTACAGCTTCATGTTGTATTGCGGGGCTTCCACTTTGCCTGCCAGATTCTAAACACACAGATGCCTAGTTCTTGGTCTTTTGCAGAACCTTATCTTCAAGAAACAAAATCTCATTCCTCCGATCTGGTGTGTTATGTTAATTAGTCAACATACTTCACTTCAACATACTGCATTTCATGATGTCTTCTAATACTGACAATAACACTAGTATGAATACCATACTGTAAAGTCCCTTCATTTTCATCAAGAGCATATTAATGGTGTATTTTCTATTGAATTAATGAGCAGGTAGGGGTCTGGCGTTGTGGTCTAGGACGCCTACAGGTAGACTGGACAGTGGGGGTGGAACCCAGAACCATGGCTGGGATCATTTACATTGAGGGCATTTGTCAAACACTTTTATCCAAAGCGACTTACACTAGTCCATTTGTCAGAAGGAAGAAACAATTAATCGCTGTCTGTACAGTAAGGATGTTCATAGAACCAATATCCAAGCACTAACAATCACTAGATTAACGTACACAACAAAGATTTTACATAACTAAGTAGTAGTAGTATTCTATCCTAACTACTAAGGGATCCAAACACCCTAAACAAGAGCCTATCCTCCCCCTACTAAACAACAGACTAAAGGGAAGGACTGCCGCCAAAGCCAACAAGCCTTCAATGGCGCAGCATTAGAGGAGGGTGCTACACTAGGCATTCAGAAGGAGCATGTGGACCAGCCGGGGGTGGAGGAGAAGCAGCAGCAGATGGGCCCTACCTTGACTGGAGTGCTGGGCGGCGGCGGCGGCCTGGGACAGCAGAGCGGTCACATTGTAGCCCGACGGCCCGGCGGCCAGCAGCTTGTGAAGCATTGACCGCAAGGAAGCCTGGGTCACAGCGGCCGCCAGGACTGGAGGAATGAACACACACACACACAGACGTTTAGTCAGGGATGCAAAGAGGCTGCAGTGAACCGCTTCAAATGCTGATAAGACGTGAAGGGGGAGTTCGGCAGGAGAGCAAAGTCTGTTTCCACATAGTTTCAGTTCAGTGTCCCCAACCACTACAGAAGTAAACTTCAAACCACATGATGGCTGAAGCGGGCTTGGTGATAAAGTAATCATTGGCTTAGGTGAGAAGGGGGGATGCTTCCAAGGTGCACTCCATCAATGAACCCGGGGGAAACTAGATGCATCGACACTTCTGAACTTCCACAGTCAGATAATAAACATTGGACATGACTCAATTGGAAGGAGTCTCTGTATGAGAGTATGTCTGCCCTTCGAATTTCTCGACAATCGTTCATCCGATTGACTCCACACGTGGCGGGAGTATTGCCAAGAGCCAAAAATAGGGCCTTATTGAGTGAGAATTGGTTTGGATGAACGGTTCTCCATAAAGCTGCAAGCAGCAATACCGGAGGCCGATTCAACAGCCTGTCCTGAGCAGGCCTGTTGGGCCCTGCACTACCCCCTGTAGGGTGGGCCCTGCACTACCCCCTGTAGGGTGGGCCCTGCACTACCCCCTGTAGGGTGGGCCCTGCACTACCCCCTGTAGGGTGGTCCCTGCACTACCCCCTGTAGGGTGGGCCCTGCACTACCCCCTGTAGGGTGGTCCCTGAACTACCCCCTGTAGGGTGGTCCCTGAACTACCCCCTGTAGGATGGGGACTGAACTACCCCCTGTAGGGTGGGAACTGAACTACCCCCTGTAGGGAGGGAACTGAACTACCCCCTGTAGGGTGGGGACTGAACCAACCCCTGTAGGATGGGCCCTGCACTACCCCCTGTAGGGTGGGGACTGAACTACCCCCTGTAGGGTGGGGACTGAACCAACCCCTGTAGGGTGGGGACTGAACTACCCCCTGTAGCCCGTCTCACGTACAGCAAAATGTTCTAATAGACTTCAAGTCCATTTTTGCACGCATGCAGAAAGATTTTGTGTGTGTATCTTGATTAGATTGTATTGTTAGTAGTTGCAATATTGCATGGGGAAACATGACCTCTTGTTATATTTGTAAATAAAATCTTTACCAGAATATTTTGAAGTCCATAAGTGGTCATCAAGAGGCCCCCGTGGACCAGGTCATATACAATGAAATAACTAGTTATATAGAGCCCCCGTATAACGACCACCTCGAGTCCCTCCTATGCACCTCGCTTACTTCACAATTTCACGCTAGTTTCAATTGGCTCTCAAGGACGAGTTGCGGGTGATGGATGAGGTGGAGAAATGCAACGAGTTGTCATCCCCAGATTCTTGATAAAAGGACAATTTAAAGAAAGAAGGAGAACAATTGGTGCTGTTTGGAGCTTTAGACAGTTTGGTGGGAAGATCTCCTTTGAAAACATTGGCCCGTTAAATGACTAAACATGTATCTAAACACCGTATGCACATTCCACTTGTGATTGTTCACAACAATTAAATCCATATATAGCTGAGCCCTCAGGTGTTTATTCTATACCTCCTTATGCTCCTCTTGCGCCTTGGTTTCTACTGGACTCAACCTATTTTCAAAAGAACAATTTCCAGAAACAATGTAACATTACTACTTAGACATTGCACAAGGACTATTTATCCAAAAGCAGGTCACGGTTTGGCATTTTAACCCAGTACCACAGCAACATGTTTTGGTCTTTGAGGATGAAACAATGTCAACAAAGAAGCCGGCCCCTTCACTCCTACCAACACAGACACACTCACCCTCGTTGATCTTGGCCATGTCCACACTGCCGTTGGTCATCTGCAGGGTGGCCTGCAGCGCTGGCAGCAGCTGGTGCAGGATGGCTGGGTCCTGGAGCAGCGCCGAGGACTGGGCCTGCACCGCCGCCGACGACGCGGAGGAGGAGGAGGTGGAGGAGGAGGAGGTGGCGGATGAGGAGGGGAGGGTGGAGGGGAGGGCGGAGCTCAAGCTCTGAGAGGCTGACGGAGCGGAGGAGGAGGAGTGGGAGGCTGTGTTGTTGGGCCCGGTAGGCTGGTCCCCGGAGGTGCTCTCTGAGGAGGGGGGGGGGAATAGAGATCACTCCCTAGGTTACTCAACACGTCGGCCTTGGCCAAACAACACTAGAGTTTAAACAGAGACCACAGAGAAGACAAATACAAAAGTCAGTTGAAATGATGGTGTGGCGAGAAAATATTACCACATCAATTATTTTGTTGAGTCAGATAAATGGCTCATTTATTCAGACCTCATTGAGGAGCAGGTAGGGGAAAAGCATCTTGTTCAGCCCACTGGTACAAGATGGACATTATTTAACACCGTTAGATCACTGATAACAATATCGTGAGGCACTTGAGGAAATATGTGGGAAACATTGTCAATGTGTAAACAGGACTCAAAATAAATCTGATCTCAATGAGCTACTGAGATTAGGAAGCCAAAAAGGGTAGTATGGCATTGTGTGTGTCACCGTCTGTCTGAGACAACCTGAATAAAAGGAAATGCGTCTTCAACTTATCAATCTGATCCGATAATATAGACGTTGAAGCAGGGCTTCCGCTTATAAGAAGAGTCTTTTCGTTGGCGCTCATCTTGAGGTCCAACGAGTTGACCATCAATATCAGCAAACAAATAGTGTTAAATATTGTATGATATATTGTCAAACTAAAATCACCAGTGAATCTAATCCTTAATTTCCCTTTTAAATCGGTCCTATAAATATACCGTAATTAAGGGAATGAACGAATAATAAAGATTCAACCCGTTGAGAACTCTAGCCGTACTCTCCGTTCCTGGCGTTGCGTCTCTCACACAAACAGATTATTGTACTTTATAAGTCTTTATTCCTCCAAGTTGAGTGGTGCCAGACAGCCACTCGACTAACGTCACCACAGCCCTCTTGTGGTGACGTTAATTGCCACACTAGTGAGGGGGGTTCCATCACTAAGGAGGGGTCCATCACTCCACCAGTGAGGCTGGTCCATCACTAGTGAGGGGGGGGTCCATCACTAAGGAGGGGGGGGGTCCATCACTCCACCAGTGAGGCGGGTCCATCACTAGTGATGTACATCACCATTGAGGGGGGGGGGGGGGGGGGGGGGTGTCCATCACTCCATTAGTTAGGGGGGGGTCCATCACTAGTGAGGGGGGGGGTCCATCACCGGTGAGGGTGGAGGGGGTCCATCCCTCCATTAGTGAGGGGGGGGTCCATCCCTCCATTAGTCGGCACCACGTTACTTTTCCCAGGGACAGATTGACAGCGATACTGCCTTCTCAGGCAGTATGCTATTGCGCAAGTACGCAGGTGCGCAGCAAGCGCTCCTGCGTGCTTGCGCAATAGTCCCTTCACAAGCTCTCATTCCACAACGTACGAGACAGACGCTAATAGCGTGAAGCCGTCTCTGCAATCAGACATTGCTTCCGCAGGCATTTTGAAAGCCAGTCCTTACAACAAAATGCCAGTGGTGGAACGAGATGACAAACGTTGTCACTGTTTACCTGTCTAAGGACATTGTTCCCTTTCAAAATGTCGATAGAAAGGGCTTTAAAGAGATGGTCTAAACACTCGATCCCAGGTACGCGTTACATGCCCTCACACACTTCAGCCAAATTGAGATGCCAAAACTATACTGCAAGGTCCGCAAGCAAGTAGGGCTGTCAAAATTGCTCAAAAATGACATTCGAATGTTCGTTTGGAAAAAAATCATGAATTCGAACTATTCGAATATCTGGTTGCCTATTTTACGCAGTTGCCGTCAATATGCCAATAATGCGAAAAAACCATGGTTCAAATTAGCGGGATATATATATCCTATAAACAGCCCAGTAACGTGGAGGCCTAATCATGAAAAGCCACAACTTTGTATCGCTTGCATTTCACCACCACACCTGCAAGCGCGCAAACTATAGTAATCTGAAGAAGACGCCCGCTTCTGAATGTTACCAAGTATGCTAGTGGTAACGTTCCTTGCTTTGCTTACCAAGTTACCATTTATCGAGAAGGCCTATTAAAATCGATAAAGAAAAATATGCATGTCGCCTACGTCTTCCACCATGCCAGCGAAAGGGCCAGCACTACGCACCGTTCGGATTCATGAAAAAAAAGCTGTCTCGGACTTTGCCGAGAACATTGCGTTATAGCAGCTTTCACCAGCCAGACTACTAGCTCCCTGAGCTCTACTTCGGATGCTTATTGAATGGCATAGCCGAGCTGGAATACCTATATCCAAGTACGGAAACCCCGAGGGGATAAAATACATTCGCTCTTCACAATACTAGTCTGTTACACTTGTACCGCGGGAGTGTTTTTTCACATTCGAATATTATGAGGGAAATCGCGAACAGACAGAGGCTCATTCACAAAGCAGATAGAGGCGCTTGTACCGCGGAAGTGTTTTTTCACATTCGAATATTAATTTTCACGTTCGAATTCGCGTTTTTGGATACATTTCGAACGAATATTCGAACTTCGAATATTCGTTGACAGCCCTACAAGCAAGTGGAGAAACAAATCCATACTATTAAACATTAGTGTTTTTCAGAGATGGAAGTAACTTGAGAAAAGATTTTAATTTTTTTTATGCGGTTTTGCTGCCTTTTCAGTATTTTACCCCTTCGGAGGCATTTTTATCGAAATTAGAAGATAAAATTAACATACTGTGATATAATACCGTTACCGTTTATTCCTCAAATCATACCGTGATATACATTTTAGTCCATACCGTACAGCCCTAGTCCATCGCTCCATTAGTAAGGGGGGGGGGGGTCCATCCCTCCATTAGTGAGGGGGGGAACCATCACTCCATTAGTAAGGGTGGGTTCCATCCCTCCATCAGTGAGGGTGGGGGGGGGGGGGGGTCCATCACTCCATTAGTGAGGGGGGTCCATCACTTCATTAGTGAGGGGGGATCCATCACTCCATTAGTGAGGGGGGGTCCATCACTCCATTAGTGAGGGGGGGGGGGGGTCCATCACTCCATTAGTGAGAGGGGGTCCATCACATCACACTTGTCCGAGTGAGGGTTAAAGGGGACATAATTATACCATCAGGTATTATTAGCCTTATGAGCAGTTTTGAAAATCTGCCCCATAAGACATCACTAGTGGGCGTGTCCACCTAGACCATGGTTTCTCAACAGGGGCGGTACCGCCCCCCCGGGGGGCGTTCGCACAACCTAGGGGGGCGCTGGGAACGTGATTCCATTTTTGGGGGTGATTTTAAACTTTCATTGTTTTTAATTTTTTTGGGTGAAAGAATAGGCTACCTGAAATAAATAACCTATTTTAATTTATTGGTTTCTAACGCCTCTACTGTCTCAGCTACTTTTTACTGTCTATGCGCAGTGGAACAGTGGTAATACAGCGCGGTTCGGTCCTGCACACACCCGGACTCCCTTTACATCAGCTATAGTGATGTGTCCACGTTGCCGGGGCCGCACCGTTGTCACGGTGAATCTCTCTCTCTCTCTCTCTCTCTCTCTCTCTATCCCCCCCCCTGTCGCTCTGGAAGTTTAATTGGGTTTATTACAATGATGGACAGTGCTGTTAGCCAATCAGAGGGGAGACATTTGCATGTCATGAATATTCATTAATATTTTTATATTTTTTGCACCAAAATCGACTCAGAGGGCATTCATGCTATTAGTGAGCAACGCTAAATCAATGAAAAACGATGCATTGACAACTTAAGCAATATAACACGAGCGTGAGTGGGGTTGATAGTTTATATTTATTTTTTTATTGGGGGGGGTTTGATCAAAAAAGGTTGAGAACCACTGACCTAGACCTTTGCTGGATAGATCAGTCCACCAGCTAGCTGTGTGGTTATATCTTAAGTTTGCATTTTTATGCATTTTATTTATCAGAACTTTAATAAAATTTGATTTTGACTTTTCTGTTACACAATAAAACAATAACCCAAATAAAAAATATTTTTAAACTGCATTACCTTATTATATTAGTGAGGACTCGAAAATAACTACAAATAACCAATGTTAG
Organism: Gadus morhua; assembly: GCF_902167405.1. Classification (NCBI taxonomy): domain Eukaryota; kingdom Metazoa; phylum Chordata; class Actinopteri; order Gadiformes; family Gadidae; genus Gadus; species Gadus morhua. The sequence goes on along the minus strand of NC_044055.1, from coordinate 24,580,633 downwards.
GGAAATCTGTTTATGTTTTGTTACGCATTTCTGGAATTTATTTTTAAAATATATATCGGCCGATATATCGGAGTATCAAATTTTAAAATCACCAAATATTTGTATCGGTATCAACCTTAAAAATCCTTTATCGGTCGGGCTCTACTACCGAGTGGACTGAAGTAAACGTTGCTCATCTATCCAGCACAGATCTAGGTGGACACGCCCACTAGAGATTTTTGAAACCGCTTGTAAGGCTAATCAAACTCACACCTGGTGATATAATATGTCTTCTTTAAGATTCTCTGACACTTGTAGTATGACGGCCGCGGCGTGTGGCGCATTTCATAAACAACATCGCTCATTACAACACTCGTACACAACGGTGCATAAAAAGTATCACAAAGTTGCCGTGGGTCGTAATAGGCCCCCTCCTTCATAGACCAGTACAAAACATTTCTTTATCGTATTGCTTGAATGCAACAGTGGGTTCACTTAAAGAAGCATGTATGTTTGCACTGCTCAGTGCCTGTCTTTGTATCCTGAGGAAAGCAGGGAACAGTGAAAGCTATGAGGATGGCTGAGAAGCTATTGCCAAAGAGTCTCATGCAAAATGCTCCGAGTTCGCGATTAAGTAATTTGCTACATACCGTGCAGGACAAGCCGCAATACATGGTTGATTCAATACATCTCCGAAATAAATCTTGAAAAGGAATGCAGACATCTAACTATCAGCTAACTAGCAACCTGCCGCCCTTAGTAGGTAAGCCACTACCAAGTCTAGTGGATGTAACCTGTACTCACTAGCTGTGGCTTTGTCCTGCAAGGCCTCTTGTCTGTAGTCCATGTCCCTTGGGAAGCTGTTGGTCGTCTTGGAAGAGTCCTTCTGCCGTTGTTCTCTGTGATAAAATGGAAACAGTCGGATGACGAGCAGCACTGTGTTTATTCCAACCACTGATCAACGTTAATCGATCAAAATTGTCGCTTGCCGGTTAAAAATATAAATAAAAAAAGATGATCAGATGAGGTGACTTATTGGAAGTTGGGCGGACACCGCGTCTCTAGCCCACTGTTTAATTTCTCCACAAGTCTTAATTATTCCCGCATGCGAGCGACGGAGGATATGAGGTCTAAATTATTATGGACAGTAGACTAAAGGCTATAAGACTACAGTTAGCCATCTCATTCCAAGATCTTTTTGTGTGAAGTGAAAAGAATTATCCCTCACCCTAAATTTTTCCGTCTCCTCCAAACTAAACAAGCGGCGTCTCTTCGGAGCTGTCATTTTCATAAATGAGCCGCGGCAATGTTGCAAATGAGCTCCTAACGCTGCCCGCTTCAGATTGGCCCCTGGTGAATCCCGCGCAGGGTCTCAACCAGGTCCGCGCCATTTCAGACCATTGTGGGCCTTCGAGCCCGCTCTCTACACACTGACAACTTGCAGTAAACATGCCTCGTGTTTCAATTCAAACACAGGTCGTGCCGCGGTTAGAGCCACTGCCTCTCACTCGTAGTGTGTGTGTAGTTGTGTGAGTCGGAGGCGGAAGGGGAGAGAGATAAGCAGAGTTACGAAATAGCAGGTGGCTGGTGCGGCTCGAAATGGCGGTTATTTCAAATAGCACATTTTAATCTGATCGGTTAACCGGTATTAACCGGTTAATGAGGCCCGTTGGCCGGTCAAGAATATTTTACATTTTCGCCATCCCTAGTATAAAGCTGGATTTAGCCTTTTGGTAGATGCTTACAGGCTTCAGACATGTCATAAGGAGCAGGTAGGGGTTACGCATCTTGCCCAGGTGTGCCTACAGTTGGACTGGAGACATTTAGGATGTAACCCAGTGCCTTTGGGCTGTGAGTCAAACACCCTAGCTACTAGGGCTGTAACGATACGCGTATCAAACCGAAAATCGCGATACTCAAAGCCACGAACCTGTCTCGCGGTGTGAGAAGGCAGAAGCGCGATATGCCCTTTCTAACTCTTCGGTCAAATTGTCCGATTGAAATTTGCTAATAGTCTGCTGACAGCGGCCCCTCCTATCGATGCCGTAAATATGTGACGAGATGCCCTCTCTGTGATCACAGCTCTCCGTGGCTACGGAGGATTGCATTTCTCCACAGCCGTCGAAGTCCTCATATTCGATATGAACGACATTTATCCAGAGTGGGCCAAGCGCGAAAAAAATTGCCTGTGTGATCCTGTCTCTATTGTTTTGTGTGATTTGACTGGCAGTTTGTCTGCTTATAGGTCGGAATGAAGCGGCCACCGATTATTGACAGGATGGGTACTTTATTCTACCGGACTCGTTCGCTTCTTCACTAGACACACGCGCTACCGCTCGCTCTCCTCGCTCGTCCACTCACTCGCTGACGTCACTCACACACGCATACGCACACTGCCATTCTCGCGCATACACATATGCTACTCTTAACACTATGCCTCGTTATTGCGACGTTCATGTTTTTCCTCATCTATTGAAAGTTAGGCTATTAAACATGTTGCATTCTATACGGCCTGATTATGTCATTATTTAAGCTACATAGCCTAATAAGAAGCGCTAATAAGGATATTTGAATAAACCAACCAAACAGTTAAAGGGGCCCTATTATGCCTACCAGCAAAAAGCATTCTCCAACTGCAATCTTTGGTTATTTCTTTATTAATTTAGCTATACTTTAATAGTATTCTTTCGGTTCAAATCTGTTCAGTGTTCCAAATTATTTGTTATTAAATGTTACATTAAGATAATTGGTATTTAAGTGTTGTTTAAATAAAATGTTTTAAATTTAAAAGAATCGTGGGATGTATCGAACCGTGGGTCAAAAATCGTGATACAAACCGAATCGTGAATTTGTGTATCGTTACAGCCCTACTAGCTACTAGACAATCCTTCTTTTCCTTTGACACTACACATTACTAATTGAGAAACTAATCAACGCAAAGAAAACATGGAGAGTATCATTAGAAGGCTAACAAACATGAAGAGTAGCTGTAGTCCTTTACCTCTCCAGCAGGTCCCGGGGCTTCTCCCACTGGGACACCTCCGTTCTACAGTTGTAGTAGTACTTCTTCCCAGAGGAGCTGATGTGCTCTGTCCAATCGTCAGCCGGCTCTTGGCGCTGGGAAAGAGATACAAGAGGGTAAACATCCAGGACCACCACCCCGTTACATCAAATAAAGGAAACACTAAAGCACTTCATCTATCTAGCATGAAAATAACACATATACATGTAAATCCATCCATAATTTATCATGTCAGATTTAGTTATACAGTGCTGTAACAGCATTGAAAATAGAGGTTAGTTCTGGACTCTCCAGTTTCCACCGGCGGGTACGGGAAGGTTTATATATTCACCGTGTCTGGCTGTCTAGATGCTTACGTAACTGCCACAGCTATTGCCATCCGGCTTAAACCCTGCTCTACCGTAAGTGTACTGTCGGCGGCGGAAACTCGAGACTTAACTGAGCAGCGCCTAACCGCACCTACACTACCGGACCTTACCGGAACTATGTGTCATGCATATATTAATCTAGTAGTAATTTAGGAGCAGGAGTCTTTATCAAATATATCCATCCACAACCACTGGATTCTGAGTGGAAAAAGTGCTTTGGGCTATAGAACAGCTCTCTCATGCTTCACACACACACCTCGCATCAGAGAAAAGAAGAGCAAAACATTGGGTCTGGTAACACCAAAGAAGAGTAGGAGGCCGAGAAGTCTTTCAAGAGCAGCAATTCATGTCTGTGTTGCTAATGGTTCTAATTAGGGACTTCCCAAAAACACTTTTTCACTTCCGAAACCGTAGCTTTGGCTATCTGCCGATATCGATATCAGTCCGATACTTTGTTCTACTATAATATATGGAAGATCTTTGCTCCTGATTGCCAATTAACCACCCTAAAACATTCACATCTAGTTATTGAGATAAGCTCACAAAATGATAAGGCTCGTGCCGTTTGACTCCTTGGAGTCTCTTTCAGATGGCATATCGTTTGTGTAGATATCATGACATGAAAAATATTGTATACGCTTGCATTAAGCTTCTACCCTAAGTACATTGGATATGTATGATGCAGCTAGCCTCTAGCCATTAAAAAGGAGGGCACCACACACAAACGCCCGATATATAATAATTATTTTCCAATCGATTAATCATTTTAAATCGATTGGACTTCCGCGACGTCCGAAATGGAAGCGTAGCGATCACAAAAGCTGAGCTGCACCAGGGATTTGGAATGAAGGTTCATCCCGTATCGTGATCCCTTGCCATCAGACAAAGACTCTACAAACTTTCACTTTCATTTAAGAACAGCCTAGTTTCTCTTTATGTTGTCACCTAATGAATGCACAATAGAACTCTATACATTCTCCTCATCTTGTTATGCGGGTTTGTCTACGCAATGGCCTTTCATTATTAGAACCTCCCCGGCACACACTTATAAAAGATTGTTTCTGAGAATGATCATGAACCACCCTGAAACCCACGTGACCCTGTATGATCTAAATGTATACAATACTATGTGTTCCACTTCAGCATTCATTAAATGCCAAGTCATATAACCTGCTTCACTAAAACATCCATTAGCAATGTCGTTTTTCTAAATGGCTTCCTTGTACTGATTCTGCCTTATCATTTAGAAAAGGTATGAAACTAGGTAGGGATGTCCCGAATTTTCGGCCACTGAAAATTTTCTGCCCAAAATGGCCCCAAAGCGCATTTTCGGGTTTCGGCCAAAATACTTTATCACCGAAACAACACGGCCGAAACAGAAATTTGTGATGACGCAAACAAAAAGCGCGGCCAGCACACGCTTGTCTGGATAAGCGCCAATATGTCTGCGGTGTGGACGTTTTTCAATGTTTCTGAGAAAGACCCACGTATAACGATTTGCAAAAATTGCAATGCCTTGATTTTAATGAAGTTAGTACACAGTCATAGCCATAAATGCAATGGTACTAGGGTTGTATTACTGAGTATAAACGGTATAAACTTTGAAACTAGGTCAACCGCCATCTTCTCTGTCAACTCTCCTCTCACACTCGGTGACAGCGTCTGGCAGTGCGCCAATTCTCGCTGACAGCGTCTTATAATGTTCTATATATAATAGTATAATATAATTGTATGTATAATATCACGGCCAAAAGCTCTGCGCCTCCAGATGGCCGTAGCGCGGGGAGCTCTCGTAGGGATTGGGCTTCGGGGGGTTTGTTTACCGGCGTTGCTATGGTTACCGGTCTTGTGCGTTCCAACACTTTTAGGTAGCCTATCTATTAGAAAAAACACATCAAAAATAAAACAGTGCAAAGACAAACTGCCAAACTTTTAACCTTTTTAACATAATACCGTGGCAACCCTAAATGGTACTAATAATAATAATAATAATAATTTATTTCGGTGTTTAGGTTTTCGGCCTGGGTTTCCTCATTTTCGGCCAAGAATTTTCATTTCGGTGCATCCCTAAAACTAGGTACGCAAAAATTCTAGACAACCACTCTGCGGCTTTGTAGTGTTGTGTCCCTGCGTATCCCGGCTGATTGGCCAGGGGAACCAGAGTAAAGAAAGCTCAATCTTACCCGTTCTGTGGGTCTGCTCTGAGGGGCCTGCGAGTCTGAGCTGTGCTGGGCGCCATTATTGTTGTGAGGGTTCTCTTGTGGAGATCCGCTGGTCCCTGAAACGCAGGCGTATGACAAAGTTAAAGTTAGGCTTTGGGGAAGAACCCTTATAACAAAACATGAAGATGACCAAAGACTTGTTTCAGGCAAATGGGTTTTGGGTTGGTAGGTAGGGAGGCTTTCTAAGCAGAGCCAACTGGGTACTGATCTCAGTTGCCGCTCTTATCTTTATGCAACTGGTTCCAATATGACACTAAGCCGAAAGGAGTCCACTCCAAGTCCACTCCAATATTTCCTCACTTCACTGTGACGAAAGTGGAACTGCAGTCTACTTTCCACCAGAGGATTGTCCTGTGACATATTTACATGTTGTTCTTTAGTCGACTTCTTTATTGTTTAAGACCTCTTGAACAAAAACCCAACATTTTTGAGCAAACGTTCCAATTTTGCCTCAGAGATTAGGAAACAAATTGTTTACAAAAACAGACAATGTTGAATTTCCTATTTCTCCCTAAGATCAGTTTCAACAAGGTTGTTGTACCAGGCTAGTTGGCCTGACATAACTATTGACATTTCAGTAGAGTTAACCCGGTTACAGTAAAAATATTGTAGCCAGAAACAAGTTTGCATCACAGCCAAAAGTGAACAGGACCTTACATTATATAAAACAGCAATGTAACATAAGGGTTCACCTATGTCGCATTCATTTAAATATTAGAATACTGCTACAGATAAGAGTTGAACTGTTTTTAAACACTACAGAACCTCTGGGCATACCATTCTTTCCACCGAGTGTGTGTGTAGTTTTGGCCCTGCCATGGCCCCCCACGGTGCCGTCCCCGGGCCGACTGACGGGACTCTCGTCTGAGCGCCGCAGCATCTTGTAGGGCGGAGTGGGCTCTGACGAACCATCACGCACCTTGTCGTAACGGTGAACACTGCCCGACTGGCTCTTTGGTTGGGACTTGTGGGGCTGGAGAAGATGGCGAAAACAGTACGTAAATATGATGGGATCATTTGTTTCAATCATTGACATATTTACAGACATCGAAACGTTATTTTTGTGTTAGTGGAAGAGATGTCGAGGATGATTGCCATGTCGTTCTACAATAAGTGTAAATAAAAGTCTTATGGCAACCTTTACAATGTGTATTTACTTTAGGAATGAAAGTAAAAGCTGGTCTGGATAACATGCAAATAAAACCACCACACAATATACAAATCAACCAGGGGTTCAACTTAAAGAACGGTTCCACTGCCTGATCTACTGAATCAAAAACGGAGTAGAACATTTCAGAGACAACAGTTTTGACGATAGCTTGTTTTTGTTGTTACTAAGTTAGCAGCAGTCGACCTTTCCAGTAATTCAAGTCTGTTCTAGTTTGTTGCGGTGCCTGCGACTGGATGCCTGGACTCTACTTAGGGTTAACCGGCAAGCACCCCATCATCAATTTAATATGTTTTGCCTGTATGAATGTATGTCAATTATGGCCCCCTTTGCACTCCTGATCATCCCTGGAAGGAGGGATACCCACTATGTGTCCTTCCTCAAGATTCCTTCCTTGCCAATTAAGGGATTTTTTTCTTGCCCTTTTGGTGGCTAGGTTCAGGAGGTATCATAATTATACGGCCTCTTAAGCCTTTTGAGACTGTCCCTGTGATTAAGAGCTATACGAATAAAATAAAATATAAATGAATGATCGTTGAGACCTCCAGTGACACACACCTGGTAGGGTTGGGAATGCCTTCTGTCGGTGCACCTGTACAAGACAAACAAAACAAACCTTTAATACATTGTTTAATAGCAATGTTATCTTACGATCATGAACAAGATGAGCTAAATGCTAACTTACCCAACGGTCGGCTAGCGACAGACTTTTAACTAGCTAGTCAGTCGTCCTGTCAGTTACGATTGTTAGCCAACTAACTCGTCATACTACGATCCGTTGGAAACCTGTCCTACTGTCAGAGATCGGTGTACTGCCAGATGGAGTGACCCATCCAGACCTAGACACCAGACTCGGTCTAAAGGGCCGTGTTTAGTGAACAGGAAATGCCCTGCTGTGGTACGAGCTAACACAAGCTAACCCGGCTAACGAGCGGCTAGCGTTAGCCGTTAGCTTAGCAGCTAGCTTAGCGGATATTGAGTTGCCTCAACCCCCTGACAGACATTGTGTTTTTATACTATAACAACCATGACAGTGGATTTACCCATCGCTGACTCTTGCTGGTTTCCTCGCATGCATCACCATAAGGCCGTGGTGATGTGTGTGTGCGTGTGACGGGGGCTGGGGCCTCCGTCTGCCCTCGGACCTGGTGCTTCTCTCTGCTAACCTGACCAAACTAATTAGTCTAAGATATTATAACTAACGCCTATCAGTGGTGCGAGAGATTTGCAGAGCGGGCGGCCTGTTCTGTTAACCACCCTGGGTGTGTCAGCTGGCTTTAAGTAGAGAAGTGCTGGATATGGGCCGAGCAGCAGCGGACGAGGAGACCAGGAGACGACGGAGCAGAGGACCGTCTTCAGGCCCCGCCCCCACGCGCCAGGCACCGCCCCCACTACATCCAGGCCCCGCCTCTGGCCGGGCTTCCGGGATCCACACACAACGTCAGGAACCGGCTTGGCAGTGTAAAAGTGTAGATCCAACATTTTTACACTGCCACCCCTGTTCTGTCGCGGCTTGGCAGTGTAAAAGTGTTGATCCAACATTTTTACACTGCCAAGCCGCGACAGAACACCTGGCAATTACACTGATTTGTTTATTTAAACTCTAATTTCAATGAGGGCAGAACCCTCATTTGCAATGATGTCGAGTGAAATACACTTGAATTACAAAGTACAAAGGATTAATCGATTTAGGAATTTAACTGAAATAACAGGATACAAATATTAAGAGCAGAAAAATAAAACACAGACAATTAAAACATATAAATAATAACAGACAAAATGTAATAATACAATTACATGAATGAGACAGGTGGTCTTCGAGCGATGTCTTAAAAAGGTTAATTGGAACCAAGGTGTTAATACCTAGCTCATGCTTCAGGGTATTCCAGGCTGACGAGGCAAGCAGTTTTCCCTAGCTCAGTCAGGACAGACTTGAGGGATCTTTGATGCCAACCTGCCAGCCCGTGTCTGGTAGGGGCTTGAATATCAGTCAATCAATGATGTGATATAGACTGGAAGTTTCCCTGATAATGCTTTATAAATAAATAAAAACAAATGCAAATTGCACCTTGCGGAGAGAGAAATCCATCCAACTTGGTCGGTACTATAGGCTTCCTCCGTTATGAATCTAAGGGCTGAATGGTAGACAGTATCCAGGGCCCTGACCCTGCGTTCACACCAAAAGATGCAAAAAGTTGACACGCGGCACGATCCCATTCAAAGTGAATGCAGAGACGCGTTGCTGCTTTGCTGCCGCAGCATTTGCTGCCGAGAAAACCGGCAGCAAAATTTGATTTGCGGCGCGTCAAAATCTGATTTGCAGCGCGGCATGCCCGTGCCCGCTGCCGGGCACGGGCGGCGGGCGCGTTCACGTATTTTGCGGCGCGTCAAATGCTGCTCGAGTTGAAATATTTCAACTTTTCGGCAGCAAACGCGTGATGACAGCCACTCAGCGTTCAACAGCGTTGCCACTGAGGCGTTGCCACTGAGTGACATGCCGTAACAGCCAATCAGTGTTACTCCCTTGGAGTGACCTAGAGTTCACTACCGTTACATTTATTTAGTAACTCGAAAAAACCCACAAATCAGCATTCTGTAGTGTAGTTGTGTTTACAGTTAAACTAAACTGTATGCTAAAGGTCTAGAAAACAACCCCAAACAAAACCCAGCTGGGTGCTGCCAGGCAGCACCAGCCTTCCAGGCTCCGAATGGTCTCATGAAACCATAAATGACGGGCATTCCGACGTCTCTACCTCTTCCACAACAGGTAAACATGCAATGCTCGTAATGTCGGCCATGGTTGTGAATGAATTCAGAAGCACCGCGGGCAAAACTTGCCGTGCCGCGAATCTTCCCGAGCTGCAAAACTGCGGCGCAGCAAAACTTTTGCTGCGCGTCAAAACCTTTGCTTCGCCGCAAAACTTTTGCTGCGCCGCAAAACTTGATTTGCTGCGCCGCAAAACTTCGGCGTCAACGCGTTCGGGCAGCAAATGCATCTTTTGGTGTGAACGCAGACGTGGCAGATGCATGTCTATAAACCACATCTCCGCAATCCAGTGCAGAGAGAAGAAAATTGGGAAATTACATCTGTTCCTAAATAAAAAGCCTATCTTCTGTCTAAATACTTGTATTCCGAGACCCTCTCAATGGTAGACCCCTTTAGAGTGGTTATGCACATGTCATGATGCCAGTTCCTAGTTCTAAAGAACAGCATAAATTTGGTTTTCTGAGCATTTATCACGAGTTTAAGACCATGCAGGTAAAATATTTTGAAGGACATTAAACGAAACCTGAAGCTGTTCCATGGCTATCTTTACAGAGTCAGCAATACAATACAGAATAGTGTCATCCACATAAAGATGAACCTGGCAATTAAGCATGGGGACAATGGTATTAATAAAAAAATGTGAAAAAAAACTGGGCCTAAGACCGAGCCCTGTGCCTCTCCCTTTGTTATTACAGTTTTTCTCAGTCGCTTTGGTACATTTCTCAGATCAGAATTGAAATTTGCAAAACAGTAAATGCATTTCTCAAAATAATTCGGACGAATGGCAAAACACCATGGATTTCCTGCAGAAGCCAGTCTCTTGCTCAAAATCCTTACTTTGTTTCTCAAAAGTAAATATCTGTGTCAATGAACATGTGAGTGCCATCAGAATGACAAGTCCTTGTGTCATTGTGTACGGATAAGACAAATTGCTTAGTCATGTTGTCAATATAACAGTGTACCCTGGAGGGATGTTCTGATGTAAACTATGGCTAAAGTTTTGAAGACAATTATTGTAAATTGTAAGTTACACCTTAGTGTATGTGGGAGATTGATTGTAAGAGACTGGACAAGATTCACATTTACGCTTTGACTGTTTGTACTGTAATTTGTTGACAGACCATGTCATTGCTAGAAATGTGCACATAGGAAAATCACCTTAGGGTAAACTGTACATGCTTTGCTGTAGGAATTACAGTTCAGTCTTCCTACACCTCCAGACGTTCCTGTCTGTTGGGCCACAAATTCTCAGGCAGCCTCACTCCTCTTCTTCTCTCTGGCTCTTGACCCTGTCCAATTCCTTGTCCTTCCATTGTCAGACAATGCAACATTAGGGTTAGACAAAAGCCTCGTAAGGAAAGTTCCCCTGCGTCCTTCTCATAGATCGCACCCTTTCCCTGTCTTTGTTTAATGCGACTGCATCACCTTCTCTCCCAAGATGGACAGCACATTGCGGAATTCACCGTCTCAGTTATGTTATGTTCCTCGGACTTCCGAGACTTCCGAGTCAAAAGTCGAAGATATCCCAGCTTTCTTGCGGCATTTCTCTGAGGCACGCCCCCTTTTTGTCTTCATCTTTCGGAAATCTGAGAATAGACCGAGAGCAGTGATGACGCTCTCAACAAAATGTCTGCGCCTTTGAAGAGATTTATTTGCTTTGCATTTGTACCAAGTTGGTCATTTTAAATGCTATTACACACTTGATTACATTGCTACTATATTCCGGTCACCAATTTATACATTGCATGGTCTTGCTGTGCGTACAATACTATCTAAAGTTGTGTTGTTTTTTCGGGCTGGTTTGCTATAGAGGCTAATGTTAATGCTAACGACTAGCCAATTTCATGACACAATCAGAAAGACGAACAGGAACGCTATAAATGCTCCGAAATCGCAAATGATGTAACTCTGAACGCTGGCGTCCGAGGATTCAGGAACACACCATTAGAACTACTCATGTTGATATCGTGTCGTTTCTATTGTAGAGACAACGTAGCAAAACCTCTACCCAAGTCCCGCCCCTGGAACCGCATAGCCGTCTAATCGCAATTACATCAAAATGAAACCACCAATCTGTGTAGGGTCTGGGAGGGTAAATTGGGGTGCTAGTTCAAGCCGGTAATTTACAACGGTCATTGTAATCGTGCGGACCATGACGGGAAAAAGGCACAAGATTGGCATATTTGGCAGTGTAAAAACACCAGTTACTTTTATTCCATCTTATTGTTCAGTGTGCACAATTCTTAGGCTTCTCAGCCACATAGCACCAACAATACAAGATAAAGTAAATAAAGATAAGTACAAATAAAAAAATAAGTAGAGGCATAGATCACAATAATAATCGAAAAAAACAAGTAATAAGAGAAACTTAGACAGTTCGTGGTAACCCGGCTTGGTGAGTGAGCCGCCTCCTTCCAATCAGCACACGAACTGGAGCTTACTTAAAGCCAAAATGGCACTTTTATTCAAGCATAAATTATATATCTATCAAACCAAACAAAACCCAGCTTTGGAGGAATCCAATTCCTCCGTGTGGAATCACATCGCCCATGGCGACTGGTCTCTCCGCACGCGCAAAACAGGAGAGCCCTGAATGAGTGTGGAAGCATGCTTTTTAAAGCATGCTTCCCCACCTGCTCCTCAGGTGCTCCGCAATTCAATGATTGGCACCAATGCTCTTACTGGCGCCATCTGTTGAAAATCTGTGGTACACCGCCTCCACAACCTGCCCACTGGGCCTCCAGGGGCGCTGTGCCAGAGACGGGTTGCCACAAGTTGTAATAAGAAAAGAGGAAGAAGAACAAGAAGAAGAACAACAACTACAACAACCATCCATCCATCCATCCATTAATCCTTACCTGTAAATTGTCTTCTGAAGAACACACTAAAACTATTCATTAAACTGCCTAAACACTTTTTGTTCACTTAGGAGCTGTCTACCTGAAATTATATAGGCTATGTTATGTAAACTTCCCATAAATATTTTCCTCATTTACAAAGTGAGTACCACTCGGATATGCCCAATAATGATTGCATTGATTGTCCTTGTGCTTTATCTAGGTCAGAGCTGACACACATTTCCCGTATCGGCCAGTTGCCTCTACCATCTGACTCATCAAGCAATGCTATCACGCTGCCTAAGCTTTTACAGTGGATACTGGATAGTAAATGAAATAAATCTTTGGTTGATTGAAGAATAATGGCCAACCAGAAGGCGGTGTAATACCTCAGGTACATTTCCATCTTCTTCAACTGTTATTCTCTTGATAAAAAACTTTGTCCACTAGAATATCATTGTTATTGTGGTTGTTGCTGTTGAGATGAGCAGAAATCTCCACTGGTTAAAGTATATTAGTTTGCATTAATTAATAATATAGACAAGGTTCTAGGCCTGTTCTTTCTGTAGATATTTAATAATAATTGTATTCAAAGATCACTACGTTTTTCGTAACAAGGAATCATGGTTTGTAAACTAATACCGTTCTTTCGACTAGTTGAATCCCATATATATCGGGCGTTGATTGAATTAGAATTAAACCATTAAATAATCGTCATCTGTGTTCTCAACTTTTTTGTATAATTTCTTGTGGAGCTTATCATTACATATGTGGCTGTCAAAAGAAAGGCCCTTACTGTATAGGTTTTAAATTTTCTCTCCATGAAAGGAAAAAATTGTAATGTCATCCTAATGACTTATTGAATGGTTCTACACCTTTGCATCTGTCGCCAACAGGGGGCAGTATTTCCACAAAAGACTCACTCTTAAAAATATACGACATGCAGAGGCCTCTATCATTGCTATATTACGCATCAATAGGGCGCACAATTTTTACAAAGTAACCCTATTAGTATTATTGCTTTATTTTAATGTCATCAAATTTCTTTTCCAGTCCGAGAATGCTTAGTCGAACCGAACACAGAGGTATGTGCATTCTGTGGCACGTTCTGGCAAGGCAACATGAGATTGGCTTTGCTACCTGCCCCCTCTGACCATGTTGATTAGAGTACACAATTAATATTACATCTACATGACTGACAAGGCATTTATTACTAATACAGCTATACTCCAGGTTGCACATTAAACATTCATAAAAGCCCCCCCCCCACCCCAACGTTTGCCACACCCTGACTTTGACTATTACCCCTCAGACGTGTTCCTACCCTCGTTTTGTCGTCTCCAGACCACTCCTCCCATCATTAATAAACAGAGACAGGTGGACTACTCCCTGCCGTGTGTGTGTGTGGGTGTTGGTGTGTGTGTGTGTGTGCGTGTGTTTGTGTGTGTGTGTGTGTGTGTGTGTGTGTGTGTGTGTGTGTGTGTGTGTGTGTGCGCGCGCGTGTGTGCGTCTGTCTGTCTGTCTGTCTGTCTGTCTGTCTGTCTGTCTGTCTGCCTGCCTGTCTGTCTGTCTGTCTGTCTGTCTGTCTGTCTGTCTGTCTGTCTGTCTGTCTGTCTGTCTGTCTGTCTGTCTGTCTGTCTGTCTGTCTGTCTGTCTGTGTGTGTGTGTGTGTGTCTGTGTGTGTGTGTGTGTGTGTGTGTGTGTGTGTGTGTCTGTTCTCCAGGCGTATGCAGTCTGCTGTCATCAGTGATGTCCGGAACAGAGGCACATGCAGACAGACAGGAGGACTATCGGTTCCTCCACAGCATGTTGATGGAGAAGAAACTACATCTTCTCTTCAAGGTAGTTCTGGGCCTATCATTCACCGAGCAGCCATCTCGTTCTAAACACTAGATGGTTGGAGGAACTGAATGCAGAGTTCAACAGAAGGTGTTACCACGATGGACCCTTTCTTGTCCTACTATATGATTTAGAAACATTTATTCCATATTTTCCTGAAAATTGGTCAGATTTATGATGATGATGGTGATGTTGATAATGATGATGATGGTGATATTGATAATGAGGATGATTATGATGAGGTGAAGTCAAATTATTAGTAGTAGGTGTTTGCAGTAGCTGGAGTAGCATTAGCAGTCTTATAATTTGTCGTGGCAATTTCTGTATCAGATATTGCGTCTAAGCAGATGAGATATTTAGATGCAAAAAGCACACAATACTGTTGACAATTAGTGGTTATATATATTTGTAATAAAAGTATGAACAAAGATACATCACAACATGCATCAACAAACAACATAACAGGCATACATTACAATAATCTGAGGCCTCAGATGGGAGCTTCTCTTTGCGTGTTACTTCATTCTCTGAAGGTACGCTGCAGAAGTCCACTGAGTCTTCCAATCAATGAGCTCTTATTCACTTGGGTTGGCATCTGGAGGGGGTGGTCCCCCAATACTAAAAGTCTTTGTTCACCAGATTGTTATCTTTACAGTTGAAGCTACCCCCACCGAGGCTAAGGTGGGGTCGGCGGCCGTTCAATGTAACCTCTGGCTTTGTTGACGTTAGCCAGAGTGTCGAGGACATCTAAGCATTGTTCGGAAGCTGATTTAAAGATAACACACGAGAAGATAGGAACAGGCAGGCAATAAAATGCTTCACACGACTCTCGAACGTTCACACTTTAAATGACCCAAAAGGAGCCCAGAAGGCAGACACTATATAAAATTACACAGAATAGCAACAAAACTTAAATTCATATAGACCAAAACAATACAACATGTAGATTTTCCATCACAAATTTCAGTTGTAGTTTTGGTAATTGTAAATAGTAATATAATAGCTTTAGTAGCAGGTCATTACCTTGCTGGTTTATTAGTCAGCGTAGTAGTGTAATTAGCAGTCACAATGTCCTCTGATAGAGGACATTGAAGCACACAGGCAGAGTTTAAATCCATCTACAGAAGTGGAGCATATAGATCACAGTGGTCCGCAGTGGAACCTCGATGGGACATCGTGGTGACCTCTTCATAACCTTGTCATTACCACAGATCCACGAGCGTCTGAAACGCTTCGAGAAGCGTGGTCCTATCCCAGCCCGTGACCAGGCCTCCACGCTGGTGCCCAACGTAGGTACCTTGTAATACTACAGGATCATCGTACAAGTCCATAGCAGTCCTATAGTAGCAGCGTAAGTAGTATTCCACAATGACCTAATACAACTAGTAACATTGTGACGATGTATCCTGTACTAAACAACCTAATGGCTCAAAGCTTATGGAATGCATGTTAGATTAAAACATGTTATGTTTTGATCTGTGAAAGAGAAGAGGTCATCTTTAATATCAGTGTACTTTTTGCTTATTTAGTGTACTTTTGGTCTCTTTTAGGTTATCCAGGGCACTGTTGAGCTGTTCAGCTGTTAAAAGGATTTCATGCATTGGCTAATATTTCATGTTGGAGGAGAAATATTCAGTCTGGATGTAAGATGAAGTGACGCTGAGTACTCCCACTACAATGATCCAAAACTACTGCTAGGCTCCTCACTGCTCCTCGCACTCACAGCTTTGATTTCATTTACTTTTCCAACAAGCATTCAGTGTTCTTCAGAAGAAAACAGAAAACCTAAGAGCTACCCTTAACGTCTTTTCACCAATAAACATACTTTTCACCGGGTCTCTAGCTATGTATTCCCTGTCCCCTGTCCCCTCTCCTCTCTCTTCATTCCTAACTACACTGTCTGTCCCCCCAACACAAAATACAACCCTTCCCATCTCATCCCCTCTATCTTCATACGTCATGCTTCTGGTACTGATTCTAATTCATTCTCCACAGCCTCTCTCCCCCCCCCCCCCCCCCTTCTCTCTCTCCCCCTGGCTTGAATCACTCAGGCCTTTTGGAGGGGAGGGAGGCAGAGTGGGTGGTTGGGCTGGTTGATGGTGGTGTTGGGCTAGTGGAGGGGTGCGTGGGGGCTGCACGGATCTGTTTTCCCTCAGTGATGCTTCTGTTTGCGCACAGTGGAAACTAATGACCTTCATGCATTGTGTTTGCTGGAGAGCGGCCGGGACATCTTGAAGCAGTAGAAGTCTGTTACACTAATACGACAGACAACACGACAATGGCAGCGGCGTTTTTTCTCTCTCTCTCTCTCTCTGTCTCTCGATCGAACATACCACCATTGTTGCCACGGTTACATTGTTTTAAGGAAATCCTGTGTTCTACCCCCTAAAAAATGCAAACGGTGACTGCGGTGGATGGGAATTAGGGAATTAGATTTTCTTTCTTTCTTTCTTTCTTTCTTTCTTTCTTTCTTTCTTTCTTTCTTTCTTTCTTTCTTTCTTTCTTTCTTTCATTTTTTGGAGGTGGGGGGGGGGGGGTTGATGCAGTGAGAGTATAAATACGAAAGATCTAAAGCAAACTCAAACTCACTTTGACTGAAATGTCATAAATTATTTTTGCCCTCTTTCCCTCCAGCTTGTAGATGAGTTGTCAAATTACTCCACAGTCCAGGGGGAGGAGCTGCTGTCCCTTCTCTGTGAGCCTCACTTCAAGGTGAGTAGTAAGGCTGTATTATAACCACTCTCTTCATCTAAAGGTGACATACCCACCAACATTCACACTACACACACTCACACAGGAAATTCATGTGATTTTAGGATTCTGCTTTATAGAATCTCCCTGCAGACTCTAATATAGACATATTAGAGTCTGAGGAATGTATTCAACCCCCTCATTGGTCCCTGGGTCATGGCCTGTTGACACATATTAGCCCCACCAGCATGTTGCAAACCACCCTCTGGGTAATGTTCTCTAACCCAAGCTCTCATTTAGAGGATCACACAAAGTCACATACACACACAAACACACACACACACACACACACACACACACACACACACACACACACACACACACACACACACACACACACACACACACACACACACACACACACACACACACAGGCTGGTGCACACCTACACATTCACTTACTCACACCTCACACTTTGGCATGCATACCACGTCACACACACACGAACACACACACATACACACACTTGCAGAGACACACACACACCCACTCACATACACAATCACACACACATGCAATCACACACCAACATACAGAGTTCACAGACATACAGAGACAAGCACACGCACTCATACAAACACACACAGGCACACATACACCATCGTTTTTCAATAGGCCGTAATACACCAGGCTTGTCCCTAAAGAGGACCTGAAGGTGGCCAAGTGCAAGCCGACAGGTTTGTTTAAACAGAACTTAACAACCTGTTAGTTCCTGGCCTGCATTCAGAAGCTCACATACACACACACACACACACACACACACATACACACAAACGCGTAAACACACGCACACACACTCGCAACAGACACCGGGGCATATCATATCCTGTTAATGATTGTTTGTTGTCTTGAAAAAGCCCTGAGAGGCACCAGAAACGCCTTGTTCATGGGTTGGCAGGCTCCAACGCTGACGGGTACGGGGGTCTCAACGAGACCTACTGACAGACGGATGTGCTGATTGTTGGCCTTAGACTTGATGAGCAGATCTTTCTGGCCTTCAGTCCGTAGCGCCCAAGACATTCCCGTTAGAGGAGGGACACTGGTCTGCCCAGTGCTGGTGGGGACTTACAACCGCATGAGTGTGGCCTACTGCTCTGCTTCAAACACCTCAGGGCTCCACAGCAGCCAATGATAACTATGACCTCAGCCTAGCCCTCTGCAGCAGTAGCACTCATTCATGAAACAGTTGAGAGGAATGACCCTGGATGAAACTGTTCTTTAAGAATAAAGAGTAGAGTCAGGGATTTATTTCAGTAAGGGACAGACATCAAAGGATTAAATAATTTGTTTTTCCTGTGTCCCACCCTACTGTCGGTCTCCCCCCAACCTGTCCCCGGCCCCCCCAGAGCCTCCTGTGGGTGCACGATGCTGTGGCCCAGCATCAGTTTGAACCCCAACTGCCACCGCTACCCGAGAACATTCTGGAAGAGAGCGACGACTCGGTCAAGATCGTCAGTCTGGTGAAGAGTGCAGAGCCACTGGTCAGTGGACATGAGTCAGGAGGGGTGATGAGCAGTTACACTAAGTACTTAGGAAATGTTCTTTGGGGAGATCAACTTTTTCTTCGTCTCGAGCTCAATCTAGCGTGACTCTTATATGCCACTCTGCATGTTGCTTTCTCCTTGGTTTGTTTTGATACCTCACCCCTGAACATGCCATTTTTTCCCTGACTGTACTGACGACTCCACAACGACTGCCTCATTCAACTTTCGATTTCATTTCCTCCAGCTCCACCAAGGAAAGCATTTTAGAAGAGACCATTGCGAGTGAAGCCAAGCATATACCATGTTCTCAGATAAGGCCCAGCTCTAGTTTGGTTTTTGACTTTGGGTAAGATGTGCATAACAAGTAAAGACGTTGGTATAGCGAGCAGGCAGAGCCATGCACAGGCTTCCACACAGCAGACTGCATGAAATAGCATCACAGAGCACTCTGAGCAGAGCAGAGTATTAAAATATCTTACATCATGTTTGACTGTTTAGGAAACTGACATGCTATTGAAGTCATTGTAGCAATGTGCATGCTACACTTCACCTCTTGAATTTCATTGTGCTCCTCCAAAGAAAAGGACGCAGGGCAGTGGTGTTGAAAGAGGTTTATTGTAATGGTTTGCTGATAATGATAAATGACATGGGGCATCTTGTTGCCATGCAGGAGATCTCTCCTGAGTCTCTCCTGACTCCAATGAGCAACAGGTGAGCAGCCTTAGCCAGCCCCAGAGTCCATTCAGACTGGGCCAGGTGAGGCTGCTGAAACCAGCCCTCATCCATACAAACTCCCACTGTCATGTTGTCAAGCGGCAAGACCGCTAGGCCGCACGAGTGATGGCATCGCCAGGACAGAATCACTGCAGAGTGAAAGCACAGCCAGGACAGAATCACTGCAGAGTGAAGGCACAGCCAGGACAGAATCACTGCAGAGTGAAGGCACAGCCAGGACAGAATCACTGCAGAGTGAAGGCACAGCCAGGACAGAATCACTGCAGAGTGAAGGCACAGCCAGGACAGAATCACCTATTATCAATCACAGATTGATGGAAGGAAGGAGGTCTCCTGAGTGACAATCAGGATCTGCTTTCCAAAGGACACCAATGCCTTGTGACTTTTTATTGATCTGAATTTCTAACGCTCTTTTTTCAAATTACGCATGTTTATTGAGTTGTAGTGTGTGTGTGTGTGTTTGTCTGTGTGTGTGAGTGTGTGTGTTTCTGTCTGTGTGTGTCTGAGTGAACTTCGACCCAGCGCACTTATCCCTCCACATGTGTGTGTGTGTGCGTGTGTCCTCGCGTGTGCGCATGTGGTTGTGTGTGCGTAAGCCATACGCCGTGTGTGTCTATGGTTAACTTGGGGAAGCTTCTTTCTTTGGTAATTTCTTTTTCGCAGAGCCAATAATAGAAAACATACCGTTTGTATTGATCCCCGAGCCCTGGCGAGGAGGGAGGGGGCCTGACCCCTCGCTGACATGGCCCCAGATTGGTCCAATGTGTGTCCATTTTCCAGACAACAGGGGCCCCGCCCGTGCTGGAGCTGATTGTAGCTCTTACTACTACACAAGACGACACTATTTCCATTGGACGCGCTCCACATCAACAACATCTGCTGAGCATGATGCTGATTTAGATCTTCTGCCATTCGTTTTTTAAATGCATGAAGGGGGGGAAGGAAAAAAATGCAGAGTCAATGATACAAATGACTTTGTAGGTTTTTAGCGAAATGGCTTTATTATACACTGAGTCGGCCTCTGCCTTTAATCAAATACACCGCAGTGTGCAGACATCTCTCTCTCTCTCTCTCTCTCTCGCTCTCTCTCTCTCTCTCTCTCTCTCTCTCTCTCTCTCTCTCTCTCTCTCTCTCTCTCCCTCTCTCTCTCTTTCGTCTTCTTTATATCTCCTAACCATTACTACCTGCCTCTGTCTCCTCTTTTTGATCTTCATCATTGGCCTGTCCGTTCATTCAACACCTCTCTGTCACCCCCCCAACATCCCCCCCATCCCCCCTACACTCCCCCTCTCCGGCCCCCTCCAGGGAGCCACCATCAGGCGGGACTGCTCCACCGGGGCCATCCTCGTGGCCAGGATCCTGAAGGGCGGCGCGGCGGACAAGAGCGGTACAGACCTCAGTACAGGCTGCGGCCCAGCTCCCTATCAGCGTCTGTCTAGTCCAATCAGCTCTGTAGCATGATCCACATTGTGGTAGCCATCGGCTCCGTAGCCCTGATAGACAGTTGCCTGGGGAATGTTTTTCTTAGGGCTAATCCACCAAGGAGACGAGCTGAGAGAGGTGAACGGAGTCTCGCTGGATCACAAGACGCCACAGGAGATCCTCCCTCTCCTTGTTAGTATTAGCTCTCTCTCTCTCTCTCTGTCTCTCTCTCTCACTGTCTCTGTCCCTTTTTCTTTCTCTTCTCTCACTCTCTCTCTCCGTCCCTCTGTCTCTCTCTGTCTCTCTCTCTGTCTCTCTCGCTCTGTCTCTTTTTCTTTCTCTTCTCTCTCTCTGGCTCTCTCTCTCTTTCCCTTCTCTTTTTCTTCTCGTCTCTTCTCCTCTCTCTCTGTCGAATAGGTGTATAATAGGTGTGTGTGTGTGTGTGTCTCACTCTCTCTCTCTGTCTCTCTCTCTCTGTCTCATTCTCTGTCTGTCTCTCTCTCTGTCTCTTCTACTTTCTCTTTTCTCTCTCTGTCTCTGTCTCCGTCTCTCTCTTTCTCTTCTCTTTCTCTTCTCTTCTCTTCTCTTCTCTTCTCTCTCTCTCTCTCTCTCTCTCTCTCTCTCTCTCTCTCTCTCTCTCTCTCTCTCTCTCTATGTCAAATAGGTGTAGAATAGGTGTGTGTGGGTGGGTCTTGTCGGCCCTTTTTGACTTAGCTAACCAGTGCATGTCTTGTTTCAGGCGAGTTCTCAGCGGGAGGTAAAACTCAAAGTGATTCCTGCTGACGTCCACACCGAGCAGGCGGCCAATAGGAAGCATGAGGTACTGCTCTAACAGGATGTTGTATGTTTTGGTCTTGATGAAATCTGTTCTGATTAAATGCCTGAAATGGAGGGCTTTATTCGTCCAGGATAGGGAACGTGGGTGTCCCAGCAAAATAACAGCACTATAAAAAAGATACTTAGAGGAAACACATTTAAAACAAGAATATGCCCAAATATTTAGAATATCAATTCCTTTAATTGTCATGTTCTTGTTGTTAGTTTTTTATTGGCTCAATATCTTTATGGTTTAAGCCATGTGTTAATTATCTTTAAAAGTTTTTGATGTGAATCCCCCCATGTCGAGTATGAAGCCTCCTCTTATCTCCTGTTTCTGGAGTTGTTTGTGAGGGCTCTGCTGGACTACGACCCAGAGAAGGACCCGTGCGTCCCGTGTAGAGAGGTGGCGCTGACCTTCAGGAGGGGCGACGTCCTGCAGGTGCTCAGCAAGGAGGACGACACCTGGTGGCAGGCCCGTCACCACGGAGACCACGACTCCTGGGCGGGGCTTATTCCCTCAGAACAGCTCCACCAAAGGCCAGTTCACAAATTGCTTTTCCCCTTGTTTTTTGATTGGTTTAAAACTTCAGACCATTGGGAAGATGAGAGAAACTGAAATAAAAATGAATTATAATATATTTTCTTCAAATGATATCGTTCCTGTTTTTATGTCTTGATGTCGACCACTCCGAAAAGTGCTTTAGAAATAGAAGTATGACCAATAAAGAGACGTTATTCTGTCATGATGGTGGAATGAGTTCCTTGCCGATGTCTGGACTGCAGAGTTCCTCACCAGCTTCCACAAACAACTCAAGACTAACCTGCTTGGAGTTCACCTAGGCTCTACATAGCCACCCCTCCCATCCCTCCTTTGCAATTATTGTTTGTTGTACATCCTGTCACTTAAAGGAGACATATTGTGGTGTTTTCCCAACAAGTAAACTAAATATTTGAGTTCCAGAAAACATGTTTTTGAAGCTGTTTGCTGGAAATAGCTTTTAGGAAAAAAAAACTTGCCTACCGCTATTCCCCTCCGTTTCAGTCCCTTCAGAATCGATGTTTCTGGTGTCTGTAGCTTTAATGCAAATGAGCTGCTGCCCATTGACCAATGATATCATGGCCAAAAGCTATGTGTGCCTCAGATGATATTATGAATCATAAAGACTGCGTCCGACGTCTCTGGTACTTCCACAACAAGGAAAGACTCGTAGCGGGGCATATCTCAGCCATGGTGGAGAAGAATTGGGGGAAAGGAACTTTGGCCTTGACTCTCTAAAGTCCATGAACCGCGGCATGGAGGAGAAAGGGATTGTACTCCGGGAGCTGAGCTGCCGGACTGCCGCCGAGCTCTCCGTGCCGAAGCTTCGGTGGCAGTCCGGCCGCCGCTGAAGCCGTCCGGCCGCCGCCGAAGCTTTGGCGGCAGTCCAGCAGCTCCGGCGGTGTACTCCGGGAGCTGCACTGCCGCCGAAGCTTTCCGGCTGCTGCAGCGGGTGTACTCCGGGAGCTGAACTGCCACCGAAGTTTCGGCGGCTGTCCGGCGGGGGTAGCTCGGCAGTAGTCCGGCAGCTCAGCTCCGGGAGTACAGTCCCTTTCTCCTCCATGTATCCTCCTCCAGACGGCCGCCGAAGCATCTGCGACAGTCCGGCAACTCCGGCGGGGGTAGCTCGGCATCAGTCCGGCAGAAAAAGGGATTGTACTACCGGAGCTGAGCTGCCGGGTGTTGTGTGTGAAAGACTGACACGCACACGTGTTGCTCCAGAACGTACACTGCATTTCTTTACTTCAGTCTCATGTGTCGATCAACACTTCCTTGTTTTACAATGCGCGCGCATTACACGTCACGTCGCATCCCATAATAATCACACAGTCTCTTAAAGGAACCGTAACCACTATTTAGCAACATACAGCAAACCCATGTATCACAGTGTGACCATGTTATTAGAACATAACATTATTAGAACATAACATTTTCCTCCCCCCACGAAAAAGCAAACAGCATACCACCCCAACTAACAACCAACCCAAACATTCGTCAAGAAAACTGAACATCTAATCAAGATATCAAAATGTACTAGGCAAGAATCTGTGAAGACAACCGCTAGACTAAACATGGTAATTCGTGACATAGTCCTGCAAGGCAACAGGCCGAGCCCTGGCCCGCACCGGCCTCGGGTCCGGCACCACAACCTCCTGGCGTGGTGCTGCGGGGGGTGCAACCGGGGCCGGGGGTGGGCCCGGATCAGTGGCCATGTTGCAGGGGAATGGTGACTGGGCTCGTGCCGTGGCCAAGTGCTCAGAGTGGGGTGCCGGGACTTTCCTCAGCCTACTAGCATGCCACCATGATCCGTCGTCGAGCAGAAATGTGGCGGGGCCAAGAAGGCGACTGATCTGTATGGGTTGGGACCAGAACGAGGCCAACTTGTTGTGTCGCTGCGGCCGTCGAGCCCTGACCCAGTCTGAGACCTGAAGGGACGGTGGCCTCGCCCTGCACTTCTTGTCCACCCTTTCCCTCGTCTTCTGCTGCCGTGCAGCAACAGTCTCTCGGATTCGGGCCAGGGAGGGGGAAAGTCACTATTTGGTGCTCGGAGCCTGTGTAATGGCAGTCCCAATTCTCGTCCGAGCATCAGAAACGCTGGTGACACAAGCGTGGTGGAGTGATGGCTTGCTCTGTAGTGCAGCAAGGTCTGGTTGAGTGCCTCCTCGAATGCACAGCCTTGGGCCAGGTGTGCACGAATCCCGTTCTTCAGTGTTGCATTAAAACGCTCTACTCCACCGTTGGCCTGTGGGTGGTAAAAAGCGGTTTGGATGTGCTTGACACTCCTGCTGGCAAGAAAGTCAGAGAACTCCGCAGATCTGCGGGCCATTATCTGTTGTTATGGCCCGAGGCACGCCCCAGCCGTTTCTGATGTAGGTGCACAGCTTGGATAGTATCGGGTCTCGTCCTGATTCAGTGTTCAGTTCCTCCAGTGTGACTACTGGCTGCAATGGTGCATAGAGCGCTTGGATGAGAGCTGGTTCTTCATCGTGTGATGGTACAGAAGGGTTTGGGGCTGCGATGGAGCGAGAAAGGAGATCTGCCACCACGTTTTCCCTGCCCGGCGTGAAGATGAGGTCATAGTGGTACTGGCGGAGGCGTTCCGCCCAGCGATGGAGTCGGAGAGGCTTGTGTCCCGAACCTGACGTGGAGAGCACCGTTGTGAGGGCCTGGTGGTCCGTCCTGATGGTGAAATGATGGCCATAGACATACATGTGCCACCTCTCGCACGCCCACACACAGGCCAATGCTTCACGTTCACCCACGGAGTACCGCTGCTCAGTGGGTGTCAGGGCCCGAGATGCGAAGGCGATTGGCCTCTCCGTGCCGTCATGAAGCTGCGACAGGACAGCTCCAACTGCAGCAGTGGAGGCGTCGCAGGTGATGAAGGTTGGGCTCGAGAGGCTGAAATGGGCGAGGACAGGAGGTGAGGTTAATTGTTTTTTCAGCATGAAAAATGACTCAGAGCACTGTGGTGACCAAGCCCACCGCTCCTCCTTCTTCAGGAGCTGGCGGAGGGGTGCTGTCGTTTGTGAGTAGTTGGGCAGGAAACGCAAATAATAAGCCGTCATTCCTAGGAACGATGCAACCTGTGTGATGGAGGTTGGTTCAGGGATGCGTTGTATTGCGTCAACGTTGGAGGAGAGAGGTGCAATGCCATCAGCTGAGAGGCGGAATCCAATAAAGTCCACAGTCGGTACTGAGAAGAGACATTTCTCCCCGTTCAGTGTCAGGTGATGTTTGGTGAGGGCCACAAACACTCTGTGTAAGCGGGCATCGTGGGTGGCTTGGTCTGGCCCATTCACCACAATGTCGTCCAGGTATACTGCTGGCCCCGGGACCCCAGCGAGAATTGTAGACATGACCTTTTGGAAGCAGCTGGGGGCAGAGCTAAGACCAAACGGTATGCGTGTGTACCTGAACACCCCAGCGTGTGTCACAAATGCTGTCAGGTCCCGGCTGGCCGGGTGAAGGGGAACTTGCAGGTAGCCCTGGCGTAATTCCAACTTTGTGAAGACCGTTGATCCATGGAAAAGAGAGGTGAGCTCCTCAGCTGTAGGTAAAGGATATTTGTCTGGAATGACAGCTTTGTTGACCTGTCGCAGATCCACACAGACCCGGAGGCCCCCTGACTTTTTCTGTGCGACCACCAGGTTTGAGATCCAAGGTGCTGCATTTATTGGCTCGATGATGCCCTCTTCTAGCAGGGAGGTGAGCTCTGCAGTGACGCCCTCCCGGAAGGTGAGTGGCAGGCGCCTGAGGGGCTGCATAACTGGTGTCACGGCAGGGTCAACCAGGGGCCGATGAGTGAATGCTGTCAAGCGGCCCAGGCCGTCGAACAGCGCTGGCCACTGCTGGGGCATGGTTGGGAAGACCTGCATTATAGCTGTTCCACTATTGTCCATCAGAGAGAAGCCCAGTGCAATGAAGAGATCGAGGCCAAGAAGGTTGGTTCCCCGCTGTGCCACATGAAAAGGGAAGGAGGGAAGGTGTATCGTACCATAGCGGACAGGCAGGTCAATTGTGCCCACAATCTCGATGGCAGAATTTGCATATCCCCGCAAGCTTGTGGATGGGGGTCCCAGTGGCATGCGGGAAAAGAATTTCCTGTATGTGGCCAAATTGAGGAGCGACGCTGCAGCCGCAGTGTCCAGGATGAGTGGTACGCTTACCTCCCCCAGCCGCACTGTGCAAGTTTTGAATGATACTCGTGTAGAACGGATATTACTAATTTCTGTGTATCCGGAAGTGGACTGAGGAAGCCTGTGCTGCCGTGCTTCATTGGTTGGAGCTGAACGACAGACTTTAGCAAAGTGGTTTAATCTAGAACAGTTTCTGCAAACCTGTCCACGGGCAGGGCACTGTGATGCTCTTGTAGCATGAGAACTGGATCCACAGTTGCCGCAATTGCGTCTGGAGCCCACAGTGGGGCGCTGTCTATTCATTTGTTGCACAGGCAGGCTGTCACCGCTATGCGTGGACGGGAAAAACTGTGACGTTTCTGCGCGCTGCAGCTGTTGCGCTAACGCTGTGTGGTGAGCAGGGCTGGTCAGCAGAGTAGAGCATTCTAGAGCACATTCCACTTGCAACGCTATTTTGATTGCATCAGTCAGTGTCAAATCATCAGGTTCCATAAGCAGTTTTTCCCGTGTCTTGTCACATGACGTGTCTTCTATCAGCTGGTCTCTGATCATTTGGTCATGCAATGCTCCATACTCACAGGCTCGTGCCAGCTCACGTAGGTCAGCTACAAAAGTCTGTATGGACTCGCCGGGTCGTTGGTGGCGCTTCCTGAGTCTGTACCGCCGTATCAGGACACGTTGTTTCCCAGAGAAATGGTCCGTCAGCAGCTTGACTGTATCCTCGAAAGCTGTTGCTGAGCCGAGCGCTCCAAGAACACGCTGGCCCTCGGTACCGAGGCAGTGGACGAGGATAGCGGTCTTTCGCTTGTCGGGAAGCTCGTCGTCGGAGAATCCGAGCGCATCAACATAGGCATTAAAACCTGTCAGCCACCGTGTCCATGGCACTGCGGGTTCCCCGGGTACCGCGAGAAACACTTCGGGTGGGGGAAGGCTAAATCCAGCCATCCTTGTCGCCAAATGTTGTGTGTGAAAGACTGACACGCCCACGTGTTGCTTCAGAACGTACACTGCATTTCTTTACTTCAGTCTCATGTGTCGATCAACACTTCCTTGTTTTACAATGCGCGCACATTACACGTCACGTCGCATCCCATAATAATCACACAGTCTCTTAAAGGAACCGTAACCACTATTTAGCAACATACAGCAAACCCATGTATCACAGTGTGACCATGTTATTAGAACATAACATTATTAGAACATAACACCGGGCTGCCGCCGAGTTCCCGGAGCTGAGCTGCTCGTCCGCTGGTCCACAAATTCTGATCTATGCTCTGATTGGAGGGGAGTGGGGAAGTGGGAGGTAATATTCAACTGTGCCCCCTTCCTATGTAGGAGGGGGCGCCGAAACTGACTCGCTCGTTTGCTAACTGTAGGTGGGGTACTTTCAGGAATGCTCACTCAGAAAATCATGTACAGACTTTTTTCAAAGTTTGAATGCTTGTGGGAGCACCAGACACCCAAAACAACACCCCAAATTCCAGGAAAAGTGTTGTTTTCATAATATGTCCCCTTTAATGTTTGCACTTATTGTATGTTGTACGTCCATGCATTTAATGTACAAACTTGTTGTATGTTGTACTTAGTTGTGTAGCGTCTTATTCTATCTATCTTTGTTGTATACAGGTAATGTGGTAACCTAGTGATTGTTAGCACTTGGCATTAGGTTCTATGAACATCCTTTCTGTACCCACAGCGATATTTGTTGTTTCGCCTTCTTCTGACAAATGCACTCATTGTAAGTCGCTTTAGATAAAAGCATTTACTAAATGCCCTGAATGTACTAAATGTAAATGTAAATGCCATGATGTCATTATGTCTGATGTGTTGTTTCTCCTCTCCAGGAGGCTGGCGTTGTGTATCTGATGTGTTGGTGCTCCTCTCCAGGAGCCTGGTGTTGCGTATCTGATGTGTTGGTTCTCCTCTCCAGGAGGCTGGCGTTGCAGCAGCCCCAGGCCCTGTTCCCGTCCGGGTGCCTCCAGCCTCCAGGTCAGCCGTAAACACCTCTCCCACCGCTGCACCTGCAGACAGTTACCAGCCAACCGTTTAACACCGTAGAATAAACACATCAGGGGGCGGCGGCCGCTGGGGTCTAGGGTCAAAGATGAAGGGTCAGGGGTTGTAGTCGAGGCCAGCCCACTACTGTGGCCCAGCTGTTCTTCTGACTTGTCTTTTTCCCTCCACATGCTGCGCAGAAGACGACGAAGGTACTGGCGGCGTGCACTGCCATATCGTTGTATATATATATTATAAAGTTCAAGTTCAAGTTCAAGTGTACTTTATTGTCAAAAATCTATGTAACAGGGTTAGCACAGAAGTTTGAAATTGCGTTTGGCCAGTCTCCAATGTGTAGTTAAAAAAAACATTTAAATAAGACATGGACAATAATCTCTCACTCACACACACACACGCACGCACGCACGCACGCACGCACGCACGCACGCACGCACGCACGCACGCACGCACGCACGCACGCACGCACGCACGCACGCACGCACGCACGCACGCACGCACGCACGCACGCACGCACGCACGCACGCACGCACACACACACACACACACACACACACACACACACACACATAGCAGCAGAAGTACAATCAGTGGTCACAAGGTGCAACAGTAAAGTAAAGTGCAACAGTAAAGTGCCAGTGGCATGGTGAAGTTCATGTAAATATATATATATATAATTATATTTATATATATAAGTTTCAAAGATTACATTTATGTTTCAAGTGGCTGCACTGAGGATATTTTCCACATAACATCTTTCTAATGTTTTTTTGATGGGGGGGCTTGTTTTTAAAGCCAGCCTATTTATTGAATTGTTTTTTGACATAATTTACTTCATTGAAGGCCTTATCTTTGTGTTTCTTCTGGTTTTCAGTTGAAGAGGATGTGGACTATGGGGCGATATCAGGAGTCCGTGTTGGTAAGATGTGTAATACTCCACTGGAACCATGGTTTGCCTTGAGAGTATTTACTGACATGCAAATGGAGCGGAAAGAAAAGCCAACCTGTGTTTGATATAAACACAGGTCATCTGATTCAGCTGTCGTTCTGTGTGGCTTCAGGCCGCACTACAAAACACAAATTAATGACATTTTCTTTCCTTCCACTGATCTCATGTCTTGGACACAGTGGTAATGTGTTTGTGTGTGTGTGTGTGTGTGTGTGTGTGTGTGTGTGTGTGTGTGTGTGTGTGTGTGTGTGTGTGTGTGTGTGTGTGTGTGTGTGTGTGTGTGTGTGTGTGTGTGTATGTCCCTGTTTTTCTCTCTTGCCCCTTTCACACCGCCGCAAAATCGGGGCCGGTTCCGGGCCAGTTCGGAGCTAGGGCCAGGGCTTTGGTTTCACACCGCCAAAGAACCGGCTCCGGCCCCTAAAAACCGGTTCAACTCTGGCCCCACTTTAGAGCTGGGCTAGAACTAGAACCGCTTTTACGCCGGGGGCAGGGGGCGGAGTTATCCGTACCTTCATAAACAGGAAGACCAACGAAGACCGGCATTTTTTTAAAACACCGAAGTAAACAATGGACGTGAATCCGTGTATGGTTCTTTTTAGTTTTTTTCTGATTTTGTTTTAAATCGGAATATTCAAAGAACGAACCATAAACGGATTGAATCGAAGACGAAATTGTTGTTGTTGTGTTTGAAACTGGCGCGAGGGTTCTTCTGCGCGCCTATTGTGTGGTGGTTCAACGCGTCAACGCGCCAACGCAGCTAGATGAGTCCATGTCCATGGAAGTGAACTGAGCGTTCCCTCTTCGTCATAACTATCAAACCAAACATCCTTCACATTCACCGAGCGAACATTATGAAAGTAAAATGCATATTTCTCGCTAAAAATGTTTCCATAAACGCCCGGAACTGGCTCTCGGTTCTTTTTGGTGTGAAAGCGGCATCTGTGTCCTTTTGTGTGTGTGTGTGTGTGTGTGTGTGTGTGTGTGTGTGTGTGTGTGTGTGTGTGTGTGTGTGTGTGTGTGTGTGTGTGTGTGTGTGTGTGTGTGTGTGTGTGTGTGTTTTGTTTGTCTCTCTGTCTGTGTGTGTCCAAACATGGACGCACACAGACAATCATGTTTGTTTGTACAATTAATACGTGGAATAAACCACATTCAGCTAGATGCGGAAACACAATTTGGCACTGCAGAACGCAGGCAAGGCGAACAGCAGATTCTTATTAATTTGTTCCATGAAACAACAATGTGGATGTTATCTGACCCAACAGCCCAGCCGGGCTAGGCCTTTGTTCTCATAGAACAGGTATTGATCGCAACAGTAGGTGCCGTGTATCCATAGGCATGCAACAACAAATAGAAGCAAATGTATAGATGCAAGTCAGTGAGGTTATAACGAGGTAGGAACAGGAGAGTAACCGAAAGGAGGCGGGAGAGTGGAGCAGGGAGAGGGTTCTACTCCCAGCTGAGCGTCTCTGGGATCGTCTACCTGTAGGTCAATGAGCTCATGAATGACCTGTTTTATAAATGTTCCTTTGGATCAAAACATTGGGTTGATTGAGTCAATAGGATAGCCATAATGTGGCTCTTATATTTTCCTTCCCCTGCTCTGCGATTGCACGGTAGATTTGACTTAAGCGTGGCCCTCGATAGTGTACACTAGACAGTAAATTCATCTTAAGGCCCTCGATAGTGAACACCAGACCGTCGTTTCACCTTAAGGCCCTCGATAGTGTACACTAGACAGTAAATTCACCTTAAGGCCCTCGATAGTGAACACCAGACCGTCGTTTCACCTTAAGGCCCTTGATAGTGAACACCAGACCGTCGTTTCACCTTAAGGCCCTCGATAGTGAACACCAGAGCGTCGTTTCACCTTAAGCGGGGGCCTTGATAGTGAACACCAGACCGTCGTTTCACCTTAAGGCCCTTGATAGTGAACACCAGACCGTCGTTTCACCTTAAGGCCCTCGATAGTGAACACCTCGATAGTGAACACCAGTCGTTTCACCTTACGACCGTCTGGCGTTATAGTTGATTTGCCGTGGGTGTACTGTGGAGTGGGTAACACTGTTATATTAGCAGGCTAGTATTGCCCGTTGCCGTGTGCTAGCCTAGCACGAGCAAACTCTGCAACTAGAAGGACAGAATGAAATGTGTTGAAAACTGTCTCCAATGATAAAGAACACCAAGGCTAACTTGGGAATCAGACCCTATGTCCAAATTTCCGAACTACCCTTTCGATAGTGAACAGCAGACAGGGAGGACTAGTGACGTGCGTCCACACACGCTTAGATCAATTTAGAGTTTAGATCAATGAAAATGTAAAAACTGTTTAGATCAATGAAAATGTAAAAACAGTGCCGAATCTGCCAATAAACATCGTCGACATCAGCCCCCATAACAGGAAAGAGCTGTTGGTGTCACGCTGCCAACCCCACACCGCATGGCACGCTCTGCAGCGTGGCGCTCGCACACGGCAGTGCAAGCCATGCCTGAAGAAGTGCTCCAGAATCTCCAGGCTCTGAGCAAGTCTACGTCTCTTTCTCTCTGTCTGTCTCTATCTGTCTGTCTGTCTGTCTGAGTCTCTCTCTCTCTCTCTCTCTCTCTCTCTCTCTCTCTCTCTCTCTCTCTCTCTCTCTCTCTCTCTTTCTCTCTCTCTCTCTCTCTCTCTCTCTCTCTCTCTCTCTCTCTCTCTCTCTCTCTCTCTCTCTCTCTCTCTCTCTCTCTCTCCTCCCATTACCGAGAGTATAGTGCCGATGTTGGAGTTGATAAAGCGGCACATTGATTGGCAGCCGACGTTAGCCTGACGATACTTAGGGGCGGTTTTGTGTGTAAACTTGAATTTGACATCCTGTCAGATATGTTACAATGTTTTGCTGCAATTCCTCCAAGTCTTGACAAGGAGGACAAATCTTAAATTAAACAGGGGCACATAACTTGAACCACAATCTTGTTATTGTATAGCAATGTAATCTATCTTGTACACGAATGTATACAAGTTAGGTTTGACAGATCAGTTATTTGTGATGGTATTGTTGAGAGACATCACCATCATAATTTAGTTTCTTACCCATGTAACATAGTTGATATAGATACTTAAAGGGGCGCCTTTAAGGCTATTGGACATGGGATACAAAGGGGGGATTTGGGGGAAGGCAAATATTAATTTTCTGTTCTGTCGACACAAAAATACACATGTATGATATGCACACAAATATGCAAACGCACACAAAAACATGCCATAAAACATAAAATAATCACCTCTTCTTCGCCCAGCTGGTCAGAGGAGGAGCTTCAGGCTGGGCCGGAGGGGCGGTCACGGGACGGACCCCAGGAGGAGGAGGGCCGCTGGGCTGGAGGGCCTCACCCGGGCCCCCGCCTACCTGGAGGTGGTCCCCTTCCGCAGGGGCCCCAAAGACCGGCCGCGCCTGGTCCTACTAGTGGGTAAGACAGACAGAGAGACAGACAGAAAGACAGACAGACAGACAGACAGACAGACCATAGTGACTGAAGACAGACAGACTGACAGACAGACAGACCATAGTGACTGAAGACAGACAGACTGACAGACAGACAGACCATAGTGACTGAAGACAGACAGACAGACCATAGTGACTGAAGACAGACAGACAGACAGACCATAGTGACTGAAGACAGACAGACAGACAGACAGACCATAGTGACTGAAGACAGACAGACAGACCATATTGACTGAAGACAGACAGACAGACAGACAGACGGACAGACCATAGTGACTGAAGACAGACAGACAGACAGACAGACAGACAGACAGACAGACAGACAGACCATAGTGACTGAAGACAGACAGACAGACCATAGTGACTGAAGACAGACAGACAGACAGACAGACAGACAGACAGACAGACAGACAGACAGACAGACAGACAGTGACTGAAGACAGACAGACAGACAGACCATAGTGACTGAAGACGGACAGACAGACCATAGGGACTGAAGACAGACAGACCATAGTGACTGAAGACAGACAGACAGACCATAGTGACTGAAGACAGATAGACCATAGTGACTGAAGACAGACAGACCATAGTGATTGAAGACAGATAGACCATAGTGACTGAAGACAGACAGACCATAGTGATTGAAGACAGACAGACCATAGTGACTGAAGACAGACATAACAAACCAACAGCAAAGTGATATTCATTGTATATTGTATATTCAGCCCAATCGGAGTATACAATTAAACAGGCCCTATCATTTTAGTGCACTTTTGTGTGTGTGTGTGTGTGTGTGTGTGTGTGTGTGTGTGTCTGTGTGTGTGTGTGTGTGTGTGTGTGTGTGTGTGTGTGTGTGTGTGTGTGTGTGTGTGTGTGTGTGTGTGTTTGTGTGTGTACATGTGTGTGTTAAGTATAAAAGACGATTACCAAACACACCTCCAGATAAGGAACATCATCAGTGCTCCACCAAAGGTTTTTTGCTATTGTTTTGGTTTGAGGATGTATCCTCTGTGATGGTTTAATGGTTCCTGATCTGAGAGCAGCGTGACCACCCCAGCTCCAGCCCGCTGCAGAGGGGCTGTGGAGGCTCTCCGGGCCTCCACAGTAAAGGCCTGGTCATGTTACAATAGAATCAGGAGTCAACTGCGATCAAGAGAGGAGGCAATCTTTGGAAAGAACAAAAACAGGGCGGAGCGAGAGCGGTAAGTAGGGATCTGCGAGAGACACTGGTGATTGAGCACCGCGGAGGGCAATGAGTCGCGACGGGCGGGAGGACGCAGCGATATGGAGCAGATGAATGATGCTTGGAGGAGGGGGTAGGGGGCTGGATCAGGCGAATTGGAACCCTGATAATGTCAGCCAAGAGCTCCATCAGCAAGCTGGAACTGTTGGCGCAGCCGGGATTTAGATTTAGTCAGCTTTAATTGACTTGGAGCTTATCCGAACTCTGGATTCTGTTTTACTGTGCGCCGTAAAGGCCCATGGAGCAGAGGTCATCAGCGGAGCGGGATAGCGTATTGGCACATAAGCCGCGGAGACGTGGGGGGAAAAGTGAGGGTGGAATGGCTTCAACAGCAGCAGACTGATGGGCTTGGTCCAGGGGCCAGAGGCTTTAACCCTATCTACCTGTTTCAGAGGTCTTTTTTGACATATCTTAATGAACTAATAGACTAGTACTGCTGTGGCCCCAGGAAAAACCCCGGTACCAGACACTTTAAATCCTTAAAGATTGTGTAACGTTTAAAAAGGTTTAAAAGGTGGCCTGAGCATAGTATCCATGTTGCACAGCGATGCCCTATCCGCTTTTAGTGGCTGGTGGAGGCTGGGGAAGACATTAGCGATGTAAGAGGAAGAGGAGGGGGTGGTGGAGCTGTAAACCTGATAGTTTGTGCTCGTATTGAGGTCATGTGATGGAAAAGGCAGGTATGTCAGGAATCTTTTTCTCATCGGACTACATTTAAGTCTGATGCAATCTGGGGGCCAGGGCTCGCGTTGGTAATACTGATATTGATCTATAAAGGCAAACCCCAGATAGCATGTGTATAAGCGTGTGTGGGTGTGGGCCTGTGTTTCTTTGTGTGTGTGTGTGTGTGTGTGTGTGTGTGTGTGTGTGTGTGTGTGTGTGTGTGTGCCTGTCTGTGTATGTGTGTATGTGTGTGTGTGCTTGTGTTTCCTTCTGTGTGTGTGTGTGTGTGTGTGTGTGTGTGTGTGTGTGTGTGTGTGTGTGTGTTTGTGTGCCTTTGTGTTTCTTTCTTTTTGTGTTTGCGTATCTGTGTGTGTGTGTGTGTGTGTGTGTGTGTGTGTGTGTGTGTGTGTGTGTGTGTGTGTGTGTGTGTGTGTGTGTGTGTGTGTGTGTATGTTTGTGTCGGTTTGACTATATGCTCTGCAGTGCAATGCGAAGATGTGAATCTCATCATCATCATCATCATCCTCATCGTCATCCGCTTATCCGGGGTCGGGTCACGGGGGGAGCAGCTCAAGCAGGGGGCCCCAGACTTCCCTTTCCCGGGCCACATTGACCAGCTCTGACGGGGGGATCCCGAGGCGTTCCCAGGCCAGTGTTGAGATATAATCTCTCCACCTAGTCCTGGGTCTTCCCCGAGGTCTCCTCCCCACTGGACGTGCCTGAAACACCTCCCAAGGAAGGCGCCCAGTGGGCATCCTTACCAGATGCCCGAACCACCTCAACTGACTCCTTTCTAAGTAAAGGAGCAGCGGCTCTAATCCGAGTTCCTCACGGATGGGTGAGCTTCTCACCCGATCCCTAAGGGAGACGCCAGCCACCCTTCTGAGAAAACTCATCTCGGCCGCTTGTACCCGTGATCTCGTCCTTTCGGTCATCACCCAGCCCTCATGACCATAGGTGAGGATAGGAACGAAGATCGACCGGTAGATCGAGAGCTTTGCCTTGCGGCTCAGCTCTCTTTTCGTTACAACGGTGCGGTAAAGCGAACGCAATACCGCCCCCGCTGCTCCGATTCTCCGGCCAATCTCACGCTCCATAGTACCCTCACTCGCGAACAAGACCCCGAGGTACTTGAACTCCTTCACTTGGGCTAAGGACTCATTTCCTACCCGGAGTAAGCAATCCACCGGTTTCCTGCTAAGAGTCATGGCCTCAGATTTAGCGGTGCTGATCCTCATCCCAGCCGCTTCACACTCGGCCGCCAGCCGATCCAGTGAGTGCTGAAGGTCACAGGCCGATGATCCAATGAGGACCACATCATCTGCAAAATGCAGTGACGAGATCCTCAGACCACCGAACTGCAACCCCTCCCCACCACGACTACGCCTCGATATCCTGTCCATGTATATCACAAACAGGATTGGTGACAAGGCGCAGCCCTGGCGGAGACCAGCACCCACTGAGAACGAAACTGACTGGCTGCCGAGAACACGAACACAGCTCTCGCTTTGGGAGTACAAAGATTGGATGGCCCTGAGGATAGACCCCCTTACCCCATACTCCCGCAGCACCTCCCACAGTTTCTCCCGGGGGACCCGGTCATACGCCTTCTCCAGATCCACAAAACACATGTAGACCGGATGGGCATACTCCCAGGCCCCCTCCAGGATCCTTGCGAGAGTGAAGAGCTGGTCCGTAGTTCCACGTCCGGGGGGAAAACCGCATTGTTCCTCTTCAATCTGAGGTTCGACGATCGGCCGAACCCTCCTTTCCAGCACCTTGGAGTAGACTTTACCAGGGAGGCTGAGAAGTGTGATACCCCGGTAATTGGCACACACTCTCTGGTCCCCCTTTTTGAACAGGGGAACCACCACCCCGGTTTGCCACTCCTTTGGCACTGTACCCGACTCCCACACGATGTTGAATAGGCGTGTCAACCATGACAGCCCCTCAACACCCAGAGCCTTTAGCATTTCTGGCTGGATCTCATCAATCCCTGGGGCTTTGCCACTGCGGAGATGTTTGACTACCTCAGTGACCTCCACCAGGGAAATTGACGACGAAACACCATCAACCTCGAGCTCTGCTTCCAACATAGAGGGCGTGTTATTCGGATTCAGGAGTTCCTCAAAGTGTTCCTTCCAACGTCCGACGACCTCCTCAGTTGAGGTCAACAGAGTCCCATCCTTACTGTACACAGCTTGGATGGTTCCCCGTTTCCCCCTCCTGAGGTGCCGGATAGTCTTCCAGAAACACTTTGGTGCCGACCGAAAGTCCTTCTCCATGGCCTCTCCGAACTTCTCCCACACCCGCTGCTTAGCCTCCGACACGGCAGCCGCTGCAGCCCTTCGAGCCTGTCGGTACCTTGCAACCGAGTCAGGAGTCCTCCAGGATATCATATCCCGGAAGGCCTCCTTCTTCAGTCGGACGGCTTCCCTGACCACCGGTGTCCACCACGGTGTCCGAGGGTTACCGCCCCTTGAGGAGCCTAAGACCCTGAGGCCACAGCTAGCCACCGCAGCTTCAGCAATGGAGGCTTTGAACACCGCCCACTCCGGCTCAATGCCCCCAACCTCCACAGGAATGCCAGAAAAGCTCCGCCGGAGGTGTGAGTTGAAGATACCTAGGACGGGGGCCTCCTCCAGACGTTCCCAGTTCACCCGCACTACTCGTTTGGGCTTACCAGGTCTATCCGGAAATTTCCCCCATTCCCTGATCCAACTCACAACCAGATGGTGGTCGGTTGACAGTTCCGCCCCTCTCTTTACCCGAGTGTCCAAAACATGGGGCCTCAGATCAGATGACACGATCACGAAATCGATCATCGATCTTCGGCCTAGAGTACTCTGGTACCAGGTACACTTATGAGCACCCTTATGTTCGAACATGGTGTTTGTTATGGATAATCCATGACTAGCACAGAAGTCCAATAACAAACGACCGCTCGGGTTTAGATCAGGGAGGCCGTTCCTCCCCACCACGCTTCTCCAGGTGTCTCCATCGTTGCCCACGTGGGCGTTGAAGTCTCCCAGCAGAACTACGGAGTCCCCTACTGGAGCCCCATACAGGACTCCATTCAGGGTCTCCAAGAAGGCCGAGTACTCTGAGCTGCTGTTTGGTGCATACGCACAAACAACAGTCAGAGTTTTCCCCCCTACAACCCTTAGGCGCAGGGAGGCGACCCTCTCGTCTACCGGGGTAAACTCCAACACCGCGGCGCTCAGCCGGGGATTTATGAGTATCCCCACACCCGCCCGGTGCCTCACGTCCTCGGCAACTCCGGAGAAGAATAGAGTCCAACCCTTATCCAGGAGTACAGTACCAGAGCTGAGACTGTGCGTGGAGGTAAGCCCCACCAGATCTAACTGATAGCACTCCACCTCCCTCACAAGCTCCGGTTCCTTTCCCCACAGCGAGGTGACGTTCCACGTCCCCAGAGCCAGCTTCTGCCGCCCGGGTCTGATCCGTCGAGACCCCTGACCTTCGCTGCCACCCATGTGGCTGCGCACCCGACCCCAACGGGTCTTCCCACAGGTGGTGGGCCCATGGGATGAAGAGAGGGGGGGTGCCACGTAGTTTGTTCGGGCTGTGCCCGACCGGGCTCCGTGGCAAACCCGGCCACCAGGCGCTCGCCATCGAGCCCTCCGTCTGGGCCTGGCTCCAGACGGGGGCCCCGGGCTTCCTCCGGGCCGGGTCACATCTCCTCTTTTACCGTTATTCATTGGAGTTTTTTGAACCATTCTTAGTCTGGCCTCTCACCTGAGACCACTCTGCCATGAGAGACCCTACCAGGAGCACAAGGCTCCAGACAACACAGCTCTCAGGTTCACAGGGACACGCAAACCTCTCCACCACGATAAGGTGACGGTTCCCGGAGAGATGTGAATCTGTGTGTGCTTAATCCATTGCATCCGTCATGTTGGAGTGCCACTGATACCGCACGGCTATGCAAGATGTCTTGTGGATAAATGACCCTCCAGGGGCCCCATATTCATTCATATATAAGAGCCAAACATTTTAGAGAGGCTCATGGTGAACGTAAAGAGGAGGATCGATTCTGGAGAATACTGAATAAAATCAGAATAAATCAGAGCTCTTTCTGTCTGCTCCTCTCATCTTTTTCTCTGCTTGACCATCGGCCGCTTTCCCCTCGCAGCTCTCTCACGTTCCTAAACCATCCCTCATTTATTTGTTCTGTTCCTGTCTCTCTTCTAATCTTGGTGGAGGTAAATACCTCAGCAGCCCTTTGATTGAAGGACACGATGTCCACGTGAGGAAAATATGACCTAGCTAAACACAGCTAGCTTGCGCTGAGCTAGCATGGCTCCTCCACATTAACTCTTCTCCTGCTGTTCTGCTGTGTGACCCCAACAGGGTCCCCGGGGGTCGGTGTGAGCGAGCTCCAGCGAAGGCTGCTGGTTTCTGACCCCGAGCAGTACGGTGTCACCGTACCATGTAGGTCGAGGTTAAGAGCGTTTCCATGATGTAATGTTGTGTCCTTGCAATGATGTCTAGCCCAGTGGTTCAGTCTATTTTATTGTAGTTGGTATACCGTGATGATTCGCTCCCAGCAGTCGCTGGGAGGGTGTGCACCACACTCACTAATGCAGGGGTCCACAACCCGCTGCATGGATTTAAGAGTACAAGTATTATCAACAACAATGGAAAAGCTGAATAGACTTGTCAGTTTAAATACCAGTATTAACAATGAACAAATAGAACAGAAAAATGACAAGTTGTCCTTTGTGTATCTATAGTAGCAATAGCACCTGCTAAACAAGGTCAAAATCTACTACAATGATTGAATGAACTGTTTACAACCATGGCTAACCAATGCATGAGAAGGAGGTGAAAGGAGACCAAGGTTCCACTCTATTGCTCTAATTATAGCTCTAACTGTTGTTATCTAACATACCATACAGTCATTGAATTGTGTAAAAGTCTGAAATTACTGCACCTTAAAAATGACCATGAATTAGCTTTACTCTCATTTGCATGGTAATTAACTTTATGAATTTCAATTGTGTATACCAACTGCATGTTGGCTGACATTTACCTAACTTTCTTTCCCTCCACTCTTACCAAGGA
This sequence comes from Gadus morhua, assembly GCF_902167405.1. Lineage (NCBI taxonomy): Eukaryota > Metazoa > Chordata > Actinopteri > Gadiformes > Gadidae > Gadus > Gadus morhua. The sequence continues at coordinate 24,541,113 of NC_044055.1, read as the reverse complement.
AGCCTGTTTTTAAATTCCCTAGCCTGGCACTCAAGGTTGGCCAGGGGTTCTCATCTAAAAGTAACAAGGAGATATACAGTGGGATCAATATATATTATATATATATTGATATATATAACTGCAATAAAAGGACTGCAAGGATACGAATAATATGTATCCTTGCACATTTTTAAGTGGGTATACGGAAATCCTCGAGTGTTCCTAGTGGGTATACGGCGTATACCTGCGTATCACGTAAAGTAGACTATGCCACTTGTCTAGCCTACAAGGCTACTAGTTACTTGGTAGCTGAACTGTGTACACGAATCCCCTCGATCTTTCTCTGTAGTACTTTCTCTATGTTTGCCCTCCTCATCTCATCCAATCTTTCCCTCTCGTTGTCTTCCCTTTTCTCTCACCCTTCACCTCCTGCCCGTTCTCAACTCTCGCTCTCTCCCACCCTTTAACACACACCCTTACTCTCTCTCTCTTTTCAAATCATCTCTGACACATACCCTTACTCTTGGCCTCTCTCTCCCTCTCTCTCTCTCTCTCTCTCTCTCTCTCTCTCTCTCTCTCTCTCTCTCTCTCTCTCTCTCTCTCTCTCTCTCTCTCTCTCTCTCTCTCTCTCTCTCGCTCTCATGCAGATACATCACGAATGACAAGAATAAAAGAACAAAATGGAGTGGACTACTACTTTGTCTCACAGCGCCAGTTTGAAGAAGACATCCTGAACCATAGGTACCCGTTTTGTCACTTAACATTGAATTCAAAATAAAGTCCTGGCTTCGATTCCCCATGTCTTCAGTTCTCCTGGAGGCTTCGATGAGCCAGAGGCCTTCACCCCCACCTGCTCCTGAAGGTCATGTACCCGTCTCACTTGGGATCACAAAGTAAATGGATGAATAGTGGAACATGAAACTCTCTCTGTGTCTCTGTAGGTTCATAGAGTATGGGATGTACCGGGGCCATTATTATGGGACCAGTCTGGACTCTGTGGCTGAAGTGATGGCCGAGGGGAAGATGTGCCTGGTCAATCTACACCCGGCTGTGAGTCCCAGGCTGCATCATGCAGTTCTGAGTGCTGTATTGACACGGACATCTGACATTATGCACACAGTAATCAGTAATACACGCTTCATGACAATAACAATTACAAAGGTAATAGTGATAATCATAACTTGTATAACATGAAAAGAAATGGAACTAGATAACAAAACCAACATGTACAGGGGCGTTGGGTGCCTAGAAGTAAAAAGGTTTCAGGTTTGATTCCAAACGTCCACAATCTGTTGGCCTTCTTGAGCAAGATGATCCATCATCCCTGACAAACTGTGTCTTAATTAGTTCAACTTTGGATAAAAGTGTCGCTTGATGACCAGACGGAACTTACTTATACCAGATGTATCTAAATGATGTACTTTCCACTTGTATTTCCTTCTAGTATTTCTTCAATGAGACGAAAACAGGCGTACTCACAGTGTGTGTTTGTTTGTGTGTGTGTGTGTGTGTGTGTGTGTGTGTATGTGTGTGTGTGTGTGTGTGTGTGTGTGTGTGTGTGTGTTTTGTGGTTATCATGTCAGGCCATAAAGAGTGTGTACACGTCCGAGTTCCGACCGTACGTGGTGTTTGTGAGGCCGCCGCGGCTGGAGGAGCTGCGCTTCACCCGGAGGAGAGCCAAGTTTATCTGCCCACCCGAGGAGGGCTCAGGGCAGGCCAGAACCTTCTCAGTAAGCAAACCTTTAGGTGGGGGAAAGTGGTGTGGGGCTAAGTACCCCAGCTTGCCTAGCACTCAGAGTCCATCTATTGGTGTAGTACAGCGTATCAAAGAGCCTGTTCCATATGGACCACCGCGCTACGTACCTTAACATGCAAGGCCCACCAACGGGCGACGGACCCTCGTAAACTAAGCTATGCTGTGCTAGGCAATCCAAGAAACTAAGCATGCCATGCAGAAGTTCTGTAAAATGCCACCCTATGCGCTAAAATGCATGTCTTTGGCGATAGCAAGATTCCTGAACAGAAGGGACAACATACATCTTTCTACACAGAGCGCTCAAAGGTTAGGTCTAAAGGTTTGAACCAATAACTTTCTAACCATTGAGCTGCTCACACACAGATTTGGTTTATATGAAGGACATGCATTCACATCATCATGACGATGCAACCCTCTACAAAACCCCCGGACTGCATACCATCGGACATGTGTGATCTCTGAGGTCAGGTGGTGGTCCTGTGTCTTGTAACTTGCACAGACAAGCATGAGATCCCACACACAAACACGTAAAACACAAACTCAAACACACACAGACTCACACACACACACACACACACACACACACACACACACACACACACACACACACACACACACACACACACACACACACACACACACACACACACACACACACACATGCATACCTTGCACATGGCTGACCTTGTAACTTCCATGTGACGTTTAAGACCCCAAAGGTGGTCCGCAGTGTCAGGGGAGGGGAGGCTGTGGGGAGTACTGTATGGGAACATATGGGGGGAATACGTCAGTATCGAGCCCTGCCTTCTGCGTGGTAGGTGATAGGTTGAGAGGGTGATTGAGGCTCCATGTCTGTTAGTGTGTGTGTGTGGTGGTGAGCAAAAAAGGGCACATGCCATTTTACTAGTTGGGTGATAAAGTGAGTGAGAGGGTGAGTGAATAAGATGGACAATGCCTTTTGTTGTGTGGGAGAGTGTAAGTGACTGAGCGTCCGTGTGTGTGTGTGTGTGTGTGTGTGTGTGTGTGTGTGTGTGTGTGTGTGTGTGTGTGTGTGTGTGTGTGTGTGTGTGTGTGTGTGTGTGTGTGTAGATGAATGAGTCAGTAAACGAGGGTCCATGGTTTTTAGCAGGTAGGTGGGTGGGTGAGGGGGCGGGAGAGTGAGTGAATGAGGGGGTGAATGTTATATATTTATCCCTATAATAGTAACATTACATTGATGAGAGAGGGTGATTGAATCAACGAATGTAACGTTTACATGGAGCAAATGCAAATGAAGTATTGATACATGTAGATGTGGATCTTAAAAAGTACATCACTGACTTCATTAAAGAGTTTCACAAAGCACAGAGGAGGTAACGTTTTTGACATCAATGAAAAAAAGATTGAAAGCCTGTTCCCACTGAACCAAAACAACCTCAAACCCCTTGGTCTGTGTTGTGTGTTCAAGGTGGGACGGGGCCTGTGTCTTCCCCAGAGGAAGTCAGATCAGATCATTACTGTCTTATCTTATCATATCTGTCTGTCCACCTGTCTGTTTCACCTCTGGGCGGCCCTTATTAAAAACCTATTCGGCCAAACACCAGTACTGCACCGTGGTGGCCATGCAACATGAACCAAAAACCCTTAACAGAAATCAAGCGTATCTTATAGGGCTATGCGTCCAAATCATAAGAATTATGCTCTACTGCTAGCATGTAACAAGGGCTAGCGTCTGCTGCTCTTGGGAGCATTGTGAACAGGTACACAGGAAGGTCATATTAGGCTTCATTGTTACATTCAGATTATTCAAATCCACGTTGTCTAAGGGGCCTGCTGAAGTCACATACCTCGTCTCCAAGCCCAGGGTTTATTGGGCCTGTCGCCTCTCAGGCGAGACGTTCACACCGAGCAGACCTTTGGATGACACAGAGAAAATGGCGGAAGTCAATGGTCAATAGACTTCCAAAAAAGAAGGATATGATGCGTTCAAATATTAAAAATACTAATCCAAACATGGGATTGAAATAATTCACATCATTGAGCACATCATTCAAATTAATTTGACCCGTTATATAAGATAAACGCTGGAAGGCACTTCTCGAGTCTCTGGCAAATAAATGATATCCAGTTGGTCTATTTGAATTGTGATCACTGATTTCCCTCCTTTTATAACTTAAGATGTCCAATGCACTAACACACTAACCCATCCACTCTCATCTAACCTCCGAGATGCAACCTCATCTCACAGTGTCCCACCTTCACAGGAAGAAGACTTTGAGGACATGATCGTCTCGGCCGAAGACATGGAAACCGAACATAGTCACATGTTCGACAAGGTGGTTGTCAACGGCGACCTGACCACGGCGTTCAGAGAGCTGCGGGCGGCCCTGGAGCAGGCGTCGGGGCCGAACCTCCAGTGGCTCCCTGCGGAGTGGGGCCCTGCGGAGTGGGTCCAGGGCCCGCCCGCTGAAGCCAGGGGGTCACAGGACCACGTGGCAGGCTGGAGGTAGAGCTCTGGGCTCTGCCTGGCTGGCATAATGCAGGGGTACAAATGCAACAGCTCCCTTGGCAGCGCAGTAATGTGGGGAAATGTGTCCTTAGTCTAGTAGGCTGCTTACTGAGGCTTTACCCTAAACAGGAGCAGAAATTGTGCTTACCGTTGTGCTTACGGTAATGTTGAGACATGTGTGCATATTAGAACTTTAAATATAAACAAAATATTTAGTTCTATAATAGTTTCCCTTGTTTGCTGTGTGCATTCAGGGCAGAGGTCCTTTCTATGCATACTATGTGCTTAATGACCCAAACAGAAACTCTCCCTCCCTCCCTCACATCTGTCTGAGAGTCACATTTTTAGCATTATTTGTCTGGAACGTTGTCGGCACCAAGGGACTGGGGATTAAAAAAAGTAGTAGAAAATCATACAATGTAAAAAAATAAAAAGGGGGAAAAAAGGAAAAAGGAAAAGCCCCAGTCACTGGTGTCCACAGACAGCCGTCTCCTGCCAAGTTAAAACATCAGCATGTAATTATTCTGACAGTTGCTGCACTTCAATTAACTGTAATGCACACCAGAGAAACATTATTAGTGCCTGGCAGCCAGAAAGAGTCGACTAACAGTGAATTAGTCGACTCTTGTGCAAAAACATAACGGCAGGAGCGACATTATCAAATACATCATCAGAACCAGATCTATTATTAAAGACTAGCATTATAACAATATGGTTGTTGGAGTATTGTAGTGTACCATTAGCCTGATTGTCGTACTTCCAATTTTTCAGATAAATCGGATTAATTAAATAATTTTTGTGTGAATTATTTCTTCAGTTTAATAGAATGAACAGATGTGTGCACTAGTGTGTGTATTGGTGTGCATGTAGGCTGAAACATATATGTGAAAGGGGTTATGTTACACACATGGTATACATATGTGTCACAACATCTTCATCATCAACAATGTAAACCTCTAAATTCAATTAAATGTGTTGATAAGCGCAAGCTTCACATCCTCATTAGGAACACGTTGAGAGTCACTAGCTCCAATCATTAGCTCCATAATCGAAGTATGAATCTGTCACTCACTCACTCATATGACTGACTAATGAGTCTATTGAGCTGGGTTGACACTCCTGTATCATGCCACTGTTTTTTTTCTTCGATTATTATATATTAGATGGTGGGAGTGACCTGGTGGTGGTTTGAGTGACCTGGTGGTGGTGGGAGTGACCTGGTGGTGGTGGGAGTGATCTGGTGGTGCTGGGAGTGACCTGGTGGTGGTTGGAGTGATCTGGTGGTGCTGGGATTGACCTGGTGGTGGTTGGAATGACCTGGTGGTGGTGGAAGTGACCTGGTGGTGGTGGGAGTGACCTGGTGGGGGTTGGTTTGATCTGGTGGTGGGAGTGACCTGGTGGTGGTTGGAGTGACCTGGTGGGGGTTGGAGTGCCCATGACAGAACCAGCACACTTGTGTGTTTACGTAAATGCGTTCACTATCAGGGATGCTAATCTGGTATCTTTTGGAGAGCCATCTGCTTACCACCCCTCGCCCCACACCTGGTTCCTTACCAAACCTGCGCCCAGCAGCCAACCCTCCCCACAGCCTATTCTGCCTAGTCTTTCCCTGGCTTTAAGCCTCGACGGCGAAGCATGCCAAACGTGACAGTATAATTTGACTGCATCATTGATAATCCAAAGCACACTCTGAGCTCATTTCAACGCCACTATAGACAGTGGCATGTTCCAATTATTCCCACACTCTGTTTAATGTTCACTGCTGCCAACTTCAAACATTTCCCTGAGAGAAATGATGTCAATTGTCCTCACACAAGGTCCCGCTTTGAGAGCGAAAAAATAAACATGTTCAGCAAAGGATTTGTCTCTACGTGGGAGTTCAGACTTCTGTGCTTCTGAAAGCCATGTAACACATGCTTAATGACCGTACTATGGTTATTGCCTCACAAAAAAATGGTTTTGAACAGAAAAGGACTCAAAGTGACTGAAAATATTTCATAGACTCCTGAAAGGACTCCTTGTCCTTTCAGGCATTCACTTTTTGAACAAATGTGCTTTTAAATAAATACTGGCTAAAAATAACGTTAGCCAAATTTTAATTAACTCCAACATTTTCAATGTATCTATATAAAATTGTGCTACTGCAGAAAAAGTTTGCTAGATTAGCGACCTTCTCAAAAGCTCTGGTACCAAGTGCACCACTTTTTTTTTATAAATTGAAATTATTGTCTATTTATGACATAAATATTCTCCATATTTGCACATTTGTGTTTTCTCATCTATAAGTTTACCGTATACATTTGGATGTTATGTTTTTCTGAAAATCTCCATCTGCCTTTGTATAAATCTTCCCACAGTCAGTTTTCTGTCAAATACCGTGGCGTCATACTTTGGTATGAAAATATACATGTACTTGATTCTTCTGTCACATTGACCATATACAAAAAGAGATTGCGGTATTCCATGCTATCAAAAGCAATTATTTTAAAACAAGAATTTGATTTATATATTTAACATGATTGTCTGCTTGTGTGTGTGTGTGTGTGTGTGTGTGTGTGTGTGCGCTTACGTGCTCATCTGCTCTTATGCTAGTTTGTAAGCATATGAGCAGTAACAACACTAATATGTCAATGTATTTTGGGTGTGGTTTCTACATAAGCCTGTACACTTAATTTTTTCTATAATTTTAAAAGCGATTGTATGTGAAATTAAACTAAACTAAACTAATTACTATATATTAGCCTCCATCACTTTATAGCATTTTAGCTATTTGATGGTTAAAAAATAATTTCAGAAAATATTAAAAAAAAAACAAAAAAATATGGTACCATTTCAAAAAAGTCTAGATCATGCTAGCTACTAGAAACTCATGGTCTTTTAATGTAGAAACAGACTATTTTTTTTTTTATTAATTGGGACTTCTTGACAGGAAATATACAATCTATGTATGAAAGCACCTATTTGACGACCAACTGTGTAGGGTGCAAATACCATGCAAAACGAACCCCCCGAAAAGACAAAATATTTATGTGAGAGGTCTCAAGGCTCCCGTCAGAAGGTGTTTTCCCACCTAATATAAACAGTGGAGCGGCGACCGCACCACATAGAGGGGACTGGCTCAATGGGCTGTGATCCCGCGTGGCGTGCTCATAGAGGGGACGTTCTCAATGGGCTGTGATACCGCGTGGCTCGCTGGCCCGTTCACAGCGCTGCCGTGGAATGCTCGCCTGGAATTTACTGCACCTTCGGAGACGCGTTGCTCCAGGTGTTTTTTAGCTTTGAAAAAATAGGAGAAAAAAGCGTTGTGAACTAACCTCACAGGGAGACATATGGGCATGGATGAGAAAGGTAACATGCTCTATTGAGTTGACAGATCTATTTGGAACAAGAGTTGTTTTGGTTTAGTGAAAGTGAAACTTTGTGTGTATGAAAAGAAAATGATTTTGATGATTTCAGATCTTTCCTTGTCTAAATATTATTACATACTTGATGAAATGATCTGGAGCACAGTAGTTTGACTTTTCAACCCCTGTTTTGGGCCCATTCCATGGTGTTACCTTTACCTACTGTTGAACTAACAACATCACGGCGAGCTGCTGTCAGACCTTGTTCACGTCCTTGGCGCGCTCAGTGTAGTGCCCTGAATGCACACGGCCAAACGCACACAAGAAAACATGTGCTATTATTTCTTAACCATTAACTATGCATATACTCTCTCTAGACATCGTAAAAAGGCACGCCATTTGACACCCACGCACACACACCAGTGCAAACGGTAACTCGACCTGGCTCACAGGACAGACCTGCAGAGATCTATTTCTATTTTCCATTGTTTACATTGCAATTATTTTACAGGCCAATTTGTACTGATATCCCTTCGAACTTAGCAGGACTCACCGACAAACACAAAGTGCTGTTCAGTGGTTCTGCTGGTTTATTAAGAACCATGTCATTACCACCCATAAATCTCCAGAATTTCTGGGCACAACATATTTTATTCGCTGACGCGACTGTTTTTCGAACACCACAAGATCCATGAGATTCATAAGCCTTGTGAAGAAATATGGAAGCATGTCGTATTACTTAACTGCAGGGATTTTGGCTTCCATTCACACTGATACACATACATACACTCGCTCACATTAAGTATAAAGCATTATTAAACACGCGCTAATAAATTGAACAACCACATCTGCTAGTATTCATACAAATGCTACAGTTCTCAACACATGGAGTTCCACTGGTGCCCCTGCTGCTGAGATGCCTGTTCTCGCCTGCATGCGCTCCCCGAGTCCTCCTGAGATACGATTGGCTGACGGCAGGAGCCAATAGGCAGTGATGGAGCAGGTTACTTGAACTCTCCTCCAGGAGTTTCAACAGCTACACCCGAGGAACATTCTCAGATCTTTGCTCTATTGTGTCGTTGGTGACTTTTTCTGCTGGGGGGACTGGAGTCCTCTCTCTGATCTGTGAGGATTTTCCCAGTGCTTTGAGAACCAAAAGAGAGCAGGCCAGACATTAGTGGTCTGATCAGCGTGTTACGGAGTCAGTGGGAATGTACCGTGTCCACTGATGCACCTGTTTATGGGAAGTGCTCCGGGCACCAGAAGAATGGACCAGCCCGAGAATCTCCTGCATTCAGAGGAGGACAGGAGGAGACCGCAGGACGAGGACAGGAGGAGAGCAGAGGAAAGGAGACCAGAAGAGGATGGAAGGAGGAGAGCAGAGGAGAGGAGAGCAGAGGAGGACAGGAGGAGGAGAGCAGAGAAGGAGAGGAGGAGAGTGCAAGAGGAGAGGACCAGGTTGATCCATGTAGAAGCATCTCGGGGACAAGCTGGTTCAGCAGACAGCCAGGCGTCAGACTTGCTGCCGTGCTCAGAGTCACCAGAACAAAGCTCTACTATAAAGTGCAAGAGATATGGGTACGATGATGAGGATAATATATGTGGGGCTCTTATTTTTAAGGCATTATTGCATGTTCAATATTATTCATGAAAAGTATTTGTTGTCCTGTAATTGTATTTACTTATGAAAATGAGTAATATTGTTATTACACATAAAGTGGCATTTAGCAGATACTATATGTTAATCAAAAACAGATCCAATGCCATGCTCCAAATCAATTAATGCATTATCAATGCATAGTTGCAGAGAAAAAAGCTTATCATCTTATTTAAGTTTAAAGCTTGAATTCCAAATCATTCTCTGCTCATGCCTACTGCAATCGTTTTCTTACCAAGCCTCCACTGTGTGCTGTGTGATATGATGAATCTCAAACGACTACAACAGTTAAGGTATATGTCGCTTTGGTGTCCAGGCTCTACGTTGTTACGTTGATATCTTTTCCAGGTCGCGCCTGGGCGGGGTCAAAGTTCGCCACAGGAGACAGGCCCTGCAGGACATGGCAAGACCCCTGAAACATTGGCTGTACAAGCACCGGGACAACCCCTACCCAACCAAGACCGAGAAGCTGCTGCTGGCCCTGGGCTCCAACATGACCCTGGTCCAGGTGAGACCACCTGGCACACAGACACACTGACTGACCCCGGTCCAGGTGAGACGACCTGGACCGGGGACACACTGACTGACTGGGAAATGGATACACTGACTGACTGGACCAGGGACACACTGACTGACTGGGACAGGGAAACACTGACTGACTGGACCAGGGAAACACTGACTGACTGGGATATCTGGCTGACTGACGGATCTGTCTTCCCAAATTACTACCTGTATCTCTATCTTAATGACTGATTTACTGGTTGTTTTCTTTTATTAATGACTGACAGCTCGATGGTATATCTGGTTGTCTGGCAGACTGAGGACTATGTCTGACTGTGTATGTGTCTGTCCACCTCATTTACTTACCACCTGCTTGACAGGCTAAATACTGGATCAAAGACTGTAACCCATCGACAGACTGATTTTATCAGCCTGTCAGATTTATTTCCAATCAACAAACCAGGCAATCAGTCAACCCTCAGCATACAAGCTTTTCAGGCTGGTCGTACTACAACCACCGTAGCGTCCCCACAACAACACGGTGTGTCGTTCAGGTGTCCAACTGGTTTGCCAACGCGCGGCGACGCCTGAAGAACACGGTGAGGCGGCCGGACCTGAGCTGGGCGCTGAGGATCAAACTGTACAACCAGTGTATCCAGGGCAACGCCGAGAAGCTCAGTGTGTGCAGCGACGACTCTGAAGGTAAGGGTCCAACAATTAACCCATGTATATAAGTGTTATTATTAATAATTATTTGATTAATATTGAGGCTATCCTGCTCCAAATTGTACTTCTTAAAGTATGGTGTATGCAGATGCTAGGTAACAAACATAAAATAATGCTCGGATTGTAGACCTAGGCTAGGTCTACAATAATCCAAATATAAAAATATCTATATATCCTCAGATGAAGAATGTCCCTTGGAGACTGCCGTCAGCCAGCAGTGTGACATCAGCCGGTCCTCGTCCCTGAAACACGAAGAGGACAACCGGCTCCTCCGTCGGGCCGACTCCACCCACAGCGACGGCAGCCTCTCGCCGCCCTCCAAGTACAAGAGCGGCCTGCTGCACCGCTACCTCAGCGACCGCCGGCGGCCGGCGGGCACGCCGCACCCCGCTGACGCTGCCAAGGCCCGGCGCTCGCGGAGCCGCTTGGAGGAATCGTTCAGCTCCGCCGAGGGCGAGCAGCAGGCGCTCTCTCCCGCCGGCTCCTCGGAGATGGAGACAGAGTTTGTCTGCCACGTGGGTGAGAGACTTCAAACCTATACGTTTGCATTTAATTCTCCACACACATACACACATGAGTAGTAGGCACATCGACTCTCGTAATTAATGCCCTATTAATCCATCTGGAAGTTATAGGTCACAAAATACTGCCATTAGATAGCCTCATCTTGTCAGATTTTACATTTAACTTGAACTGAAAACAGCAGCAAAAGTTAAGCACATTTCCGCAGATTCAGGCCATTAGACATCCCATCTAATCAGCCAGAGCACAATAGCGAGGAGATTAGGGTTTGACATCGGGTTAGGGTTTGTCATTCCAAACCCTAACCCGAGACCTAGTCTCGGGTTAGAAAATAAAAGATAGTTTAATTACTTGCTATTTGCCTTTATGAAGCATGTTCGGCAGTGTTCAGTCAAACAAGCAGTGAATTATAACCTGGTTCCTACATAAAAGCCCGGTTCTTCAAAATAATGTGGGCATTTGTGAGTTTTATTTCGCTTCGGTTTTGAGAGTGACAGACAGTCATACAGAAATGTGGAACTGGAATATGGACACCTTTGGTACCTTTAACTAACGCTCATAAGAAATGCTGCCACTTAATGTTGACACGCCTCACATTTCCCAGTGGGCTTTAATACAAGTCTCGATTAGGGCCTCATGCACACAGAACATGCTCATTTTAAAGTTGGACGCTGCTTTGAGCTGGCAAAGTTCTCCACACCACAAATATGATTTCCATATCAAGCCATGTGCCCTTTGTTCCGCTCAAGCGTCTCGGTGGTGGAAACGTCCAGTCTGCCTCGACGTCTGCAACGCTTACTCTGCCCAGGGTGAGAAGTGGAGGCTCGCGCCATCAAGTGTTCTGACAATGTTGAGGTCTCTCAGAGCCGCTTCAGAGCTGCTGTCAGTCATGTGTCCCAGACAGAGTACTACACGCCCCCTCCTCGTAGCGAGCAGGCGACTGTTTTAGAGGTTTGATTTGATCCTAATTGATCATCCAGTATCCAAAGCTTATTTGTTTTATTTGATCTTAACATCACATCTATACCATTCTCCCAAGTCCCTCACATGCATATCTTGTGAACCCTAGTGTCCTGACCCCAAGATTGGAATACACTGGTTTAATGTAGTGTAAACTATACGTTTAACTACACAGTCACCTGGTGTAGAGGTAATACCTAAGGGAAAAGAGGACCTCAGCTGTAGGCCTGCTGACTGACTCCACGTGAGTGGCAGTGAGTCTCCCCTTGCCACGTGAGAGTGAAGCTCCACCAGCTCTTCGTTCCCTGGTGGTTCTGCCAAGCCTGTTCCCTTGGATGTGGTTTCTGGATAGTAGGTAGGTAGAATCCCCTCATCCATTCATGAACAAATTGTTCATTTCATGAGCAAAATTGTTGCTCTTTTCTAACTGGAGCTCTTGGGTAATTTGTCAATTTAAAGTTTTTCCAAAATATCCAGGATGGCAGCGGATGAGATGTTTGTGTAACATTTTAATGTGTCCCTTCTGGTCGCATTAAAGCTCCCTGCCTCACTCTCCTCTGTACTTCCTTTCTGGAAGTGGAGTGGAAAAGCGAAGCAGCCAAATCTATGACAAGCTTTAACACCAATAACACATTTCTACTCTGCCCAGGAGAGGGCAAACATAGCAGGACTACCCTCGAAACGAAGGAGTAAAAGCAGAGATTGTTTCACAAAACTAGTCGACCATGTCTTTCGTCGGTTGTCAGCCCAACAAAAGTGAATTCAGATTTTGATATGATAAAAATAAGAGTTGTGTTGGGTGAACACCGCTGAGGAACATTTGGAGCGCAAAACAAGTGGTCTTCTCGGAGCCTTCAGGAGTTACCTGATGAAGGCTGGAGTCTCGTTAAAGGACTGGAACGCTGTTTCATTTGCGGCAGAGAGAGAGGAGTGGAAAAGTTAAATTGACACATACCTTGTCTAGTTTTTCCACACGTATTGTTTTGAAAGAAAATATGCACGTTGTTAGATGAAGCATCTCTCTGAATGACGCCAAAGTCCCAAATGTTTATTTTATTTTGGTGTGTATAGGTCAGAGCTCTGAGTGAAGTCATGCAGGGTCATCGCTGGGCTCTTCTATAAATCAGGGTTATGTTGAGGTGACAGTCAAGATATGTCGATTTGAGTGGATAAGAGATGTTTTGTGTTACCTCAGGACGGAATAAACCACAGGATAGGTTGTTTAAGAATGTTAACCGAGAGAGAATCAGCACTTTGTTGTCCAAAGTTGTACTCTTTCTCTCTCATATTCAATTCCCAGAAGAAACCGTCTCCAGACCCATCTCTGTCTGCACGGCTGAATAAAACCAAGGGGCTTGATTCCAAAAAAAAGACAAAATGGAAAATATGTTTTTGTCATTGTGCAAATTATTGCATAAACAATCACAAGGGGAAAAACTATGAAGGCTTTTTTTGCACATTCAGTATGTATTACACATACCTCACCTCTGCTTGGTTAAAGCGTTTTTTTAAAGTGTTCGCCTTTTTTGAGGCTCTGTAGCTGGGCTCTAGCTGACGGTAAAACTGTTAGCAGTTAGTCTTTCAGCAGACTCTTCATCCACTCGCAGTTAGGTTGAAAACAACTGAAGAAAACAATTGATACTGGAGAGACTACAAATGTAAACCTTGCACGTTTTCCTAAAAACAACGCGACACGAGTGAAGGATATAGGAATAGGAAACAAGAGTTAAAACCTCTAGTTTCTGATTCCTGCCTGAGCGTCAACTACAATTAAGACTCTAGATATTTAAGCCACCAGTCATTCTATCGTAACCAAATTGAAGCATACATTTTGGGCGGATGTTCATCATATCGCCCATATTAGCAGCCCTCACATGATTTATAAGCAGCAGTAACTGTATGTCATCATGCTTGTGACACTTTATGAAAGAATATGCTCTTTAAGTTGATTGATGTTCGCTTTCCTTTGGTACCTGGTCAATAGAAACCTTAAATCTTGATGGCTTATCCACTTGTACATTCTTGGCAAGAAACTCAACAGTCAACCCGCTTTTGACTTTAAAAAGAGAATGATTTGAAGTTGACTTGAACACAAATGAGTTCTGGTGTAGCCATTTCTAGCCCTGAACTTGCCTTATAGCAAAACACTCCGATCCTCCCTCTTGTCTCCAGACTGTATGAACCCTAGGGTCCTCCAACACACACATACCACATACAGCTGATGTGAGGTAAGCTGTACATCTCAGCGGGCCCCAGGGGGGCTTGGTGGGGACTGCAGGTCCAGGCCAGGTCTTCACTGCTACTAGTCCAGGAGGGTCCTGGGGACCATGTCAGAGTAAATCCAGTGAAGATTTATGCAACACTACACAGATACACATCTATGTTCTTTCCTAATTGCGTTGGTTTGGCTGCACCGCCCCTCTCCCCCACATTAAGCCTCTCTCTCTCTGGCAATGTCACACACAACCTGGAAGACATATGTACACATGCAAGACCATAAGGGTTCACATAGGCTGCCACACACACACACACACACACACACACACACACACACACACACACACACACACACACACACACACACACACACACACACACGCACACACATAGAAACGGTTGGACCATAGAGACACTCAAACACTGTGTAATCTTGTGATCTGTCATTTTCCAATTGTGCAATTGTAGGCTCTCATGAGTCCATAAACACGTCCTACACACTAGTGACTGGTTTTCTGGGATTCTTTCTCTTTCAGACACAACCAACTGTGCCCCCACCCAACGTGATCTGTAAGTGTATTTATGTGAGACAACAGATCGTGATGTTGGTCCTTTTTTCATTGTTCTTTCATCCTCAACTCCTTTCATGAACTCATGGTATCACACTGATTCATGTTCTCATATATCTTGCTACTATAATAGCAGGCCTGTCACACCAGTTACTCAAGTTGGTCACGTGCGCATGTGCCAAGCAGCCTGCAGCTCACACACACACACAACATGCGCAAATGCATACATACACCGCAAGCATGCACATACACACCGCAAACACACACCGTACACACACGCACATGCGCACGAACGTGCAAACACTGCACATCAAGACAAAGTCAGCGACACATACATGGAAGCGCACACACTCGTGCGCGCGCAAACACACGAGCACACACCGCACGTCAAGACAAAGGCAGCGACACTTGCCCAGGTAAGACGTTATGTTTTTAATAGAGCTGTCAAGCGATTAAAATATTTAATCGTGATTAATCGCATTAATGTCATAGTTAACTCTAATTAATCGCGATTAATCGCAAATTATTTTTCTATGCTAAATATCCCTTGATTTTTTTGTCCCATAATTCTTCTCATTTTAATTCTCTTATCAACATGGTGAAGTGCATCGGCTTGCCTTGTGCAAATGATTTTTTATTGATAACAACATTGGCATATACACTGATCAAAACAGGACGATACAAAAAAAGAGCCTATAGTGCAATTAAACGACTGCTTTGAACAAATGTCATTTGAACATAGCAGTCAGGCTACTGCTTCTTTGTTTTGAGCCAAAGAAAAAAAAAAAAAAAAAATGTTTTTTTTTATAAAATAATTGCGTTAATCGCGCGATAAAAAATTTAACGCCGTTAAATTTGGTTTGCGTTAACGCCGTTAATAACGCGTTTAACTGACAGCTCTAGTTTTTAAACATAACGGCTCTGCCGTCGACAAACTTTCCCAGGTAAGACATCCTGTCTATAGACTGTTGAAATTGCGATAAAAGAAGGGACGAGACAATTTTTCACCTCGACATGCAAAGGCAGGTCGTTAATTTTGTCATATAAAAAACGTTAAATTCATACATCGCGCCGACCAGCATATCAACACACAAGTCACGTGATCTTAAAGAGACAGTGTCCCTATCACGCAACGAAAACATGACAATAACACAGTATGGTGAATTATGTCTATAGACTCCACCCCAACACTACACTTTGTTGCTCAAATGTAATATTACTCTTCCCCTTGAGCCTCCCGAAATGTCTTGACAATTTGTTGCGCAAACGTAATACTGTTCTCCCCCTTGAGCCTCCCAAAGTGGCTTGCGATATTGAAATCCCCCCCCCCTGCAGACTGTTTTAGTCGTTCAATTTTTCTTATGTTTTGTGTGTGTATGCTATGTGTGACTGTAGGCTACTGCTGCCTGTCTTGGCCAGGACACTGGAAGAGATGTTTAATCGCAATGATGATTATTATTTTCAACTAACCAATAGTAGTTTCCTTGCATTTTAAAATGTCAATGCACTTTTCAGCCCTGAATAACAGTAAAAGCTATTATATAATAATTTATTTGTATGAATAGTATACTGCACTTTCCATTGAACAATTACCCCTGTTACCATAAATTGACTAATTAGATAATGTAATCAAATGCTCACACACTAGCTGCTTTCAGACACACGTGTAAGCCCTGATATTTTCCTGATGGGCCGTATGTGTGAACAACATGTCCTGGCATTTATAACCTGAAAATCTTCTGAATAATAATACCTCTGAGGTAGTATTTTCTCTGTAGGAAATGTAAATTACCTTAAATGTGAATAAGGAGTAGAAAGTTGGTATTTCCCACACCACTTCAGTGGGCGTGTTGATGACGCTTATGCATGTCATTGAGTTGCCCCCTAAATGATAATCAGCCTGTTGCCTTTGTTCGCTGAATGGTTAAAAAATATTTTAATGTTAGCACTGCTTTTAAGAGTAATTTGTTGTGAACGAATGTTATACGTTGTAACATTATAGGCAAAATGTTATATTATGCGCTCAGAAATTTGTTACATTATCGCCTGGGGTTTCCACATAATTGCTATGGGTCTAATTACAATTAGAGGTTGAGCGCACGCAATGCGCGCGCGAAAAACTCTATTTATAATAATAATAAACCAACAAGCAGGATAAAGTAGTCTTTTCTCTTCCCCACCCAGTAATTGTGAGGGCATGACTGTTTGCCGATAAATATCTATTTGTTGAATGTAATTCTTGCTAGGCACTCTGGTATTCATTGCACTTTATTTCTTCCTTGGTTGTGTGGTTCAGAGAGCAGCAGCGGGGCCGAGGCCAGCAGGAGAGGGAGGGCTGGGGAGAGATCCACGCTGCCATGGCTCTGACCAACCTGGCCCAGGGCCAGCATTTGTGTCTGTCCCCCAGCACCCCAGGACAGAGCTGCACCGGGGGACCTACCAGTAGCGCAATTACCAATAGTGTAGGCAAGGCCTGCACCCTGGGCCCTACCGGAGGCCCGTGGCAGAGCTGCACTGTGGGCTCCATTATCAGCGTGGGAAACACCCTCACCAGACGCATCATCCAGAAGTCTTCTCACATCCTTGAAATCCAGACGGTCAAGCTAGCCCTGGCTAACGGAGTGTAGCAGTTGGTTAGCTTGGCCCATGCTAACAGCTTTAAGCTGTTGGTCAGGTTCGCCCTCGCTTATAGCATTTAGATGTATTGTCTCACGTCAAGGTTTATCATTTTATGTACAGGCAGGAATGGAAAACACTCCTTCTTGCGTCTTGATTAATATTGTTAATTTCTATAACATTATTAAACTTTGATATCTTTAAATTGTAAAATGAAATGTTCTGCAGTTTTATTTTTCTTCCATTTCTCTCTGATAATGTAAGTTATATTAACTTTTCACGAGACTGGAATGTTATCCAATGATAAACTTATACTTAAAAGGTACAATTGTAATAAACAAATTGTGAAAACAATCTGCATGGTTAGCCTTTATGATTCATGATCATTATGATCCAGCCCCATGTCAATACCATCTTACAGTAACAGCTTTTTTAATTAATCAGGGCACTATGCTGCAGTCGTAAACGAAAACACAAATACATTAGTAAGCATATAAGGACTCTAGTTGTAGATAGTTGACTCTTTCTTAAAACATTTAGTTCTTTAGATGGCCGGCTATTACTTTTACTATTTAATAATTAGAGAACCAAGAAGTCTTCAGCTGGGAGTGAAACACCCATGCCACCACCAGAACTACGTCAACATATAGCGGGGCTCACACTGTAAGGACCCACTGACTTTAGTGTGGGCTGCTTTATAGAGAGTGTGCTCTCCCTAGAGTCCAAGTCTACACATTTACAGTTTAATTTGAGCCCTTTCAAAGCACAAAACCAGTTGTTTTTCTTGGCCCTCATTACCTCCAAATCATACCTTCAAGTTCTTCATCTGTTTTAAATAATTAACGAGACCTTGGGAAATGTGTAACCTCCCCTCAGAATCCCGTGCAAAAGGCCCCCTGAATCCAGCAGGGCCCCAGAACACGATAAGCCACTGGTGACACGTGGGGACCGTCCCACATCGCCACAAACAGCCACCGTCCCCTAATGACACACACACTCCTCTGGCAGCCCGCGCTGGGAGACATACTAACCAGAAGGTTTCCACTTCGGGGTCCCTGCTCCAGCCTGTTTTGTGACATTTGGACTGAAGAATGTTCTCTGCACGAAAAACGTGGAGCCGGCTCAGAGTCATCTGCAAGGCTTTAGTGGAAACACTGAGCCTCACTCCGTCCGTCCGCCGCAAGCTGCTTCTGGTTAGCACGGACACACTGAGCAGAGGCCAGCCTGATTAGTCCAGGACAATGTTTAGTCTACGGCTGTCCAGAGGTAACCATTTGGGTGTTTTTGTTGTTGTTGTTGTTGTTGTTACAAAGATGTTTGTTTTTTACGGTAGGCATTTTTATTTTATTTCGGTTGGAAACACAGACGTGTCCAGGTTATAGCAGTTCATAACGGTCCCACGTGTCATGGAATAATAAGGCAATTCTTTATTTTAAGTGTATTCAACTCAACTAAAATGCAGAAAAGAGCACACTGGTAACCTATAAAGAAAAAACAAACCCTTCATATATTACATGTTTAACAGCCAACAGCAAAAACGAATAGAAATGATGAAGAAAACATGTTGCAGTACAGTGACCATGAAATAACTGCAGGTGGCACAGATACTCGAGGAAACTTACTGAGACGTGCCTCTGATAGAATATTGACTTACAACGGTAGAGTGTCATGTCTTTACCCAATAGGTTTAATCAATAATCTATTTTTTGAGGCCATTTGTAATTGCCAGAGTAGATAGGGGTAAGCAAGGAGAAAATGCCAGTGAGTAAAGAGGCTTTGTGTTACTGCAAAAGCTTCTTGAATTAAACTGCCAAAATTAGTGTATGCATACTCTCCTGACCAAATACTGAGTCAATTTTAGAGAACTGCGTGGCAGCAAATCTGCAATGAGACATCAAAGTACAGAAAATGGTATAAATAAAGAATAATGAAAATCATGAGTAAATAGATCTAATTACATAAGAAAGATAATAAAAACTGCTGATTTGGTATACATATTAATGGGGGGGGGGTCTATGCATAAAATCTATTAATGCTTCAAATGAAAAGGAAAACAGGCCTCCCTTTGATATAAGGGTCATCTTAAAAGAGCCAAATCTCCAGGTGCAACAGCCTCTCGCCAAGTGTTTGTGTATATATATATATATATATATATATATATATATATATATATATATACATACATATATATATATACATATATATATACATACATACATACATACATACATACACACACACACACATACATACATACATGAGAGCCGTGGCCCAAGCCCTGCAGGATTTTAGATATTGTTATTGGATTTACCGTTCCCAGCCCTGCACTGTATCCTACAAATTGCCGCATGATATAGCCGCTTTACATTAAGTCTTATCTTGCAGCAGTTTGAGCAAGAACAAAAAAAATGGGGGGAAATAGAGTAACTGTTGCTGACGTGATGAATGGAAACCAGATGACAATCATCTAGCATGGGTGGACTAATTAAAATAATGCACTTCCTGTCATGAGTCGTTTTTTGTATCTTTTGATATAGAGTTGACCAGGAAGTTAAAAAAAAAACTGTGAAAGAACAAAAAAACAAGACAAACGAGAGTTAACAGGAAGTGTGCAAACAGCAAAAGTTCGCCTGACTGGATAAGATTTGAGGCCTTCGATCAATGAGATCCTTCAATACAGAACCTGTACGACTATGCTCTCCCTCGCTCTCTCTCCTTCTCCCCCCCCAACCCCCCCCCCCACCTTTCGGTTGCCTTTCCTGTGTCCGGTCCGGTCATTTCCCCAGGTAGGTCGGTGGTATTCAGGGTATGGAGCAGTACCCTCCGCAGCCCCCGCCGGCCCGCGGCTCCTGCTCCCCCAGGCGGACCCCCTGGCCCGGGTTGTCGCTCTCCCACAGCCCTGGTGTCTGGAGGATCTTCTCCACCAGCTCCTCAAAGGCACACTGGACACCGTCCTTGGTCTTGGCGCTGGCCTCTGCAACAGGGTGGGTCGATCAACAAATATCAATACAGTACAATAAAAACAGATAAACAAGTTTCATGGTTAGGAGAACTTCTCTAAAATTTCCAATAAATGTCAAGGAAACACAGCTGTCACGTCAGCCAGTCAAATGTGATTGCAAGATCCAAATAACCAAATCTAACCCATTTGATTTGGACTCGTCTATGATGGACACGCGTTGACAAAGATGTCATAAAATGGCACGAGATTACTTCATCCAAGCTGCTAAAAGACATCCTGTGGAAACACGACGGGTGCACGCAGTGAAGGCCCTAAAACCCCTAAATGACATCTTCTCTGTCCTGGCCACCGATGGTTTTTTTTTCTCTTCACTTTCACTCATTCTAAAATGGAAACTCCGCAGAAGAGGCTAACCTAATTTCCCCGGAGCGGGGCGGACCGAGGGGGAATGGGGAACACGTGTAGAGACGTGGTTTGATAAACCAAAGACAGCCCGCTCCTTTTAATTCCAACATGAGCTCCTTGTGGAGAGTCTTCCAGCCGCTGATGGCAGAGAGTGATGGGCTGCCAGAGCTGAATAAACAAAGCAACAAACCTGAACTAAAGACAGAGCAGCTTGGGCTAATGTCTCCTCGTCTTCTCTCCCCAGTCTGAGGGATGGACGCTGGGCTTTGGTACAGAACACACTTAAAGCTAATTCACTGTGATGTACGCAACCCCTGCTGAGATTAGATATATTTTTCAACGTACTGTATACAACTTCAAAATGTTGACAAAAAAATGTAAATAACGTATTGTTTATCTTCTTTATTTTGGCCTATTGGGACTAAAATGATGCGTGTAATTTCCTAGGGAGATCTGATGAATAAACTAGGCAGGCAGACAACAATCATCAACATAAAAATAGAATTTCACAGACTTAAAGGGACACTGTGTAAAAATTACTCCCATCTAGTGGTACAATTGTATATTGCATTCAAACTGATAGTGCTCGCTTGTTCAAAAACTACGGTGGGCAGTATGTGCCAAGAATCTGTGTCATGACATCCAATACTACCTCATCGAGTCATTCGAGTGATGATGAGGTTTGTTATTTCAAACAAATTTCAAACTGCATTGAATCATTAGTGTAAGCTAATGATGTATGAGTAATTACTCGTTGAGCAAGATAGTGAATTATTTCAGTCATCATTCACGCTGGCTCAGAGTGAAAACGCGTTTGCATTTCCTGTACCACGTAGTGCTTTTTGTCCCTCTCGGCAGTTCATAGACCGGAAGAACATGGAAGCCTCCATGAAGCTTACCCGTCCTATGTAACTACATATTAATTATTCTTCGCTCAGGAGGATAAGTGAGATTTTTGGCAGAGATCATTTTACACCAATGAGGACTTATTTATGAATGAATACGTTGAATTGAGGTAATAAATTACTTAAAATATTACACAGTGTCCCTTTAAAAACCATTGAAGAAGTCCCTAAAAGGCTAACCCACCCATGGTGGTCTCTGGGGATAGAGAGACACGTACCGATAAATAACATGGAGTGTTTCCTAGCAAACTTCAGGCCCTCGTTTCGGTCCACCTCATGGCTGTCCTGGAAAGAAAAGAAAAGATCAGACGTAAAATAAATGGCTCAGATTACAGATACAATAAATTAAAATGATAAAAGATATTCTATTGCTTATATAGTTAGGAAATTGATAAAATAATATGTTTCATGCAGTAAGTAATGCTGTATGTAGGAAAATAAATCATACTTTGTCAATTTTATTGCCAACAAGCATCTTGACGATGTCGTTCCGGGTTGTGTACGTCTCCAGCTCGTTCAGCCAGTTCTCCAGCTTGGTGAAGGTGTCCCTCTTAGTGACGTCATACACTGAATCAACAGAGACAACAGGTAACACACTGGAATCAACAGAGACAACAGGTATCACACCTGAACCAACAGAGACAACAGGTATCACACCTGAACCAACAGAGACAACAGGTAACACACTGGAACCAACAGAGACAACAGGTAACACACTGGAATCAACAGAGACAACAGGTAACACACTGGAATCAACAGAGACAACAGCTAACACACCTGAACCAACAGAGACAACAGCTAACACACTGGAACTAACAGAGACAACAGGTAACACACCTGAACCAACAGAGACAACAGATAACACACCTGAACCAACAGAGACAACAGATAACACACCTGAACCAACAGAGACAACAGGTAACACACTGGAACCAACAAAGACAACAGCTAACACACTGGAACTAACAGAGACAACAGGTAACACACCTGAACCAACAGAGACAACAGATAACACACCTGAACCAACAGAGACAACAGGTAACACACCTGAACCAACAGAGACAACAGGTAACACACCTGAACCAACAGAGACAACAGCTAGCTAACACACTGGAACCAACAGAGACAACAGATAACACACCTGAACCAACAGAGACAACAGCTAACACACTGGAACTAACAGAGACAACAGGTAACACACTGGAACCAACAGAGACAACAGATAAAACACCTGAACCAACAGAGACAACAGGTAACACACCTGAACCAACAGAGACAACAGGTAACACACCTGAACCAACAGAGACAACAGGTAACACACGATTCCATACGAGACGGATGAAAGAGAGGAGAGGGAACACACTACATGATACAGTGAGCAAGCTTTCTTAAGCCCTACAGTGAATTATATCCACTGTTATAAAAGGTCACGTTGGGAGACTAACTGTGAATAATATCCATTGTTATAGAGTCACGTGGGGACAGTAACTGTGAATAATATCCACTGTTATATAGAGTCACGTGGGGACAGTAACTGTGAATAATATCCACTGTTATATAGGGTCACGTGGGGACAGTGTGAATAATATCCACTGTTATATAGTCACATGGGGACAGTAACTGTGAATAATATCCACTGTTATAAAAAGTCACGTGGGGACAGTAACAGTGAATAATATCCACTGTTATAGAGTCATGTGGGGACACTAACTCTAGCTGGACAAAGCAGGTCAAAGAGAGATATCCTTTTGGATATGGAGTAAGGTATGGTTTCATTAGCTCCGATGGCAGAAGACTCACCCAGGATAACACCCTGCGCACCACGGTAGTAACTGGGAGTGAGGGTGCGAAACCTCTCCTGCCCAGCTGTGTCCTATAAAAACACATACAACAAAAACAAAGGAGGGTGGATATCTTACCCAGTGACCAATCATATCTTCTTACTCATCGCTCACTTTTTGTTTACAGTACTGTGTTGTGTTGCCCCCTAGTGGCGAGATGTTGCACTTCAATATGTTTTTCACTATGACCAAAGATTATGATGTCAGTAATGCTGTAACAAGAATCTGAATTCATCTTACCCAAATGGCAAGTTTTGCACTATTTCCATCGATGGCGATTGTCTTTACTTTGAAGTCCACGCCTTCGAATAAACAAGTAAAATGCTTAGAGAACATACAAGTTTTAAGAAGTGTAGTTAGCACTAGAGGAGAGTTACTATTGTTTTTTTTTGGTACATTTGAATACATATGGGTGAGAACTAGGAGCACATCAAGGGTTATCAAAGTTGAATGACCCCTTAACACTGCTCAAAACATACCTCTTACTTTTGGCGAGATGAATGTGTTTGTGTTAGTTTGTGTTTTAATATACGTGGTCTTGTGTGTGTTACCTATGGTCATGTGTGCGTGTGTGTGTGTTCTATGGTCTCGTGCGAGTGCGTTACCTATAGTCGTGTGTGTGTGTGTGTGTGTGTGTGTGTGTGTGTGTGTGTGTGTGTGTGTGTGTGTGTGTGTGTGTGTGTTACATATGGTCCTGTGTGTGTGTTTTGTTACCTATGGTCGCTGTCTGCTCTGGATCAAACGTGTCATCTGTGAACCTGATCAGGAGACTACAGGGTTGGGAAGGCATTTTGGTTAATAGCGATTCATACATGATATAAACGTGTCGTGTTTTGATAGGCATTCCAACAAAATGTGTACTTTCACTTTGTTTACTTGATTAAACAACTTGATAAACTATCTGACTTGTAACAACTTAGTTAACACGTTATAAGTTCTGCAGACAGTGGAGATCAGTCTCTTGTCCCACACAATACATGTAGGCTCCATATGTCTGTACACAGAAGCCCTGAGGAGGAGCGGACAGCAGGACGAGTGCACAACACAACACAATGTCAACAAAACAGCTAGCCAGCTAGCCACTGAGTTTCCAACCTGGATTTCCCGACTCCACTCTCGCCAATAATCAATAGTTTGAGGGTTGTCAGGATGTCGTCGTCCATAGTGTTACTATAGACCACCTCTGGCAGTGCTTTGAGGTTTGTTAACGTGTTGTGTTAACGTGTTGTTCGGGGAGCGGAGGAGCAGCTAGCGGGTGATCCGGAGCCTCCAGATGGTTTCTGAGCCACTTCCGCCCGCAAACCGCATGTGACGTCATGCCGGTCCATGTCGCTTAAAGCAGCGATACCGGGCCTTGAAGTATTTAGAAAAAAAACAAAAAAGGAAGGCTAAACGAGTCATGTTCTTTCCTCCAACACACAGACTCCATACACTTATTTGTAGTGGAGAAAATGTTTTTTTTTTTTTTTAATGTTCTGAAAGTTTACATATTGGTATTCAATTCACACAATTAGTCTTTGTTGCCACCTAGTTCGTAATATATAACTAAACCACTGTAAATTAAGCACTGTAAATACACACTGTGTCTTAGTAGACACTGCCAATTTTCATATCGTTGCATTTCTTCTATCTGTATGTGTCCAATACACCGGTGGTCAGGGAAGCCGTCCGATTGAAGAAGGAGGCCTTCCGGGATATGATATTTGCAAGGTACCGACAGGCTCGAAGGGCTGCAGCGGCTGCCGTGTCGGAGGCTAAGCAGCGGGTGTGGGAGAAGTTCGGAGAGGCCATGGAGAAGGACTTTCGGTCGGCACCAAAGTGTTTCTGGAAGACTATCCGGCACCTCAGGAGGGGGAAACGGGGAACCATCCAAGCTGTGTACAGTAAGGATGGGACTCTGTTGACCTCAACTGAGGAGGTCGTCGGACGTTGGAAGGAACACTTTGAGGAACTCCTGAATCCGAATAACACGCCCTCTATGTTGGAGGCAGAGCTCGAGGTTTATGGTGTTTCGTCGTCAATTTCCCTGGTGGAGGTCACTGAGGTAGTCAAACATCTCCGCAGTGGCAAAGCCCCAGGGATTGATGAGATCCAGCCAGAAATGCTAAAGGCTCTGGGTGTTGAGGGGCTGTCATGGTTGACACGCCTATTCAACATCGCGTGGGAGTCGGGTACAGTGCCAAAGGAGTGGCAAACCGGGGTGGTGGTTCCCCTGTTCAAAAAGGGGGACCAGAGAGTGTGTGCCAATTACCGGGGTATCACACTTCTCAGCCTCCCTGGTAAAGTCTACTCCAAGGTGCTGGAAAGGAGGGTTCGGCCGATCGTCGAACCTCAGATTGAAGAGGAACAATGCGGTTTTCGCCCCGGACGTGGAACTACGGACCAGCTCTTCACTCTCGCAAGGATCCTGGAGGGGGCCTGGGAGTATGCCCATCCGGTCTACATGTGTTTTGTGGATCTGGAGAAGGCGTATGACCGGGTCCCCCGGGAGAAACTGTGGGAGGTGCTGCGGGAGTATGGGGTAAGGGGGTCTATCCTCAGGGCCATCCAATCTTTGTACTCCCAAAGCGAGAGCTGTGTTCGTGTTCTCGGCAGCCAGTCAGTTTCGTTCTCAGTGGGTGCTGGTCTCCGCCAGGGCTGCGCCTTGTCACCAATCCTGTTTTTGATATACATGGACAGGATATCGAGGCGTAGTCGTGGTGGGGAGGGGTTGCAGTTCGGTGGTCTGAGGATCTCGTCACTGCTTTTTGCAGATGATGTGGTCCTCATTGGATCATCGGCCTGTGACCTTCAGCACTCACTGGATCGGCTGGCGGCCGAGTGTGAAGCGGCTGGGATGAGGATCAGCACCGCTAAATCTGAGGCCATGACTCTTAGCAGGAAACCGGTGGATTGCTTACTCCGGGTAGGAAATGAGTCTTTAGCCCAAGTGAAGGAGTTCAAGTACCTCGGGGTCTTGTTCGCGAGTGAGGGTACTATGGAGCGTGAGATTGGCCGGAGAATCGGAGCAGCGGGGGCGGTATTGCGTTCGCTTTACCGCACCGTTGTAACGAAAAGAGAGCTGAGCCGCAAGGCAAAGCTCTCGATCTACCGGTCGATCTTCGTTCCTATCCTCACCTATGGTCATGAGGGCTGGGTGATGACCGAAAGGACGAGATCGCGGGTAAAAGCGGCCGAGATGAGTTTTCTCAGAAGGGTGGCTGGCGTCTCCCTTAGGGATAGGGTGAGAAGCTCAGCCATCCGTGAGGAACTCGGATTAGAGCCGCTGCTCCTTTACTTAGAAAGGAGTAAGCTGAGGTGGTTCGGGCATCTGGTAAGGATGCCCACTGGGCGCCTTCCTTGGGAGGTGTTTCAGGCACGTCCAGTGGGGAGGAGACCTCGGGGAAGACCCAGGACTAGGTGGAGAGATTATATCTCAACACTGGCCTGGGAACGCCTCGGGATCCCCCCGTCAGAGCTGGTCAATGTGGCCCGGGAAAGGGAAGTCTGGGGCCCCCTGCTTGAGCTGCTCCCCCCGCGACCCGACCCCGGATAAGCGGATGACGATGAGGATGATGAGGATGAGGTATGTGTCCAATAGAACTCTTGAACTTCAATTTCAACTTTTTATATTATTGCATTGTTGAAGGGAGCCTGAGACTCAAGCATTTCAATAGTGTTGCTTTAATTGTTGTGAATATGACAAATAAAACATCTTGAAAAACAGCCACATCTTTAGTTTTAAAATGATGCATCTTAAAATAATGCAATAAAACGACTGCTGGTCCTCAAAATCCTTTCATGAATATGCCGGTCCTTGGAACAAAAAAGGTGGGGAACCCCTGGCTTAAAGTCCAAAACCATCTTCTTGTTTGCTGAAGAATCAGTTGGTCTGCGGGGTATAATTGCTCCTTACTGCAAAGATGTAACTACTTTATACACTTTACAATCACTTTGTAAGACGATTACGTAACTGCTGAAACCACGTGTATCGTTTATGAATGTAAAGGCACCCTTAAAAAAAATGTATTAAATCAACAATAATGAGGCTCTACACAGAATCATCCTCATACGGAACATCTTGGTTTGCATGCCCATTTGGTTTACAATATAAAACATGGTCACCCCCAGCAATAATGTTGTCATGCAAATGAAAAAGTCTTTCATTTGCCTTTCTGTAACACAATGTGTTTTTCACTGAATAAAATCGGAAAGATATGCTATACATGGCTTATCCTGATTATCGCTTTCCACTTTCATCCTGAAACACAGGTGGAATTCTCCCATTCCTTATCCTAAACAAAGAGTCCGCTTTATCCGACCTAAACAAAGAGAAAACCATCCAACCACAAGCCCCCATTGTGGTGCGGCCTAAGGCATTACAAACACTGCAGTGATCTGAGGGGCCCGGAGCCCAGGAAGCAGCCTCGGGGCCCGCTGGGGGGAGACACAACACCAGTAACACAGGGGAATGGAACCAGTCAGCCATTGGATAGCACAAGTATTCAATTGTCTTTTCAGTTAGGCTACTGATAATTACACCTTTACCCATTTAGGGGATCTACCCATGTATTAGATAATCACACACACACACACACACACACACACACACACACACACACACACACACACACACACACACACACACACACACACACACACACACACACACACACACACACACACACACACACACACACACACACACACACACACAGTAAAAAAATGAGCAGCTTAAATCATGTCCATGAGTTCTTCAGTCTTTGGGGTGGAGAGCTTCAAGCATCAGCACTAGCAGAGCATTAGCACACATTATTTCTGCACTTCAGAGTTATATTCTATTAGGTTTCTTTTGTTCTTCCTCATGGCCCGATGCTACACAGACTGCCTGGAACGACCTCTGCGCATCTTCTTCTGTGCGTTGGGTCGTCTCATCGGCAGCCATCCCTGGTGGTTCCTCACAGCTCCTCTGATGCTCTCAGCCGGGCTGGGGAGCGGGTTCTACCTCGTGCAGAACCGCTTGTCCAACGACATAGAGGAGCAGTTCACCCCTGTGAGCGGAGCAGCCAAGACGGAGAGGAGGTACATTCAAGACACCTTCCCAGAGGACGGATCCATGTTCTCCAGTCTGAGGCTGAGCACCGCTGGGACTTATGGGACCTTCATAGTCACCCATGAAAGAGACATCCTCACAGCAGAGTCCCTTCAGGAGATCCTTGACCTGGATGTACACGTGAGGAATATGTCGGTGGAGATGGACAACCAAACATTTCAATATGCAGATCTGTGTGCTCAGGTGGCGAGGGGAGCCTGCTACTCCAATGATATCCTGAAGATCCTTAACTACAATGCAAGGAATTTGGAACTCATCAATTTGACGTTTCCGTGGTATGACGGTCGTTTTGGGAGGGTACCGTTGTACACTAGTATAGGGAGTGTCTCTTTGAACAAAGGGAACAGGGTTGTCCAAAGTGCTGAAGCCATTCAGCTAAGTTATTTTTTACTTGGGGATAATAAGATGGTATCGGATCGTTGGCTGAAGGACTTCATGGCTCTGATGTCCAATACGTCTATGAAAAAGATTAAGGTATGGTTATCGTAGTGTTGGACCACCTTTTTTGTATGTTGTGGTATGCGTTAATTATTATATATCTTTCCAGGTATCACACACCACTTCCATGTCAATGCAGTGGGAATTTGAAAAGACCCCCGCTTCAATCGTCCAGCTGTTCTCCATCACATATGCCATTACTATCTTATTTACAGTCCTATGTTGTTGGAGGTTAGTAACGCATTACATAATTCATCAAAATAATCAAAGGTAGGAAAAAAACTGCAATATTGAACTGTAATTCTGTCACTGACTGATGTAGGTTGGACAACGTGCGGAGTAAGATCTGGGTGGGAGGCGTTGGAGTTCTGTCCACCGGACTCGCTGTCCTGAGCAGTTTCGGCATGTTGCTTTTCCTGGGCTGTCCTTTCGTCATGACGGTGGCCTCCTGTCCCTTCATGATTCTGGGTAAGGTTCTAATGGGCATCAACACATCCAAAACCACCGGACACATTTTTTAAGGAAGGACCCATGTCCAACAGCAGTGTGGAGTGCGTGTGGTTCAGCCTCACCCAGCCTGAGTCAGGTTGGTTGCCGGCTGGGGTAGCGTGAAGCGAGAGGGCTCAATGTGACCGTATTGAACCGCTGCTCTGCATTAACCTGGTCCTGGGGTCGGAGGGGCCCTGTAAAACCACCCAGTTTAAGAAAGATAAGAACTGAATAATGGGGTCAGCATAAAGTAGTGGAAGGTGTTTGACTTCCAGCCAAAAGGTACTGTGAGTGATTCTTAATTGTCGTGTGTAGGTCTCAGTAGTAAATTGTAACCCTACAAATCATTTCAATTTCCTATAGT
Source organism: Gadus morhua (assembly GCF_902167405.1). Classification (NCBI taxonomy): domain Eukaryota; kingdom Metazoa; phylum Chordata; class Actinopteri; order Gadiformes; family Gadidae; genus Gadus; species Gadus morhua. Next base: position 24,511,282 of record NC_044055.1, on the reverse strand, counting down.
TTCAGACAATAACTGACAATTTTAAATTGTGACTTTTTTCACATTAAGGTATCGGAATCGACGACATGTTTATCATGGTGTCCTGCTGGCAGAGGACGCGGGTAATGGACAGCCCTCCCGACCGGCTGGCCAGTACGTACGGCATGGCGGCCGTCTCCATCACCATCACCAGCCTGACGGACGCTCTGGCCTTCTTCATGGGCTGCTGCTCGCCGCTGGGCTCGGTGCGCTTCTTCAGCCTCTACGCCGGGGCTGCTGTGGTGTTCTGCTACCTGTACAACATCACGTTCCTGGGGGCATTCCTGGCTCTGAATGGCCAGAGGGAAGCTGAGAACAGGCACTGGTTGATCTGCAGCAAGATCCCCGAAGAACTTCCACCTGGGAGGTCAGGGGCATTTGGCGTCTGCTGTGTTGGCGGGAGCTACGACCGGGCGACAGGTAAGGAGGCCGACCCAGTGAGCCGATTCTTTGAGAAGTTCTACGGACCGTTTGTGACACAGGCGTGGACTAAAGGGTTGGTATCCATGGTTTATGTTGGGTATCTGGCTGGCGGTATCTACGGCTGTTCCACACTGGAAGAGGGGCTTGATGTCAGCCACCTGGCCTTGGATGATTCCTACATCATCCGCTACTACAACAACCAGAGACAGCACTTCTCAGAGTATGGTCAGAATGTAATGGTGGCTGTGAAGCAGCCTTTCCCCTACTGGAGCCAAGAGGCACAAAAAATGTTATGTTTCGTTGATTTTGAAAACTTGAGCTACGTCAACAGCACATCGGCTTGGTTCCTGTCATTTAAGCTGTACGCAAATGAAACCAACCTCAACGTTAGTTCTAAAGAGGCGTTTCTAAGCCACTTGCCTAATTTCCTCAAACTCAACCCCATCTTCAGACAAGATCTCAACTACAGCATGGACGAGATTCACGCCTCTCGTTTTTTTGTTCAGACCCTTAACACAGCCACCAAGAAGGAGACCTTGCTTGGTCTGAGGAGAGCAGCAGAACACTGCATGGTGGAGCTCTTGGTCTACCACCCTGCGTTTATTTACTATGACCAATACGCCATCATAACGGACCACACTGTGAAGACTGTTCTCGTGGCTGTGGCCATGATGCTGTTGGTCTCGCTCATACTGATACCGAACCCGGTATGTTGCCTGTGGGTGACCTTCGCCGTGTGCTCGGTCCTCGTCGGCGTGGCTGGGTTCATGGCCCTGTGGGGCGTCAGCCTGGACTCCATCTCCGCCATCAACCTTGTCATCTGCATCGGCTTCTCTGTAGACTTCTCCACCCACATCTCCTACTCCTTTGTCTGCAGCGCCAAATGTGCTCCGAATGATAAGGCGGTGGAGGCCCTGGCCCAGTCGGGCGGTCCCGTGCTCCAGGGGGCCTTGTCCACCATCCTGGGGGTGCTGGTGCTGTCCGCATCTGGAAGCTACATCTTCAGGACCTTCTTCAAGGTCATGTTTCTGGTCATTGTGTTTGGGCTGCTCCATGGCCTGCTGTTCATCCCCGTGTTTCTAACATTTTTTACTGCATGCAGGAAGTTGTGATATTAATGATAATAAAATAATACTGAAAGTATATTCTGGCTCCACTTGAAGAGTGTGGCATTAAAAGTGCAAAGCTTATGGGTTTGATTCCCATTGGGGCCAGCCAAGCTATGAAGATTTTGTGCAAATGTAAGCCAAATGATCAGTTAACCATAATGACCTCTGATTAACTAGAATAGTTAATCAGACTTCATTACATTAAGGATAGTTTCACAATTAAATCAATAATGGCCATTGTAACAAATATCTTGTTTATTTCAAAAACGTCAAAATAAAACGTTGCAAGCTCAACATGATTTTATATATTTTATTTTGGGCAACAATGTTTTACCAACTCAGCCATAACATCTCTGGTCTAATTTTGTCTACAGATTTCGGCCAAACTGGATGTATGTACAGCATAAAATACATCTATGTACAATTATGATTCAATCTCATTATAATGTATTTACAGCTACGTGACAGTAAAAGGCCAATAAACATAGAAATATTGCATGAGCAGAGCCAAAAAAAGACAAATTGATACTGGAAACAACCATGTGAGGTTGTGTAAATAAGCTCCTAAGCAAAAAAAAAATATTTTCCAATATGATTGATAAGCAAATACATGATTCCACAAGTCACCTTTAAAATAAATCACGTTACAATCCTCAGTTTAATGAAAATAAAGCTCATGTTCATTTGTCCTCTTCCCCAGTGCCTGAGAGCCAGCATATAGATACTTTACATTTGGAGAATTATAGCCATGTGTGCACGTTTGCACAACAAAACATTGAAAATGGGCAAGAGAATGACCTTCTTGGATGTTATTTGAGAAACTTGTTTTGACAAGCTACAACACCTTTTTAATTCCGCACCCTGTTTCTACGGTCAAACAAAAATCAAAACACTTCTTTAGTACCAAGCCTTTACATACATTACATAAAAAGTGTGCAATTGCCATTCACACTTAAAAGTGCTGAGAGGTATTCTTCACTCAATTCTTACAAGGCCACCATTAGAAACACCAGCACATCTCCAGTTTGCTGCACGTCTGTGTCATTGCGGGGGACACTTAAGTAAAAGGAGAGGACAGGAAAACTATCAGGTCAACATTTCAGTGTGGACACCGAATAGAAAGATTCAACCTACTAGTGCCAACAGAAACACAACAAAGACATAATAAAAGTAAAAAGGACAATGCTTTCCTGACTAGTTAATTTGGACTTGCTTATTTACATTCATGACTGAGAACATCAACTGCCTCCCCTCCCTTCCTGTACAAATGATACATTCATCTCCTCACATACCTGAGCATTCACACTGTCCTCAACTCATGCACAAAGGGAGATCTGAAATGCTGCAGTGTTGTTCACCGGGTAGATCAGGACCGGCCAGGCTTCTTCATACGCGAGTTCAAACAAACATTTGACTTCTCTTGCTGGATGTAAAAATCGTTTTTATGTTGCGTTTCTAAACATTCTGTATTGATACACTGTCTCTCGCACTGCAGATGTAGGATGGCTAGGAATTACTAGATGACTTTGATGTCCTCACAATATCACATCCCAACCAGACCAACAAATTAAAACCTAAACTGACAGTATACATAAATATAAACCATGAGCTGTGGATCCCTGACCTCACTGTATATGACCCAACCCCCCGCCCCGCCCATGCCCTCCCTCTGGTCTCACAGGACCTCCAGGCTCTTCCCCTCCAGGACCAGCCTGATCTCCTTGGCGTCCAGCGTCTCGTACATCAGCAGAGCGTCCGCCAGGTTCTTGTGCTCCTTAGCGTGAGACTTGAGCAGGGCCCGGGCTCGCTCGTACGAGTCCTACACACACACACACGCACGCACACACAAAAGGACTGCTTCAGGGTGGCTTGGTGACTCAGACCACAGAGGCCATGGGGCTTGTACCGCCACATGTTCGATCTCACCTGACACGCTGTCATTCCTCTCTTTCAACCAAATTTCGCTTCGATAAAATGCAGAAGATTCAATATATAGTACAATTTATTGTATATTAAATCCTGAATCAGACCCACTTTAATGTATCTGGTGAAGATCAGAATGCCTCTCCCAGTGATGTATTAAAACACGCCCACAAACTGAATGGGAGTGTTTAATGACAATCCATTACTTTGTAATGACGAGCTACCTCTGCATCGCGCAGATGGAACCATTGGCACAAACAATAATAACAAACCACTTAACTTGTGTCCTGATTTGTATAGCTACATTCGTAGTATCACACCTTGTTATATTTGTAGTCAGCCTCACTAGGTGGTTTGGATAAGTGGTCTGCTGAATGGAGAACGGAACAGGAGAAACGGTTAGGATTCAAAGCCACCAAGACTGACCTTGAGCAGCTTCCTGACCTCCTGTTCCACCACCGCCTGCGTCTCCGGGCTCTGCCGGGTCAGGTCTTTGTAGGTCATAACTCCCAACTTGAGGAAACAGAAGATGGAGAGAACCAACACATTACGATGGTGATCAATAACAGCGCATACTTCGTATCCAGATCCACGCAGCACTGAGGTAAGGGGCGGTTATGGACCTGAAGAATTACCTTTTCACACATCCCAAATCTGGTGACCATCATCTTGGCGATACTGGTAGCACTGTCAAAGTCACTAGATGCACCTGAAGAGACAGAGTCAGCCTTCAAATTCACCTTTGATCGAAAATATGATATTATTATCACTTGTCAATGTTTTGATTGGAAACATGAATAACAAAAAGCAGGCATGAACTAGACTTTAAAGTGTAACCCAGTTGGTAGGCAGGCATCAGAAGATACTTCTATGCTTAGCTAAAGGAAATGGAGGTGCTTTTAACAACCATCAGGTCTGCTCCTTACCGGTGGTGATGTACTCTGGGCCGAAAATGATCTCCTCTGCCACCCGGCCCCCCATGCTGACGTCCATCTGGGCCAGCAGCTGAGACCGCGTCTCGCTCCAGCGGTCGTCCTCCGGGAGCATGGACACCTGGAGAACAGGAGATAAAAGACGGCTGAGATAAAATAACAAAAATATGCAATCAATATTATGTATCTGCAAACTCAATGTGAGCTTTTTTGGTTCAAAAGGTATCTGCCAAAATGGGGTGGTTTAGAAGCAAGTTGGGGTTAATGGTCTTCATGAAGCCAGCTTAGTGGCTAGCACCGCTAGTGTGGGTTAATGGTCTTCATGAAGCCAGCTTAGTGGCTAGCACGGTTAGAGTGGGTAAGTGTACTTCATTAGGCTAGCTTAGAGGCTACCACAGTTTGAGTTGGTAAGTGGTCTTCATGAGGCTAGCGTTGAGGCTACCGCTGTAGGGGGGGTCTGTTAACCTACATGCCCCATGCTGGGGCCTCGGGGCATGATGGTGGCCTTGTTGATGGGCATGGCGTCCTTGGTGTAGTACGCCACAATGGCGTGTCCCGACTCATGGTAGGCTGTGATCTGCTTGTTCTTCTTGTCTATCTGCGCACTCTTCCTCTCTGGGCCTGAGGGAGGGAGATCATAAGGAGGAAGGGATTTAACGGGGAAGACCTCATGACTTGAGGGTAAAGTCCTGAGAAAGAGATAAGATCGACATGTGGTCACATGATGATAAGAGGTCAACCTTAAATCACACAGTTTCTTCTCTCTACAAGAAGCTGAGGCAAACAGGGCTAACAGCAGTTAGGGTGTTTTTCCTTCCAACCAAAAGGTCCTTAGATTGAACCTACAATGACCTCCAACATTTGGAAGAAGAAGCACAATTATAAATCATCAGATAAGATGAAGACTCATCCTCAGCATCAGAGAGAGGCTCTCCTGTGGCTGCAGCTCACCCATGAGGATCTTGTCCTTGGCGAACTCCAGCTCCTTCAGGGTGACCATGTCCTTGCCGTCCACGGCCGCCTTCAGGGCCGCCTGGTTGACCAAGTTCTCCAGGTCGGCCCCAGAGAAGCCCACGGTTCCCCGGGCGATGATACTGGCCTCGATGGCTGCAAGACACAGTAGAACCACATTAGCCTCACCGCTTGGCATGAAGTAGGAAAACACTATTTGACTGCGTCATCATTTTTTAACTGAGACATAAACATTTGATTGAATATTTTTATTTATTTATTTTTTAAAAGTTACATCCAAAAGATACAGAAATAATACATCTCAACAAAGTGTGCTTAAATAAAAACGAACTAATAATATTACACATTAAAAAGGTTGCACACCTAATACGATAGACAAAATAACACATTGTGAAATCCATCACACAGGAAATGAATTTTAAAGGATCCTCCCTACCCTGGTCCACTTTGATCTTCTTGAGGTACCAGTTGAGGATCTCGGTGCGTCCCTTCACGTCCGGTTTGGGGACGGTCACCTGCATGTCGAACCGGCCCGGACGGATCAACGCACTGCAGGAAGGCGGGGGGAACAACAAACATCCCATTCAAACAGAGGAAACATTTGGTTTTGGATACGTTGATCCATAGTATCCAATAGGCCTGAAGGTAGACTCTCACATGAGTATGGAAAAACATAACAAACATAACCACCCCGATGAGTTTGAATAAATGGTTTGAAATGGGCAGATTATCACTTGATATTTGTTCAAACAAGATAAGAACATAAAACATACTTGTCCAAAGCTTCTGGGAAGTTTGTCGCTCCGATGACAATGACGCCTTCGTTTGGTTTAAACCTGTCACAATAACAATCAACAAACAGGTAAACATACTGACTAACAGATAGAACATCAACCGAAAGGTAAACAGACTGACTGACTGACTGACCATCACACAACAGGGGAACAGACTGACTGACAGGGGGAGTGGTCGCGGTCGCGTTGTCCTGCTCACTACGGTGAGGGTTTTCGTATAATTTAGTTAATTAATTAAGGGTGCCACCAGAGGGCGCCCCCAACACATTTGCCACCCTGGGCGATATATATTTTTTTCTTCCTCCATGGGCCCCTGACGCCGTCTGGGCCCCGGTGCAGTGCACCGGTTGCACCGTCGATATTTACGCCACTGGATCCAGCCCAAGGGCTATAACAGGTGATGAACGTTATGAGTGCTCTGCTTAGAGCGTACCCGTCCATCTCAGCCAGCAGCTGGTTGATGGTCTGTCTGGAGTAGGGGTGCATGGGAGACTCGATCCTCTTCCCGCCGACACTGTCCAGCTCATCGATGAAGATAACACATGGAGCATTGGCCTTCGCCTCCCCTGGGGAAACCACCAGCAGCTCATTAACTAACTATTAATCATCAACCATCTTCAATACTGACATTTAATCCTTCATTATTAACCATATTATCCATCAGTCATCAACCATCATCATCGTTAACAATCTGACAAAACCCAAAACCCTAACCCATTAAACATCAATCATTAACATAATATGACTGCTAAGCTTCTTTAACTAAACCATATTGGAGGAATAATCATACAAAAGTATAAACAGACAAGCGGAAAAGGGAATCATTATTTAGGGCCTGAAACCAAACTAGAGGGGCTCTCTCACTGAATAGGTTGCGGATGCGGCTCGCCCCCACACCAACAAACATCTCATCAAACTCGGAGCCAGAGGCATAGTAGAAGGGGACGTCTGCCTCCCCGGCCACGGCTCTGGCCAGCAGGGTCTTCCCGGTGCCTGGGGGCCCCACCAGGAGCAGACCTGGAGGTCAGCAGGGAGGAACAACACAAGACTCAAACTCCTTGTTACAGGCAGGGTGAGCAAGGCAAAGAAGAGGATTTGTGGACATTTCTTTGATTGATATGCATGGATTTCTGCCATTAAAAGAAAAGGATCCCTTTCATAAGATATGTGAACAAGTATAAATAAAAGTTGGTAATCATATCATCAAACCTATATTGTCGGACCAAAAGGTTGATTTGAAAGGCGGCATTGGGTTGCAGATTGGCATGAAAACTGAGTCTGAGATTTGAATTAATAAGTGGATAAACACTGAAATTAAACAACAAAAACAATTAACTAATAAATTATCTAATTACATTGGCATCTGGTAAGGATGCCTTGGGAGGTGTTCCAGGCACGACCAGTGGGGAGGAGACATTGGGGAAGACCCAGGGCTAGGTGGAGAGATTATATATCCACACTGGCGGGGAAACGCCTCAGGATCCCCCCCGTCAGAGGTGTTCAATGTGGCCCTGGGAAGGGACGTCTGGGACCCCTGCTTGAGCTGCTGCCCCCGCGACCCGACCCCGGATAAGAGGATGACGATGAGGAGGAGGATAGTCATTGGGGAGGGTTTTAATAAATCCAACCTTAACTGAATCCATCCTCCATTATCTCTATTCTGTGGACAACAAGCATTACCTTATGGATGATGGACGAGACCTCACCTTTAGGGAGCTTCCCTCCCAGGACGGTGAACTTCTGGGGGTTCCTGAGGAACTCCACCACATCCTGCAGCTCGCTCTTGGCCTCGTCGATGCCCTTGACGTGCTCAAAGGTCACGTTCTTCATCTGCACGGGGTCCACAGCTGAGTCAAGGCCTGATGTGGTTCGGAATCGCACTGCCCGGAATGGTTAGATTAAAAGTTCGGCAGAGAATAAAAAATCACACCAAAAACACCGCCGCAGTCGTAAGTGGCTGAGGGTTGTTCTGACTACGTAGAGACACGAGAAGCACACAGAAAGAAGGTGGATTAAGCAGAATAAGCCATGGTCACACTTGGCTATTTTCTGATAGTCAGGGTTGTGAAAGAAAATTCCCTCTGCCACACAAACTCAAACACAATAAAATAATTGGAGCGGTGACTTCAGTGGGTCGATTTTCGACAACTTTTCCGCAGATAGAGTTGAGATTTTCCTTTCAAGACACGTGTGTGTGGCAGTTATCTGTTAGGTCAAGAGTGTAACCGCTGCCCTTTAACAAGCTGTAAACCACCAACATGCCGAGCAAAAGGCTATTCTAGAGGTTATCTAGTGGTTAGAAGGAGCGTCAACACAGAGGAGGCCTGGGATGGCTGTGGGCCAGGTGCTGCCGTGGTACAGGAGCCGTTACCCGATAGGAAGGGGGTCTTGGAGATGCCGTACAGTCCGACCAGCAGCAGGACGAGCAGGATCAGACGAGTCCTCCTCAGAGAGTCTGGCAACACACAAGAGAATGTTTAGCAGCGCTTTGACCCAACTGATAATGACTTCTTTAAATACATGTCAGTGTTTCCCCTAGGGTGGAGTTGCAGCAGCGGAGGTGAAATGTTTTTTCCCGCTCGCAAATTTTTTTGTGTGTTCGCAAAGCGCACCCTGCCGGGAGGTTTCGATGCGTCTGCCGGCACCAGAAGGTTGTACATACAGTACATTTGTGCACAGTAGTGAGCAGGGGAAATATGGAGAGATTGAACATAGTAAGTATAATCTTTAGAACAATTATTTACATAAATTTAACAAAAAATATATTATATCAACAACCACCCTATACAGTAAAATCACACAACACAAATACTACAACAATCTAAAAGGTCTGTGCCTCCAATCCATTCATCTTCCCACTCCCTCCCCTCTCCCCATCACAAAGGTTGTAGTAGGACCATGCCTCTATTGAACACGTTTTGGGGTATATTGACATTTTTGCTAAAAAGACATTCCTTAAAAATAAGTAGAGATATATTTTTCAAAACGAGCCCATGCCTATATGGAACGATATTTGGGCCTCTAGAGACAATAAAGGGGTGCGGTGTTCTTTTTGGAAAAAGTCTGACGAGTCAGGATCGCTTGAACTCACTTTATTTGGTAAAGGTTTGGACTAGTCTCTATGAGGCAAAAGGAGGGGAATTGTATTACGCACGCGTGCCGTGGAGATACACTTAGTAGGGCATCAGATAGATGCGTTCTGGCCCCCTGGGCTATGCGTTGTGACTTATCTACTGGGCAGGCGTGGACTCAGTTATGTGCACTGATTGGCTAAGCATGGTGCTGAACTCCCGCCTTCTGGATACCCGTATGTGTCTTTATGCTGCTCTCTTATGGCTATGTGTTGGCATTGCAACTTGGTTTGTGGCTATGTGCGGGAATTACACTTGTTTTTGTGGCCTTCAGCATCTTGGTCTCTCAAACATCTTGACCGCTCGTATCTCTAGAAATGACACATGATGAATGGCCTCCTGTATGAGCTGGAAGCCTCCCTAGGCTCAGTATCCCCCCTTAGCGTGAGAAAGAAGCCTCTTTAATTGGCAAGGGCATATGTGGCCTGTTGGTATGAATGTGTGAATTATGTTACAGGCGACACTATTGAAATTGTTGCAAAATAAAAAAAATCCTAAAAGATAAGAGATATTTTTCAAAACTAAAGGTTCTAGTATGACCATAAAGAGGCCATACCTATATGAAACAAGTTTTGGGGCTCTAGAGTCAATAATGGCAATGCTATTAAAATGTTACCATTGTGGTAGTTTTCAGTTTTGCACTTTGCAGACGGTCCCTAAGGTCGCGGCTCAAAGCCGACAGCTCATAGAAGCCAATGCAATTCACCGTTCGTTAAAGACGACTTGTTTGGATGAAAACAATGTTGTAGCTGGTTCTCTAGGTTACTACATTTAGCTAGAGGTGTCAAATGTGTCGCAACGATGTTTCACTGATTATCTATTGAACCGCAAACTCTGAATCTGCCAATTTATTTCCAACTTTACGGAAGTTCCTGACCGTTGATGTGCTTTAAGTGTGAATTGACCTTGATATGAAGCATCAGTAGCGCAAAATAATACATTAGTTGGTGAGTGTGTGAATTGACCTGGAGATTAAGGGCATATACAGCGTCCGTTGCGCATTGAATGTTATATTATTTTGCCCTACGCAAAATTATATAACAGTCGTATTTTAAAGAGATAAGCTGAAGCGCTCCTCTTGTTAAAAAAAAAGAAATTCAGCAGCGGCGGTCATATTTCAGGAGCGGCGTACCGCTGCTGCTAGGTGCATAGAGGGGAAACACTGCATGGCCTAAGGAGCAGGTAGGAGTTATTGCGTCTTGGGCTCTGAACCCCATCTACCCCTAGAATCATCTTCCCCCGTTCACTGACTGATGATGAAAACAAGAAGAAGAACTAACGGTCCAGTAAATCCGCCACGTCAGAGAGAATAACCTCTCAATGTGTGTGTGGTCATTAGGGATGCAAGAAATACCGGAAAAATGGGTCCAAATCTCAACGGTAATAATTATTTTGTAAATATCATACATAAAATGACTTTGTGCATGTGCATAACTAACACACGTTTTACTGTAATAATGCAGACTTTCTCTATTTTTTTGGCACCAAGTGGGCGGAGTCAGCCATGGCCATTGAATCCCTAAATGTGGTTACTGATTGGTTACTTGTTGCCAGACACCTCTTGAAGTCACTTAGAGGCCTTCTGGGGGTACATTAATCAATCAACCAAGAATCAGCTCCTGTCTAATGAAGTCTAATAAATCAGCATAATATATTAGTAAAACCTAAATAGAAAGAATGAAAAGCTCCCAACATGGACCCAATAGGAGACGAAAAGTTATGTTTGTTTCCACCTAAACTTTTTTGTTAACTCACTCACACAGATTTCTGTAAATAAGGAAACACAGACAGTCGTTTATGGTTTGCTTGTAGAGTACTAATTTGCTCACGTTTGCTCCCCTAGTGGGATAACTGTGTGGCAGAGTGTGTCTACCTTGTGTGCGCTGGGTCATGGCTTGGGCCTTCATGAAGCCTTCGGCGAAGCCACTCTTGAAGGCATCCTGATGTCCGTCGGCAACGTTCTTGGTCTTCAGCAGCCCCTCTAGAGTCTCCACCTCCAGGCCCTTGTCCCGGCTCAGGAAGCCCTGGCGTGGTGGTCAGAGGACGGTAGACCATGATGATAATCGTAGAGCACAGGAGGGTCACAACATGCAGAACCAGATGCATCAGTAAACCTGGTGCTCCAGCCAAGTAGACTGAGAGAGGGTTTCGATATCTAAATGAACAAAAGACGGCAAAATAAAACGGTACAATTTTTTTTTCTTTCTCTGTCGCTTTGGTACATTTCTCGAATCATCCTCAACATTTGCAGAACAGTAAATGCATTTCTTAAAACAATTTGTACAGATAGCAAAACACAATGGATTATCTGCAAAAGCCTGTCTCTTCCTCAAAATCCTTAGTTCATCTTTCAAAACTAAATATGTCAATGAACATGGCAGTGCCATCAGAATGATAAGTCCTTGTGTCATTGTGTACGGATAAGACGGTGAAATTGCTTAGTCATGTTGTCAATATAACAGTGTACTCTGGAGGGATGTTCTGATGTAAACTATGGCTAAAGTTTTGAAGACAATTGTAAGTTGAAAGTTACACCTTAGTGTATGTGGGAGATTGATCCCAAGAGACTGGACAAGATTCACATTCACGCTTTGACTGTTTGTACTATAATTTGTTGACAGACCATGTCATTGCTAGAAATGTGAACATAGGTCAATCTCCTTAGGAATTACAGTTTAGTCTTCCTACACCTCCTCACGTTCCTGTCTGTCAGGCAGCCTCACTCCTCTTCTTCTCTCTGGCTGTTGACCCCTTCCAATTCCTTGTCCTTCCATTGTCAGATAATTTAACATTGTGTTGTGCTCCAGCTATATACTTGCCAGTTCATGGTTCATGAGATGCATCAGTTTACCTTTTTAGCTATTTCAGTAAACTGATGATCGTTGGTTGATCCAACACTTCACACATTTCCCTTCGTCAGAGAAAGTCAAGATTCACCAGGTAGAAATTTACCAATTCAGGACAGATTTAGAAAAAAAGTCTAATGGAAATGTATAGAAATATGCTTGACATATTATGACAAGTTTACATGTAAAGACTTATGCAATGAACTAATGCCTACATGTTGTGGGGGTGAGACTATTCAACGTAGACCCATTACAAAACATTTTGATCAACATGACATAAGCAATTGAAAATGTAGGAAAGAGCAGAGAATTGTACATAATCATTTGCAGGGATGTACTAAAGTATTTGCAACTTGTTAAAAGAATTGAGAAACAGCATTTTTGATGTGCACAAGTGACACAATGATGTGAAGATTGAACAGGTAGTTTTGAGAATTTCATTTCTGATCTGAGAAATGTACGAAAGCGACTGAGAAAAACTGTAAGACTGAGCGATGCTCTTCATGCAAGTTTACCTTCATGAAGGACGGCGTGAAGCTGTCCGACTCTGCAGGACGATCCAGGGACAACTGCAGTCTTCTGGTTTTTCTCAAGGTTTTGAATCCTCGGCTCTGGATCCAAACTATACAGTTCACAGTATTAATAACAGTACACAGTATTAATAATAATACACTGTATTAATAAAGTACACAGCATTAATAATAGTACACAGCATTAATAACATTAAACAGTATTAACAAAAGTAAACAATATTAATAACAGTACACAGCATTAATAACATTAAACTGTATTAACAGTAAACAATATTAATAATAACAGTACACAGCATTAATAACATTAAACAGCATTAACAACAGTAAACAATATTAATAACAGTGCACTGTATTAATAACAGTACACTGTATTATAAATAGTATGGGATCCCTTCTCAGATACACTGGAGGTGTACTGGTTACTCAGTACCTGGCCAGGACTGAAGGTCTGTGCAAACAGCTTGAAGAGGGGAGGGATGCTGCCGGCAAAAGACATGAGGGGCCGAGGGGGTCGTCATACCAGAAAACCCTAAGGAGGGAAGGCAAAAGGTCCTATTACGGTTTAACAATATGGTATCCAAATACATCTTGTTGAAAGTAAATTGACCCTCTCTTTGAACAATCGACCAGACGATGATGGAAAGACACACGCACGTTATCTATAGATGAACTCAATGGGCCCCGGTGCACTGAATGGACTCTACTGGCTGCCTTAATAACACGTGTGGTTCTGTGTTTAATATAAGGGCTGACAATGGCTTTTCACTGTGTTGGTGGCAAAGAGCTAATTCAGATATGTTCACGCCGTACCGAGCCGTAACGAGCCTAACCGAGCTGATTATCGTCGCCACTTCCAGTTTAACCGCTCAGTGCTGTGCGGTACTGCGCCCGAGATGGACCTTCTCCGAGGTCCAAGTGGACTGTGATGACATCAGCCTGGGCGCTGTTAGGAGCCAGAGGTTGTCTCTCAACTTGTATTTGGTAAATGGACTGCATTTATAAAGCGCTTTTATCAAAAGCGCTTTACAATATTGCCTGATATTCACCCAGTCATGCACACATTCACACACAGACGGCGGAGTCAACCCCGCAAGGTGAGAGACAGCTCGTCGGGAGCATTTAGGGATAGGTACCTTGCTCAGGGACACCTCGACAATCGAACTAGCAACATTGCGGTTACCAGCCAACCCGCTCTACCTCCCACGCTACTGCCACCCCTGTATTTCCTTTAAGTCTATATTCCTCCAATGATCTGTACGTTCTTGAGTATGAGACGCAACGCCAGGAATCAAGAGTATGGCTAGGGTTCTCAAAAGCTTGATTCTTTATATTTGTTCATTCCTATGAGTCTAATTACAATTTTTAATTAAGTTTTAGTTGAAGTGGTTAGTTTGACGATATTCTCTCGCAAAACAAAATAGCTTGTTATGTACTCTTAATGTAAAGAATGGACAATACTTTAGATACAGATCGCCAATATCAATATTAAATGAGACATCGAGCATGTTGACACATAGTCGATGTGTAAACAGGTCTAATCTGAAAAAATTGGCTGAATTTCAAAAGCAACCCAAATACATTAAATGTGTCTTAAACTAACCAATCCGATTTAACACAAGGCAATAAACGTGTACGTGTTGTTTTGTCATCGACTCAAGACAAAAGCATCATCAGTGAAAGATAGCCCTTCAAGCGGAAAGCTCGATTGTAACGGAAATGCAAATCCCAGCCGTGCTGGGCTGCCAGGTCGACCACTGCCGGGGAGGTATAGAATTGCGGAAAAACACCAACAGCCTATCAAGCGTTAAACCCTAAAGTTAACATGATTATCCCAGACAAGAAATAAAAGAGAATGTAATATTTTTTAGATGATGCCTGCTTACTGAGTTGTTATTTTTAACAAATTTCTGCAACACTGACGTCTTCTTTGAAATGGTGTCAATTAGTTTGGGGCCGAGAAGATGTTCACTACATTAGGACTAGCAGTCTCCATTAGGTTGGGCCAGTTCAAGTAGTGTGTGTGTGTGTGTGTGTGTGTGTGTGTGTGTGTGTGTGTGTGTGTGTGTGTGTGTGTGTGTGTGTGTGTGTGTGTGTGTGTGTGTGTGTGTGTGTGTTGTTTCAAGAAAAATACATCGGCCTTCAAATGTCCCTCCCGCCCCCTAAAATAATTGATTAAGACGCAGCGTTACCCTTTTGAAGTAAAACAAGCGTTTTTCCAACCGCTGACCAATTGGTCATACGGCAGGATGTCAGCAAACCAATTTACTTACTGATTAGAAGGTGTCAGCCATAATTATTGCACATGCATAACATGATGTGCGGCTAGTGGTGCGGCTAGTAGAAAGCAACTCATCAAACCATAATTCATTGGCATTTCATAATATCAATCCAGTTTCAAACATATCTGCACAGCACTGACACCTCTGTGCGGTTTCAGAAGGAGAAAAGCCATGTCATTGTATAAATAGAATAACTTTTAGATCAGTTACTTTGACAATGTCTATCATTGATTCTATGCTTTTATTTTGGTATATTACCAAACCAAATCCTTGAGGTTGTACTGTACCGTGCTTGTTTGAGAAGAACGAGTGTGTGGAGAGATGAGAGGTCCGCCAAGCTGCTGGGCCGATGGACGCGCTGGACTCTGCATGTTGGTTGAGGCGAGGTAACACATTGTTTATAAGATCATCCAGCTGTCGGTCTCCCAGGTCTGAGATGCCCAACTCCCGCAGGTTCCATACAGGCTACACACGCACACGCGCACACACACACACACACACACACACAGTAGATATTAGTCATGGCCAATGTGCTTGTGCATGGTACCGATACAATGTGTGAGGTAGCCGTCACATTTACATTTCAGTCCTTTTAATCAGGGCCACATGTGAGAGGTGAAAGGTGAAGCTCAGGACAATCCACAAATAGAATCAAATAATTTCGGAGTGCTTCACGACAATGTTTCAACAACTGGACATAAGTGTTGTTCGCTTTTTGGAATGCAACAGAAGACACGCCATCCTTCATGGCGATCCAGTCATATAACTGCAGTACCAGTACCTCTGACTGGATCGTGTTTTCCTGGTGTTGACTGGGCTTGACGGACGCCCCGCTGTAGCTCCCCACTGAGCTCTTCAGAGAGTGGAGGACGTTGATCAGATGGCTCAACGGAACAGTCACCTGGAATCATGGCGACATGATGTATTACATTTACATAGGCATTAGGGTATTTAGCAGACGCTATTATCCAAAGCGACTTCCAATAAGAGCATTTGTCATAAGAAAGTGAAACAATATATCGCCGTTGGGACAGTAAGGATGTTCATATTAAAGTCTGAACCTTTGACATCAACACACAAGTGATGAACGTTGCCAAAGATACCATGACGTGCCTGGCTTGTACTTTGGTTTGGCCTAAATATTACACACGTTAGTGTCACCTGTGCTCTCCTACACAAACAGCTTTAAATAAATAAAACACTTTCCGGAGTGATATACTCCAGACGTCAACACTCAGTGAGTGGACGTTAGATATATAAAATAGATTTCGGAGGGATAGTCTTGAGATAACACTAGCATCAGCTGGCAATAAGTAGCTTGTCCAATACTGTGATTATAATAATGTCAATAACACAGCTGACAACTACGCCAAAGGTTTAGTTGAATGAGGAAATCAGAATAAGAGGTGTCATAATGTGACATAACTTTCAATTATGATCAGCTAGCGAAACATAGCTAACTCCAGAAGCTAGCTCCCTGACCCCTACTAACACAACAACACAACACAACACAACACAAACAGAAATACAAAGTGAGTTTACCTGGGGCTGGACTGTCATCGAAAGAGAAAACATTTTTCAAGTGTCAGTGGCCCTAGACTACCGTGGAGTTGTGCATATATCTGTTTTCACTGTTTCAACACTTTATTGCTGTTTCTTGAGCCAGTTAGAGCGGAAGTGACGACATTAAAACGCCCCATGAACCGGATGCCGCTTTAGTGACGACGCTCTTATAAATTTAAAGCAAACATTAATTTTTTTAATTATTTAATAAACTATTGTACATTATTCAAGATAAAAAATGAACCATGGTCATATAACACACACATAAGTAGGCTACAAGCAACCTGGTATGGTAATAAAATGGTCTTTAAAGATCTTTACTTGTTCAAACTCGCACACAACGTCTAACTGATCACTGTTTTTTTTTTATTTATTTCTTATTGCTTATGTTTATTTATTTATTTTTTCCATAATGTCTTGCTTTTTAAAAAATGTATGATGACTATATGCTCTGTAAGGTAACCTTGGGTGTCTTGAAAGGCGCCTCTAAATTAAATGTATTATTATTATTATTATTAAAGGTTGGGTACGCGATTTGCGAAACGCCAGCAGATTTTGAAAATACACAACTCAAATGGTCCTACCCCCTCTCCTTCAACGCTGACTCTGACTCCACCCATTCCAAGTACCTGGACGCGCAATCATGCACGAGCTCGAACAGAGATGCGCGAGAGCGAGCCAGGCTAGCGCAGGTTTTCGTTTAACAACATGGCACTACATTCAGCTGTAAGTTGCACCCAGTACCGCGGGAAGTAGGGGTGCTGCAACACCCCCTGTCCGAGGCCCTGTCTTATCACAGAAAACGATCATTTCTAAAAACTCCTGCCAAAGTGGAGATTTCTGAAAACGCCGGTTATGTGTTGTCGTGTCAACGGGGAGAAACGGGATTTTAGGTTCTGAAGCGACACATTATGCACCAGGAAATGCTTAACGTAATGTGAGCGCCCGCTGTACCGTATTGGTCCGAATATAAACACAAACACCATTGTAAGACGACCTATATTTGGAAAAAAGATTTGAAGACCAGATCTTGATTTCATGAATAAATAAATTGTATTAATTGAAATAATATACGAAAATAAAAAGGCATAGAATAAAACACTGCATTGCCACTAAACAGTAGTGCAAATAGGCCGTACTGATGTGTACACCAAAGACTTCCTGACACTCCTCTGCCCCGCTGTGTTCGCTCTGGCTGTGGTCGCTCCGAACTGTTTCGGCCCGTGGCAAAGCGAGTCATCCTCGCTGCTGTCCAAGGCATGTTGAGACGCAGCATTTATTTAATGCTCATATAACCTAGTGCTGAAAAAAGGTTATATGAAAAAGTGTGAGGGTAGCGGTGGTGCGCTAAACTTGTTCTGTGAGCAGCTGGATTTGAACCATGGTGTGAAGGAAGTGAACACAACGATCGATTTTCAACTGTGCGCGCATGCACTGGTGTAATTGAGCTGCGCTGCTATATATATTTTTTTATCAATGTGACGAGTTGCGAGTCTAGTGCAGGCCGGGTTTTTTTTTCCAGCACCCCCTGCTGAGAATACGTTCTCGCGGCTATGGTTGCACCAGATGTTATAAACATTAAACGGTCACATAAATCATTACTATTTTTAGAAAATGTATGTTTGTTTCATACAATTGTATTGGAAGTCCTGGTTTTCACTAGGGTTGCCGCGCTGTGGACATTTTCACACCGAGTAATACACTCGTGACTCGTCTCAACACCGGTATTACCGAGTATAAACGGTATAAACTTTGAAACTAGGTCAACCGCCACACAAGCATAGGTTTTTAGACCCTTCTCGTCCTTCAGTTGCCGCCAACGTTCGAAAGCAGCGCCTATGGTTATTCTTGATTTCAGTTTTTCTCTTTCAGCGTTTTTATTATCAATTACTCTCTGAAAAAGAGTTTTCCTTCTCTTTGCTGGTGGTGGTGGTGGTGGTGGGGATGGTGGCGTCTTGTCTGCCATGGAAATTGTCTTCTACTGCTAGGTCCAAATGTGGATTAACTAGTTCCAGTAGCTACCGCACGATAACAACAAACAGGAGCTTGCTCTGGGTCACGAGCTCTGGGTCACGAGTACTGCACGAAGGGGTCGCGCGCGGGGCGCGGGGGAGGGGGATTGCAGTACGACCGTTTGATTGACGTACTTACTGTCCAATGCAACTCGGTGGCAATGGAAATGATTGGCTGGAGTTTTTTCGAGCCCTGCCCGTTCCACAGATGATTGACAAGTTTAATTTTCATGTCAGCACTTCTGACTCAGTGGCTGTAAGCGGGTTATGATAAGGATTTCAAGTAATTTTGCAAAAATGGCCAAAAAAACGAATTCCGTACCCAACCTTTAATTTCTTTATTTAATTTAAAACAAATAAAAAATACACTACTTTCAGAGTTAAATAACAATAATATATATCATATGATATTGAAAATTGATGAAACACTCTTCTTAAAGTCTACAACAGACTAAGTAGAAATACGGTTTTATGAACAATGGATTGAAGCACTATGCTAAGAATTATCTTCAGTCCACGGACAATAACTAAACCGAATCTGCTATGGCATTACCCCATTGGTTTGAAATATCATCAACTTCTTATTTGTTCAAATAATGTTTGAAAAACATTTAGAAAATAAAAAGAGCAGGCTCTATTGGTTTAATCATTAAAAATGTAATTCAATTAATTAAAAAAAAATTATCAGGTCCAGCTATAGGCTTACTATTTTGTCAAATTATATGACATAAATAAAACTACAGTTGGTCAAAGCATTAGAACTGTTTAAAAAGGCCATTTTAATTTTCTAAATCTATTGCAATAAAGTACCTAAACCAGTTCCAACTAGGTGACTGTACTTACTAAACCATTATCTGAAACATCTTTTCATGGAGTCGTCTCCAACCAAAGGTGCTACATGCAGAAAAATACAATGTATTTTTGCGGTTTGTATACAATGTTTATTTCCCTTTCAGACATGTTTTTGTTTCAACATTGCTGTTCACCACTTCCCTTGGGGGATGGAATTCTTCCGAAACCATGTTACATCTCCCCTCATGTGAGAAGCACTCCTGAACGGTTAACATTGCATAGTCCTGCTCAGCATATTTTCCTAGAAGGAAACAGCAATTGAAAAAACAAAATTACTATGTATGGCGTTCATTGAAGTATACTATCCCTGCTTACCGCAAAATATACCAATATACCAAATTTAATTATATATTTTTTCACATTTTGTAGATTCAATATGTGTATGCAGTATATTTTACTATGACTGTATTGTTCTCACCTTCTCCTCCGCTGTAAGTATAGCTGAACCAGCCAATGGGCAACAAGGGGCCAAAAAGTCATCAATGCTGCTGTGATTGGAGAGAAGGGGAAAGGCCACCACAGATATTTCCGGAACTGCGAAACAGAAGTTGCATTGATTTATATTATTTTACCAAAGAAAAGGTAAAGGAATATATAAAAAAAATCATGGAATGTCATTGAGAACCAATTGTGGACGGTGGAAACTTACTTTAATGAATTTGTGCGTCAGGGATGAGAATCCCTCCTGCCTTGGCGACTGGGATCTCGACTAGAAGCAAGAAGAAGACATTAGAAACATACTGCGACTCATCTCCCAATTTAAAACCGCTTGAAGGGATTGATACAATGGAAGTGATCTTACAACATTTGTTTTAATTTCACAAAATAAAAATGTGCAGATTGTTATTTTCGTTAATGGTCTTCACCTGTGAGACAGTCAGAACCTCCAGCGTGTGGAGCCTGTGCAGCACGTTAGCCATGTCCTCTTGTAACCTAAGCAGCGCAGTAGCTATCTGCTCGTTGTTTTGACCCATTGTGACGCCTCCAGAATGTCCTCGTGCAGAGACGCACTGACAAGCGGCGACCATGTTGACACACAGCTGTGAGCCAGAGAAAGTCCTGGGTGACACGGACCCTGAAACAAGTGACCCATTTTAGGATTTGAGGTAGTAGGGAATTATATATTTCACCTTGTTTGATATATAACAACATCCATTCTTTCACCATTGTACGCTTACCTCTACCTCTCCTTGTTAAAGAGCTTGGGGTTCGTACTGTGCCAAACTCATATTCAAGAAGGGGTTGTCCGTGCTGTTTGACATCCTCCCTTCGTCTCCCTGAGGTTTTTCTGAATCCAGACGACTGAAATTTAGATATTCCTGACACTTAGATGGAAAATAATACATGTATGAATTACATCTAAAAGGGTATTTCCTATTCTTAGAAAGTACTTAATAATTAAAATACTTAAGTGTAAGTTCTAACTACTAAACACACTCTCTATCTTGTCAACCTGCCTCTTCCATAGCCAGATGTTCCATTGAATCACAGAATTCTTCATTGTCCGAGTCTGCTGTTCTGTGGTTTTTCTCAGGAATGGCACCACTGTTATCTATTAGTATGCAAGGAAAAACTTTATACATTTACAGTACGTACATCATACAAATGAAATACCTTTGTCAGTATGAAATATTTATTAATTTGTTTAATGAAATTCACATGTGGTTTATTGTGTTACTCACACATGGTCCTCCATGTGTACATAGGACTTCAACAATAAGCGGTAAGTCTTAGAATAAGTCTAGAGTACCATATTAAGCGCTATATAAATTTCATTTATTATTATTATTATTGACAATGTGTGTGTTCAGAGGACCTAAGCGGTGTGAGTGGTGCATGTGTTCAGAGGACCTAAACGGTGTGTGTGCTCCATGTGTTTAGAGGACCTAAACGGTGTCTTAGTGTCTCACCACTCTGACGACCGTTGACTCTCATGTTTGAGCTTCTCGGTGCATGAGGCTGAAGCGAGGCCAGCTCCTCGTCCTCCAGCTGGCTGTTCAAGGAGCTGTGGATCCCGTTGGTGACGGAGGACACGCTGGGATCCATGCTGCTCACTGACCACCTGCCCTCCTCCCAGACCTGTAGCCCGGGGAAGGGGGTCCTCCTCCTTTCTGGACCCCCTGAAGCCAACCAGGACAAGGACATTAGGACTTAGGAGCAACCAAAAAAGAGAGAATCAGATAAAGAAATTCCCACTGATTAGTTTTAGTTCTTAAGGTTTTTTTTTTTTTTTTTGATTGGCACAGAAGCTCAATGTCTTTTTTAATTTCTGTAGCACAAAACAATGCTATGATATAGCTCTAATTCAAATGTCCTTTCTCAGCATTCTCTCCAACAGTACTATGGAATTCACAGTGATTGCAAGGTATGTCGGCCCCAAAAATACTATTGAATCGCAGAACAAAGCACCGTCTACCAAACCCTGTCAGGTTGTAAGCATGTGTGTGTTTTAGAAAATGGCAATGCTAATGACACAAAATAGACACAAAAGGCTACCCTAAAACTACCTAGGGGTACCTTTAGCTTCCTCCTCATCCACCTGGTCCTCGTCCTCGTCCTCTGTGTCGTCTCCATTGGAGCTCCCCTCGACGTCACTGAATTCTGAATCACTACTTTCCTTGTTTCTGAACGCTAAGCTGTTGTTTTGTATATCCTCATTACTGGCGGCCATGTGCTCTCTGTTGTTGTGTTTATCCATATCCCCATCACAGATGGCCAGGCAGAGATCATTAGTTGCATCTCGGTCGTTTCCTGGGTTCTGAATATCCTCCCACAAATCCCCGAAGCCTGAATTGGGGATTAGATGACTATCGGTCACCTATGTGATCTATCTACTATTTTTATGAAACCAACCACAGTTTTGCAGCTAGCTCTACAAGGCTAGCAAAACAGAGCAAGCAGTGTACCACCTACAACCAACCACATGTGAAATCAAAGGATGAGGCAGCATGCATAGCACAATCAGACAGACTGTCGAGCTAATGAAGAACAGTAAACACATTAACAGACTATGTAGGACATTTTCTTTCTTCTACTTAAAGCGTCAAGGGTATATCTGACTTAAGCAGAGGGCAGAGAGAAAGCATTGCCTGCCCTGGTAAAAAGGTCTGTGATTAAGATTGAGCTGAAGTACAAAAAAAAGGGTGTCGCCAACCAGCGAGGACTTGCCTTCCATCAGTGGTTTGGGCTTTCTGAGCTCATCTGGTGGGGAAAGAAGCCATGCAGGATGAAATGGCAATTAGGAAGTGAGCATCTACACTTCTGTTACATGACAACACATATGCGAGATGGTGGAGGCAAATGGTTTGGATTTATATAGTTGTTATATACTTTGATTGTCTACTTATCTGCATATTTTATTTTTTAAATTTCATCAATGATACATGACAACAAAAAAGTCAAAAACACATCTTGAACTATTCCTTGACTTGCTCATTCTGAGTGAATATGGTAAAAGGACTCTAACTTTCTGTTTATCATTATCATCACCAACAACATCATAATCACTCTCTCACCTGCACAATCTGCGAAAGGTCTTGTGAAGGCTCTCTTGTCCACCTCGTTCTGCTCAACCTGATCTCCAGCTCCGTCCACCTCTGAGTAGAAGTTACCCAGCTTCTCTACAAGCTCTGACACCTCCTCCGAGACTGGGATGGTCTCCAGAATCTGAGTGCAAAAAAACACAGGATTACCTACTACTAACTACTTCAGCTGGATGTCTGGTACTGCCATCGCTAAGAGCAAGCAAAAGTCTATCATCAAATTCACAACTCTTCTCTGTTTTGGCACCGCAGATGTGAAACGAACTCCCTGCCGTAGTCAGGACCGCCGAGTTGCTCAAAAGCTTCCGCAAAAGTCTCAAGACTCACCCGTTCAGAGTTCACGTAGTCTGCCATCCCGTCCCACCCCTCCTACTTATTATATGATGTACGTCCTGGCACTTAATGTACGCATTTATTGCATGTCGTACTTAGTTATATATACACTTAGTTGCGCAGCATCTTATCCTAGCAATCTTATGTTGTATACAGGGAATTTTTTAAACTAGAGAATGCTAGTTCTTGGCACTTGGTTCTTCGAACATCCTTACTGTACCTACAGCGATATATTGTTTCACCTTCTTCTGAAAAATGTACATATTGTGAGGTGTATATGTACATGTTGGGTCTAAATGTCTTAAGTGATTGAATAATAACAATTATGTATACAATATATCTTATCATCAAACAAGTGTTTATGTTTAGTTAGACAACCTTCTTGACATAGTATTTCGCATTAGTTTCCCTATGACAACCAATTATATATAACACTAATGCTAATTGAACCGATATATTTTGGTACTTTCCATTCCCACAATCAGAGCAATTCTCCTTCTCTAATTTATAGAATGAAGATTTTACCCCTCACTGAATAAGAAAGATAATCCTAAATCAACATCAGGATGTCTGCTTTGTTCTATCTTCAATTCCAAGTGCATGTTAATTTGACTTAGTTAAACCTTAACGACGTCAGAGTTAATACTGAAACAGCTTACCAGTTGAATGTCGTCAACATAATTGATCATGGCCTCCTCCTTTGTCATATTTCCTAAAGAGCTCCAGGCATCCCTGCCAAGAACCAAAAATATTAGCATCCATATGTGAGCAACATGGGCAAAGAGAGCCCAAACAAAGATTACAAGTCTATCGATGGCGAACACAATTGATTCCCTCTTTCCTGTTGCAGGGCGGGACAGGGGGGAAGGTAGTGGCTGGCCTAAGTGGATGTCCCTAATCCCTAATGTCCACAGCCTCACCTGGAAGCGTCACACATTGGAAAAAGTGACTGAAAACTGTCATAGAATTTTCCCAAAAATTGGCTACGATAAACTTAATGATATTAGATGACAGCAGCAGGTAATAGCAATAGATTAATATAGCTCATAACAGCATGTAGACATGATTTTCTATCAGACCTTTATTGACGTCTCACACACTGTCTCACATACCAAAATAATCTGCCCAGGCAAATATCGAGACCTGCCAGTGATGCCACCATTTGAGTTGATGCAAATCGCCTCCCTACTAGAGGGGCTTTGAACACTACATTGAGCTCACCCCACTTGATGGGCTCTGAACACCAAAGGGAGCGTACCTTTCTGCCATAACAATGTTTATAAACGTAAAACGTCAAGCTAGAAATCGTGAAACAGATACTCCGCCTTATTATTGTTTTAATATAGTGTAAAGCCATACCCTGTTAAATTATGCACACATAGTTCCCCCCATATGCTGTATATGTTTTTTTCTGGCCTCAGGGAATAAAGATATGGTCATTAATATCACACAGAAAGCCATTTTTAACACTATCGCAGACACCTGGCTGCTTTAGGCACAAGAAGGGATACATAATTGATGATCGGCTATTACCATCTAATACAATCGCTCCTGCCTCTTCTTTTGCAAAATAATATAATAAATACAACTAATGACCACATGCAACTGCAATAGTTTTCCCGCTTCTTACAAAATTAGAATTTCAAAAACATGATAAACAGAAACTAATGCTCGTTGATAAACAAGATAGATAGATGTTTTTATTTTTTGTATATTTCTTGTTTTCATTATTTATGTTCTCTCTTTTAATTTATCTATAAATATATTTATTTATAATGATCTTAGTTTCTGCTGTGACCCCCATATTTATGATTGGATTATTAGAGTACCATTTCATTCTATTCAAGCTCCCAATCAGTTTTGTAGATAACGTAGCTCTTAGCTAGCATTCTAGTACGTTACGCACACAAAAAACTGAACAATTCTTTAGCTAAAAGGAAGCTGACCATTTAGCCTTCCCCCGACTGTCCCAGAAGCCGATGGGCCTGGGGGCATGGCAGGGCCCCAGCGTGGCCTGCTTGTAGTAGCTGTAGAACATCAGCATCATGTTGTCAGAGGGCTGGTATGGCCCTGAGGGAGAGACATGTTTAATTAAAGTCACCATCATTATCCTCATCAACATCATCATATCCATCACCATGAGTTAAGACCAAAATATTATTATCATTAGTTTTATATTAATGAAGTAGTTATAATATAGGATAAACGTCACCTGTTATAGTCCTTCAAATGGAAACTTTATGAACTTGTATACTATGTGAGGAGAAATTTTAATGATGTTGTTTTGTTGACATTTGACATGGTTGACATGGTTGGGGGTTTCTCCGTCAAAATTGAAACATTGTTTGAGTACTATATTTGGCTTTTTGAGATTATATGTGACCAAATATTGCAATGTTAGGGCATTTTAATCATTAAGAGACCATGACATAAAATGACACTTTCAAATGTAGGTCAATGAATGTCAAATGATTGAGACAGGAAAGGACAGACGCTGGGACAGGACAGACACTGCGATAGGACAGACACTGGGATAGGACGGGATAGGACAGACACTGGGACAGGACAGACACTGACCATCCTCAGGCAAACTCCGGATAACTCCAACTGCGGCATCAAACCTGGCCTCCAGGCTGGACTCCTGCTCCATGCTGTGTGGACCAGGACGACAGATGAGATCTTCAAGGCTTCAATACACATGACATGTCTAAACACTAAGCCCACACAAATACTTATGTACCGAGAAACGTTGTGAGTGTGTAGGAGCTGTAAAATACGGCAGGATTATTTTGACCCATGAGATGAATGGAGGTTGCAGATGAATGAGCAATGCCCTGATGTTTACCTTGTTTCAGATGTCAGGCCTGTCAGAAGGTCCCCAGAAACGTCCTCTTAGTGTTTATGAACACAGCCAATTGCTATGTTGTCCTCTTAGTGTTCATGAACACAGCCTATGGCTATGTTGGTCCTTATCTGCAGTAGGCTCCGTTAAAGCCCATCTCAAGGATGAGCCGAGCAGTGACCGTATGATCAGGAGGGCATTATGGTAACTGTAGTTCTCTCGAGCAACACCTCCTACACTCGTTGGCGAAACGAAATATATTTTCCTTCAATTCCCACAACTCTCTGTTTCACTAAAGATTTACCCACCGAGCATTATGGGAAATGTAGTGTTGCCCACTGTGCAGGTCATTATCTGGCGTTAGGGTTCAAACCAGTACAACGTGTATTTATTGTTGGATAAGCTAAACATGTTTACAAAGTAAGCGTTTCTAACAATTAACCTGCCAGATGTGTCGTTAATATGTTATGAGGGTCACCTACTGAGGTATTAAGATAAATATATATTATTAAAGCACCGCTATGAATAACATCGACACAATGTCAGAGAAAATAAAAGCTTTTGCATTGCATTTGTTATTGGCGTAATTTGTAACCGTTCCAACGGTAGGCCTATCTTAAGACAAACATTAGTGATACCAAACATATCTTTATTTCAGTGCAAATGTGAACGGATGTAAATGATAATTGTTTGCCACAAACTTAAAGGAATAAAAAAAATCTAATTTTAATAATAATATGGACAGTGCATGATTTGACGCAGACGCGCGTTTATCGTTTCGCTGGAGCTCACACCGCAATCTCATCTGATTGGGCATTACGTCCTCGCAGCACCTCTCTCAACCAATCGCCGGTCTCACCGGTGACCAAATCATAAACGGTGACGGGATTTGCATTGTCCATCCCAGCAGCCCCACCGTGTTTCCAGGCGGGGGAGCCCCTTCACCAGAGCCCCTTCCCCCCTACCAGAGCACCGAGCCCCGCCGAACACCGGAGGAGGAGAGGCACGCCGAGGATGTAAGATGGCAGAACTACAAATGCTATTAGAGGAAGAGATTCCGGCCGGTAAAAGAGCTCTTGTGGAAAGCTACCAGAATCTGTCGAGGGTAGCGGAATACTGCGAGAACAACTATGTCCAGGTAAGAGATCCGTGTTTTAAACGGTTAATGTGTCCGGTATCTCCGTGATTATCGACGGTACCAGCGAGGGGAGACTACAGGAAACGGGGTCCTCAGCTCCGCTACGTTCTCCTGGTCCTCCATCCAGGCCCGCAGCCCGTTGAACCGGGGGTTTAGTCGTGTTTTACCCGGTCTCTTTGTGAGGGAGACCGTGGGGGTTTAGACCTGTTTTTTAGGTCTCTTTGTGAGGGGCACCGTGTGTGTGGCAGCGGGTCGTGTTCACCATCCCGGGCTCCTCGTCTCTATTCTCCGGGCTTCTCTCCGAGGGTGTGTCGCTGCTAGGACCAGAAGCTTTCTCACTGACTGCACGCTCTTTCATGGGAGCCAATGTGTCTGTGTAGTAGTGCCACACATTTGGTCCTTATATGATCTTTAATTATTTATATTATGTACCATCCCTTTACGGACACGTTATTACGCTATGAAGATACTGAGCTATATAGTATTGGACCTTCATTAGTGGATCAATGGCTCAGCAGAAGTGGGATAAATTGTGAGCCCCTATGTGTGCATAATAAAACAGGGCATGGCCTTACACTGTATTTAAACGATAGTAAGGCGGAGTATCTGTTTCACAGTTTGAAGCACGACGTTTGACGTTTATAAACGTTGCTATTGGCAGAAGGGTAAGCTGACTTTAGTGTTCAGAGCCCCTCCAGTAGGGGGGCGATCTGCATCAAATCAAATGGTGGCATCACTAGCAGGTCTCACTGGCAGAGATAAGCCAATGACACTTCAAAGATAAGACAATATCTTAAGGTGCTGAATGCGAATTGCTGTTTTCTCAGAACGTATTATGTATGATTTAGGCGACGGTGTGAGCCAATTTAATTAACTAACAGGTTTAAAATGTCAGAATCGTCCTTCCAGACAGACAAACATAGTGCCAGAGAGAGATCTAAGTTGGCAGATGTAAGTAATGGATGTTCAGGACATGTTCAGGTAGCCTTACTTGTCACCAGAAATAAAATTAAAAAATGTTGATTGACTATTGGTTATGCAAAGAGGGTCACAGCAATGATTATGGTGTAGTATGACGGTTGGGCTTTCCCAGGAGGCCTTGATACAATTTGAGTCAGAGTAGATACCTCACAGGCACAGTAACATTGGCTTCTGTTCAGCTGCAGTCACAGACTGAGAATCCTCCAGTCTTGTCAAGATATGGATTGGATTCCCTTTATCTGTGTCAGTTTTGATGTCATTCCAGACATATTGAATTACAACAAGCGGTCCGATCACAAATTTATGGCACATAATCTCAATAATTGTTAAGCAGTTGAAATAAAGATTAGTACTATAGATTCAACCACAAAACACACCCACAGCAGCAGGGTGTGCCTGCTTAAAAATAAGTGCAATGTCAACGAGCTGCCAAATGATGTTACTATTTTTTTAATGTGTCAGACTAGGATTAATGAAACAGGATTAGTGTCCTCCTTGTACACTCTCAAAATTGTAAATGTCAATGAATTAAACGCACTATAGTTTTTTATTACGCATACTCACTGCTCAAACAAAGACCTAATCTGTCTCAGCTATTGTTGACCCTACCACTTTAACATATAACTACAAACACTCAAACATGCACAAACACAAACTAGCATGCATATGCATGGCATTGCGCACACACACATCTCTGTCAGATCACATGACTAAGCTCTACAGGACGCACACCCACCCACACACACCAACACCCCCACACACACACACACACACACACACACAAAGGCATGTACTCCCATGACTGATAGCTTTATGCACAACTCAGATGTTGGTCAACGTTGACATCAGTCACACATAAAGCCACACACGCACACACACGCACGCACGCACGCACGCACGCACGTACTAGGGCTGCAGGATATATCGGCTATGTACGATTTATCGATATAATTTCCACGGGGATACAAGATTTGACAATATCGTTTATATCGATATGCGTTAAAATGGTCAGTTTCCCCCTCAAGCGTCTACAGCGCTTGCCTTGGAGACTGTGAGCGCGACCCCTCCCCCTCCCACTCTGTCTTTCCGAACGTGCGTGTGCAAAGACGCCTCATTCCCGCCCCCGCCGCCCCCTCACAACACAACAAGCATGGATGATACCCGTAAAGAAAACGAGACGGCGGCGGTAGACGAAATTGTTTCAAAGAGGAGAAACAACGGCTCCATAATGTGGAAATAGTTCGGGTTTAAAAAAAAACAGATGAGCAGCAGCTGCAGGTCATCTGTAGAGAGTGTAGCAGTTAGTTTTAATAAAAGTGCTTGCAACATCTCACATGTGGCTTTTGACTTAGAAAAAAAACATCTAACCCACTCTATAGAAAATATCGAGATATATATCGTATATCGCCATTCAGCCAAAAAATATCGGGATATCATTTTTTGCTCATATCGTGCAGCCCTAGCACGTACGCACGCACGCACGCACGCACGCACGCACGCACGCACGCACGCACGCACGCACGCACGCACACACACACACACACACACACACTCACACAGACACAGACACAGACACACACACACACACATACACAAACAACACACATGTCCCTCTATCGCAATTACAAACACTATCTACTGATGTTTAAGAATGGCTGTTATAACAAAGCAACTAAGAACATATAACTTATATAACTATAAGAAAGGCATCTATGCCTAGTATTATATACATTACATTGTATGCACGGTATTATTAATATTTTTTACATTTTTAAAAGCCTTTTCTAAGCCTATTATCATAAAATAAATAAATAGAGACAGACAGACAGACCGTCAGACTGAGACAAGGCTTTTGAATTAATTCAAGGATCTGAATTATGAAAAATAAATATGCCGCTACCCAAGGTTTTTTGAACAAATTTCCCAGAGACATTTTAAGAGCTCTCCAATTAGTTTGAATTGAAGCGGGTTCCATATCTTTAACTCCAATCGGACTTGTTATAACATTAGTTCTCTTTTCCACATCTCCCCTCTTGAGCCTGGTCCTACCAGACTCTCGTACTTCATTTCATTTGCACAGAGAGTCTGGACCACTCAATTGACAAACTTTAACTCACTTGAAGGCGGGTGTCTGTTGAAGTTTAAAACTATTGGAACTGCCCAGTGCCACTCTGGATCTGCCATAACCAATTGCTAACGTTTGGCCGGGAACCACGTTGCGCGCAGGCTGTTAACAAACCTAACACCGTGCGTGAAGATGTCCGTCAACGAGAGTTGACTTTAACGTCATTGTTCTCAGCCACTCCCTCTGTTCGCTGATTTGACGCAGAAAATTTGGACGGAGAAAACCCACAGGGCATACTCACACTAGGCAAGTTTGCCTGTTTCGTAGACCCAGACCCAGACCTAGTACTGAAGGGAAATCAAAATAGAGCGGTACTTCGGTGGGCGGAGCCAGGCTACCTTGAGCCGTGGTTCTTGAGCCGTGTTCTTTGGCTGTGGGATTGTTTGTGTATGTCCATGATCGAGCAAATATTCCTCCATTAGATAAAGGAATTATGTTCAAGCATCCATGTATTTTTGTATGTCTTATTGTAAAAAAAATTGGTCTAAGGCTGTTAGAAATATCTCAATACACACAATAGCAGTACAACATTATAATACATAACCAACTTTCATGAATAGTGAAATCAACCACACAAACATAAGAGCCTACTAGACCTATTTTTTGTATCGTATCACAATGAGTGACAAATAATAGGATGACTGTTTGTTGATAGTACCTCACTTAAGGCTCAGAATAACATCAATGTTGTGCATCAAATGTGGAAAATGTATTTAAAGATCTGTGATCAGCAAAGCAAGATGTTCCTTTTATAGTCCTGACCAATTGGAAAAAATAGAAATCTGAATTCATGTCATGTGATCTAGGTAGACCCAAGAGGTAGGCGTCTTTTTGTCGGTTTGGTGTTGTATCCGTGTGACTTTTCACAACAAAGTATAAAACTCTAGTAGGGAAAGAAAACATGCTTCCATCAAGCATAAAAAATAAAGTTAAATAATGCATCAATAATAGTGTTCACAACAATGGCCGTGCCATGACGGAGACCCGCCCCCCCTCATGGTCTATGTTGGGACCTATGCTTGCTTCCGGCTGCCTGGAGGAGGAGGTCTGGATCTCAAGGAATGTCCCAGCATTCCTCCAGCCTTGGATGACCTCCCTCGCACCTGTTATGGACCCTTTGGCTCCATGCATTGCCATGATGTTGAGTCACAGGAACATGGATGTGCAATCCACCATTTAATGTTCACTTGAAGAACTACGTTGTAGAAACAAGCTTTAATATGTTTTATTATTCTCTCTTCTCCTCTCTTCCCCCTCACAATATTGGCTACCTCCATCGTCACCGTCTCCTCCACTGCCACCACCGCCGACACCAATATCATCATCATCCTCATCCACGACCTCATCCTCCTCATCACCTCCTCAACCATCTCCTCCACTACCAAAACCAAATCCTCCCCCCACCACTATCTCTTCTACCACCACCACCACCACCATCCCCTCCCACCCCACCCTCGCCTCCACCCAGGCCCAGGACAAACGCAAGGCCCTGGAGGAGACCAAGGCTTACACCACCCAGTCCCTGGCCAGCGTGGCCTACCAGATCAACGCCCTGGCCAACAATGTGCTGCAGCTGCTGGACATCCAGGCCTCGCAGCTCCGCCGCATGGAGTCCTCCATCAACCACATCTCCCAGGTAGGTCGGCACACGCCCACACGGGCCTCCCACCGACCGGGAGTCTGTGGGAGTTCACCGGGTCTTATGTAGGAAGAGAAACAGAAGAGAAACTGTCTTTTCCTTTTTATTCAACGTCTAGGTGATTTTGCATCTTTTACTATCACTGTTGAGTCATTTAGCAGATGCTTTTATCTGAAGCACGCACGGTGCCAGGATTCCTGTTGTGGATGGGCCAGACTAATTGTGGGTGGTCCTTAAATTAAAAACGTTATCAAATCCTTGTTTAACCTAATACAAATGACCGACTAATATACTGTTATATTATCTGTGGTGCATAATAGCTTGATGCTCTCTAAATATTTTGTTGCATTGTAAAAAGTTTCGGTGGATAGGACGGTCCTATCCGCGATGGCTCCTTAGGCTTTTGTACACTGCCAAGCCGGTTCGGTCGCGGCTTGGCACGAAGCAACGTTCCTCGCTGCGTCTGCATCACCTTCTCTCCCATGATGGTCAGCAGCTCGCGGATTTCACCGTCTCTCCAGTTAGAACTGCTCATGTTGATATCGCTGCGTTATTGTCTCGGTTGTAGAGACAACGCAGCAACACCTTCACCCAAGTACTGTACTGAGGGTACATTAAAGAAAACAGATGTTGCAGCAACAGCAGGTCATGGTCAAGTTACCTGAGAGAGCTGCTTTTAACTTCCATTAATATGCCTATGAGTTGTGTTTATGTTGACGCGTTTGTCATGCTGGAAGGCCTGTACTGTTTAGATACGGGCACGAGCACGTATAAAGTGGAACAAACTGGCCTTCACTGAAAAAAACACACAGACGCACGCACATGCAGCAGACAAATACACCCGGACACACACACACACATGCACGCACACCCAGACATATACACACCCACACACACACACACACACACACACACACACACACACACACACACACACACACACACACACACACACACACACACACACACACACACACACACACACACACACAGACACACACACACACACACACCCTTTTTACAAGCATTCATTATACAGACAGACAAGACAGAGGGGAATGGGTCAGGGTGGATCTGCCAATCCTACACAACCTTTCAAATCAACATGTCTCATCAGCAGTCTCTCGCTTCCTCTGCTCCCAGCACTCTCTCTCTCTCTCTCTCTCTCTCTCTCTCTCTCTCTCTCTCTCTCTCTCGCTCTCTCCCTCTCTCTCTCGTCCTCACTCTCTCTCGCCCTTTACGCAATAATTATTGCCCTCACTCTCATCTCTCACTTTGTCTACCCCTCTCTCTCTCTCTCTCTCTCTCTCTCTCTCTCTCTCTCTCTCTCTCTCTCTCTCTCTCTCTCTCTCTCTCTCTCTCTCTCACTCTCTAACTCTCTCTCCCTCTCTCTCTCTCTCTCTCTCTCTCTCTCTCTCTCTCTCTCTCTCTCTCTCTCTCTTTCTCTTTCTCTCTATCAATGTAGCCTGCTGATTGCCACTAACCAATCAGCCATGAGCGTTTTACACAGCCAACAAACGGCTTCAAACTGATCCACTCTTAAAATCATCTCTGATTATTTAGTTGTATTTTCATCCTAGTTGTTTTCCCCTGATGCAGCCTCCTCAGCCAGTGTGTAATAGCCCTCTCAGACCAGATAATGACACACTGGGATAAAGACATGGCCATGGCAACCCTCAATTACAGAAAAAAAGTTAGATGCAAACTGACCTGCCATACTCTCCTACAAAATTTCAATTTAGGCCAGTTGATTGAGCTGTTTGGTGGATGTGACTAGCTTGCATCTGCTGATGTGCTTGCCCAACACCACTCAAGAAGCAAGTGGCTGTTATGCTGACTCGTGAATGTTTACACGATAAAAACTGTTGTTTATGTCTCTTCGCTGCTGTTGGTCGGAAAGAGAAAAATAAAGATGTGGGCAAAAGCACCGCCAGCACAGGTTTAGGGTTGTAGCAATAAAAGGAACTCATTTAATAGTAGCATACACAACACTTTATTATATATACACCATTGGATTAAAGAGAGAGAGAGAGAGAGAGAGAGAGAGAGAGAGAGAGAGAGAGAGAGAGAGAGAGAGAGAGAGAGAGAGAGAGAGAGAGAGAGAGAGAGAGAGAGATAGGGGGAGAGAGAGTAAAGATTCAGAGAGAAACAGACAAGAAACAAGAGAGAGTTTGATTTCTGTAATCTACGTTTCGATTGCTGTGTTTTCAGAATGTCTCTCACAATACATGAGTTTGCTTTGATCAAGAGTTCTGGTATACAGAGAAAGAGTGTTACAGTTTTATTCACAATATGACTCTGTTTCGCCGCAGCCACTGACACACTGCAGGTGTGACAGAGTTAGGGCCATTCCTGGTTGTAAGTCTGTTGTTTCAGTTTATGTTGCATTGTTGGGTTCTGCCGTGTCATCGATCTCCTCTCTGCTAGACACTAACTATAGCTCCCAAAATAATACATGCTACTTCCTGTCTCCCAGCCCTTCATTCTCTCTCTCTATGTTTTCTGAACTCTATCTCCATGTCTGTTGTCCAGCTCTCTCAGCCAATCGCGGACAGGAAATAAGGCAGGCCGCCGTCGCCCTATCCCAGCTGGGTGTGACCACTCGATTTCCTCTCCTGCAGACATAGCTAGAATATAAATTCACTTTTGCCTCAGTTACCCTTCAGATTGCATTGGACCAGGTCCTTGCATTTGTTCAAGCTTTCCCTCTCACATACTCCTCCTCTCCTCTTCCCTGTATCCTAACATCTTTTCCTTTATCTTCTTCCCGGTTTCTTAATCTTTTTTTTCTGTCTCCGCTGTCCTCTCCCTTGCCCCTTGCTGTTTCTATCAGACTTTCTCTCCCTCTTACTATCTCTCTCGGTAGTGCATTCGCGCTGTCCAGCTAAATCTAATGGGGCCACATCTATGCTGAAACTCTTCATTCACTTCAATGGCTTCTGCGTTCTCTTTATCAATGGTTTTTTTCATGATGGGATGGTAAAACCGTGCATAATCATTAATCAGAGAGAAAAGAGCTTCTCAAAAGACAGACACTTTTTGATTTTATATATATATTTAAAGATATATATATATTTGTTTGCCTTCAGTTTATTATTTTACCCTGTAAAGTATATTAGGGTAATTGTTGCCTATATTTACTATTGATGGAATGCAAATGCTGACAATGAACGCACACATTGTCGACATTTTGTGTATTTGTTTGGAGATCGGTCCTTAGTAAAGGTGCTTCGCCTACAGAAGGCCTTCGGAAACCCTGCTGCACAAGCTAGCAAACATGCTGCTGCAGCAGAGGGGCTCAGAGCCTTGTAGAGAGAGAGAGAGAGAGTCAGGTGTGTTCAGGGTGGAGGGGATCAGAACCTTGTAGAGAGAGAGAGTCAGGTGTGTTCAGGGTGGAGGGGCTCAGAGCCTTGTAGAGAGAGAGAGTCAGGTGTGTTCAGGGTGGAGGGGCTCAGAGCCTTGTAGAGAGAGGGAGTCAGGTGTGTTCAGGGTGGAGGGGCTCAGAGCCTTGTAGAGAGAGAGAGAGAGAGAGAGTCAGGTGTGTTCCGGGTGGAGGGGCTCAGAGCCTTGTAGAGAGAGAGAGAGAGAGAGTCAGGTGTGTTCAGGGTGGAAGGGCTCAGAGCCTTGTAGAGAGAGAGAGAGAGAGACAGGTGTGTTCAGGGTGGAAGGGCTCAGAGCCTTGTAGAGAGAGAGAGAGAGTCAGGTGTGTTGAGGGTGAAGGTTGGTCCGTCTGATGCAGTCTGCTGTCAGTCCACGTTGGCTGGACGTTATTAGATCAGTACAAGATCACTCTAAATGTCTGCAGGGATTTCCCACATTATAAATGCTAGATTGGCAGGAATCTATTCAATTATGCACAATACCCGCAATCCCTTACTGACATTCAGACCTTGCATAATGTGGTAATAGCTCCTTGGCCTTATATATAAAGCAGAATGTGTCCTTCCTGCCAAAGCAGATGAATATTCTCTTTCTATACGTATAAACTTCAGAAGGCATATACCCAAGGTAAATAGATGAAGTAGGATGTCTGATAGACAGATCCCATGCCCAATGTCCCTGTGGTCTGTGTCCAAGAGATCCAAAGAGACCGGGACTCAACCAGACAGACTGGGTCTCCGTGGGAGGGTCGTCGGGTTCAGCCCTGATGCGACGGCTGGCTTGTGATTGATGTGTGACCTCATTGCTGTGCGGATCAAGTGCAACTTATGTGCACATGCACGCACACAGACACAGACAGACACAGAGCACAGGCCTACACACAGGGGAAAAAGACATGCGAATGCACATGCACACATTCCCATCCATGCGTGTGCACGTTCACACACACACACACACACACACACATGCACACACACACACACACACACAAATACACACACGCACACACACACACACACACAAACACACACACACACACACACACACACACATACAAACATTTTCACACTCTCATGTAGGGCATTAAGTTAAAATGATATAAATTACAAGCTACT